>NC_141080.1:50297558-50477558 GCF_041138505.1 Cibotium barometz | reverse complement strand
ATGAGCTCTTAGGCTCTTAAGTCGTGCTCAGCTCTTTCTATCTCCACTCTAAGGTGGTGGGATGAAACCCGTATCTAGCCAATCACAATCCCCATGGCATGGGACATGTGAACACTCGAGTAGTCTGGCTACTGCTCGATGAATCCATCCTCAATGAGCGTGAGGAAGTGTTCTATAAAAGTGCATCTTCAATGGTAGCTCTAAAGGTGTGATCCATGTGTGCTGGGTATAGAGGCTAAGAAGATCGAACCAGATAATCCAGTTGGTGTCTTCACGAGAGAGCCGGAGGCAAGGGATGGGAGGCGAGGTCCATGCACAACCCATATCCTCAAAGCCCAATAGAAACTGCAAACCATACTCCAAGGTTTCCAATGTGTGCTAGCTGGCTCAACGACTCCAATGTAGGCCTCGAGTACCTACAAGGATCCGTGTCTAATGTGATGGAGGTATGTGACTTTATGGGAGAGTATCCACAACAAACTCTACCAAGATAATCTGGTGTAGAAATGATGGTTTGCTGCAAAACACACGAGAGCTTCATGTCCTAGGGCCTCTCAACTCATTGCCAATCCTCCTCAAATAAATCTAGCCCCGAAAGGTTGTTCCATACATCAAGGCTGGTGCGACAAGTGTCAAAGCCAACCCTTCGTTCTGAGCACCTAGAAATGTGCCTAGAAGCACTAGCTACACATCCCCATGTCACTCCGGCATGTATTGCGACGAGAACCATCGTGAAGCGTAGGCCACACAAGGTGACAAAGGTAGACAAGAGATGAGAATCTCCACAAGATCCCCTTTGTATGCGAAGCTCAATCAGGATGTGGAGAGGCAAGAGGTTTTGAAGACCATTGCCTTGGCTTCACCATGGTTAACAACGAGTGCAAAAGTCTTGCAAGGTATCCAAATATCTCTCAAGCCCCTCGGCTTAATCTAAAAGGAGGACAGAGTCGTTTGAAAGGACACTATCATCTGCATAAAGTACTAGGGAGATCAATATACATGCAAACGTGGGACAAATTCCACTTTATCTATCAATAAAGCTCGAGATCTCACCAATGTAGAGGCCAAAAAAAGTTGGTGAAAGGGCAGCCCCATTTGACCCTAATAGTGCTGGAAATCTCTTGTGATGTACCTCTTGGGACTCGCGCCTCCAATGACGGACTCATAGAGGGCGATGATGCTCCAAACCATGTCAAATGGGACTCCCAGCTCTTGCAATTGTTGCTCGGGGTACAGTATCAAAACTTAACTTTTGCAAAAATCACAAAGCAACAGTAAATCCTCTGATGCTACGCTCTACCCTCCTCAATGATGACACGGAGGGTGAAGATGTGGTCAAGGGTAGGAGTAGCTCTTCCAAAGCCTAACTATCTCTGAGGCTCTGCATCCTGCCTTTGTGCAAACGAACTGAGCTGTACCTCTAGCACCAACTGGCAACATATTTTGTAACCTACGGCTGTTGTGTAAAGTCGAACCACCAGAACAACTTCTACTGATATCAAGACTGTATGTTCGGAGCATTAATACAAATGCTGCACCATCAAAGGCATTCCATTTCAGTAATGCTCACATATAAGAATTTTCCCATCCAAAAAGAAGCAGAGCAACATATCTAAGGAACGTGAGCTACATAGACAAGGGGAATCTAAATATCATCCAAGGGCATCACTAAAATCTCAAAATTCATAAAAGAGGATTTATAATTTCCCAATTTTTTTTTTTTTTTTAAAAGGGAGATGACATAGCGATACATTTTATCCAGTGTTGCCAGTGTCAAAGTCCCATGACCTCCATGCAAGGTGTTCTAGCATTGGGATGCAGTAACAATTTTCTTGCATAGCATGTATGACATACTTGAATTGCTCGGACTTGCACTCATGCAGCACTACAGGACGAATTGGGTAAAAATTTGAAGCACATTTTTGACAAGTGCTGTTAATAGACCCCTGAATTGCTCGGACTTGTACTCATGCAACACTGCAGGATGAATTGGGCAAAATTTGACGCACACTTTTGACAAGTGCTGTTAATAGACCCTCTACTTAGGACACAAGAAATGTGAATACAAAATCTGGTTTTCTTAAACATGTAGCACATTCCATATGACAAATATTCTCTTCACACAAGACCTCTGGGTTTACACTACTTTTAACAAAAGAGTAGGTCGACATGATTACACACAGACATTGGATGTCACTGATCTGGTTTGAAAAGAATGATATTAATAAACTAACAGATTTCTAAATCCTTCAAGGGGAGAAAAAAAAAAGCTTTCTCAAGCTTCTTGCCTAGCTCATTTTCATCCAAATAAATCCTTGGAAATCTTTGGCACGGACTCCTCATTCCCTGGACTGACCGGCACGAGAGGAAAGGATGATGCCCACAATCAAACCATAGAGTGCCAAAGCCTCCGCAAAGATAAGGATAAGGATCATGCCCACAAACAGCTTGGGTTGTTGTGCATTTGCCCTACAAAATGGAAAATAGTTTTAAGGCCAATTAATGCAATCCATAAGAACTATCAAAAGTGAGCCCAGAAAACCTGTTACCTGACACCAGCATCACCAACAATACCAATGGCCATCCCAGCAGAAAGGCCGGCTAGCCCACAAGCCAGGCCAGATGAGAGATGTGCATAGCCGTCAAACAGGTAGTATGCAGTGCTCCTGGGATTGATTCCTGTACTTATGATCACAGCAATAATCAAACCATATATACCTAGCACACCAGCCATAACAACTGGCACGATCGACTTCATCACCAGCTCAGGCCTCATCACTCCCATGGAAGCCACCCCAACTCCGCTCTTTGCAGTTCCATATGCAGCACCCATACCTGCATGACATCAAAACTTGATTTGAGAATACAGACATGCACAAAGGCACAACAGTTCCAACCGTTTATACGCTCCTAATAACATTCTAAAATGAAGAAAAAGAACATTCAGCCCCAACCACCAAACTGTCGCAAGTGCTAACATCACAAAACTTAAACACACGATTAGTGCTAAGCAAACTAGATTAACACTAATCCTAATGATCTAGCAAAAATACAGTAGAAGAAAGAGGTAAGATGCACCCTTAAACTATTGTATTTGCACAAGACGAACATGTATACAACGGTTCCTGAATCTAAACTTAGATCCTACTCATGCATGCCTATTACTGATGCACACCAAAAGGTCCTTGGCTTGTACATGCTCTAACGCACATGAGGGCAGCCGGTTCTTGCTGATTTACAGCTTCTTCTGCTGATCCAAATGCCTTGGCTGCATGCCCTTGATCTTGGCTTTGCAACCTTATCTTTGAATGCCCAAGAATGACCTTTGACCTCCCTTTATATAAAAAAGAGGGATAGCAATTTGGATTCAATTCGAACATCCATTGTCAGGTCATAAAACATCATCAAAAAGTCCATAAAACATGTTCATATTGTGCCCAATAAATGTCACCATCACTTAGTTCAAGATGACCCTTCAATAGCTGGACCACCGCTTTTGCAATCAAGTATAGATAAAATCAATGGTTATCTTTTAAATAGAGAAGACCCTTAGAGAGAGAAAATTCCCCCTTAGGAAGAGGGAAGAGTTCATTAACTGGAATTATCTCTTAAAGCTATGAAAGGATGGAGATAGAACACTTAAAAGTACACTACAAAGAAGAATTAGTCAAAATTCTCCAAGAAAATAGTAAATATACTCGGCTTTTGCCTAGGGTTTCACAATAAAAGCCTAGTGTTGTACCGTGTTATGCAAGTACACATGTTTGTTTTGGGGTACACATGGGAGTTTTTACTCCATAGATCAAGACCTTGAATAAGACCTTACGATAAGAGAGAACAAGCAGCTCGACTCTAAGGATTAGTAATACCTGTGAAAAAACTTAGAGATGGCTTAAAGAAAACAATGGAAGGGCCAAAAGGAAAAGATCCTAGTAGATATGACCCTAGAGACCTTGTGATTGATTCAATTGTTGCTCAATGATTGTGAGGGTTTGGACCAAGGATATTGGATCGGGAAAGGCATTCACAGATTCCATGGAGGACTGAGACTGTCTCACGGAGATTGTGATGGTTTACCCTATTGCGCGATGCATGCATGATGCATGGTTGCTTGATCATGTTTGATAATTGTTGATATTGTTGTGGAAATATTGGTTACTGTGTGGAGCTTGTGAAAGTACCTCATAAGTTGATGTGACGTCGGGCGGATGTCATCCGAGTGGGGAGTCTTATTGCAATGATGGTGGTCCGAGACCTTGAACCATATTGGCGGACCTGGGTGTGCTCTTGACACGCCTGGTGTGAGGTCAGAGGCAGCACTGGAGTGCACTATGCCAGGCAGGTCTAGGCTGGACGCACGTGTCAATCATAAGACTAGTGTGCGAACGTAACCTAGAGTGTTCATGCCTTGGGAAAGATATGGCCATCAAAAGTAGCTCTTGCCAATTTGGGGTGTGAACTTCCTCGCCGAACAGTGCACAAGTTGGAGTGCGAGTGCTCAGTAGTGCATATCTTCCTGGTTCAAGGAATAGAAGAGTGGTGCGAGGAGATATTTCTCGATACATGTGATATTATTTTTATTTACTAGTTGGGTGATTTTCCAGAGTTTTCAGTAAGATTCCCAGTATGTATTTTTTTTTGTACTTTTGATGTATAGAGGTTTAAGTGCAATGTCAACTTTCACAAGACTTGTATGCCATGGAGTGTGTGCGTAAACTGTTTTGTCATTATTTCAATAGGGTATGTGAGTAATGAATCAAGAATATCAATTATGGGTGCGTGAGCTCATGCCAGCTCCATAGCCCCACTAGCAAGACAGCAAGCTAGACCGAAGGGATTGGATGGGATCTAGGCTATGCCCATAGTTGTCACAATGTGAAAATATGAAATCCTATGGTACGATATCGTATGGGATTTTTTGGTACGATATGAAATTTTTGAAAAGATGCAGGGGGGAAGAGAGCTTGAGCTCTTGCAAGCACACACACACTCACAAAACCCTAATAGATAACACACAAGGTGAGAGGCTGAAAATCTTCTTCTTCTTCACTCAACACTAACACTCCATATACAAAGATAAGAGTACACACTATATGAAAGTTACTCAACCAAATACATACAAGGGTTCTCTATAGTGTGAACCCAACAAAGTGAGCTGGCGCTATAACTATGCCAGTCTCTAGAATGGCTATCACACAGCCTGTCATCCCACTGGCCGCATATCACCCATGATCTCACCAACCATGCTAGTGATGTAAGTGCGGGGCCTATCCCCCAGGCGGGTCATCAGTGTCCACCGCCTCACTAGATAAGCTCGATATCTCAACACTCCCCCTCGAGCTCAACTCCATCTCATGTACACCAAGCGAAGCCCTGAATCTGCGGAGCTTCTCTGTACCCAATGCTTTGGTAAAGATGTCAGCTACTTGATCCTCTGGGCTGACATAAACAAGGTCAATGTCTCCTGCCAAGACCTTCTCTCTAACGAAATGGTAGTGGACCTCTATATGCTTCGTGCGAGCATGAAAAACTGGGTTCCTGGCCAACTGTATACTGCTAATGTTGTCACAGAAAATGACAACTTGTCTATCCACTGATAGACCCAAATCTGCAAGTAGCTTTCTCGACCAAGCGACCTCACATGCTGCCATAGCAGCTCCTCTGTACTCGGCCGCTGTACTGGATAGAGCAACCGTAGGCTGCTTCTTGCTGCTCCAAGTCACAGCAGCACTCCCCAAAGAAAACATGAAGCCACTAGTAGAACTTCTATCTGAGATACTACCAGCCCAATCAACATCTGTGTACCCATGTACACACATCTCCACAATGCAAAGTAGACCTCACATACCTCAGTATGCGTCTCAATGCATCCAAATGCGGCTTTTGTGGAACCTGCATAAACTGACTCACCAACCCAACAGCATAGCTCAAATCTGGCCTAGTGATCGTCATGTAGATCAAGCTTCCTACTATGCGCCTATACATAGTAAGATCCTCCAAAATCTCTCTTGAGTTTGCAGTCAACTTGCCATTCTGATCCAATGGCACTGAAATAGGCTTACAGCCTGTCATACCATACTTGGACAACATGTCCAAGCCATATGTCTCTGCAGTAATCCAATACCATGTGGTGACCTGATCACCTCAATGCCCAAGAAATATCTGAGCTCTCCCAGATCCTTCATTTCAAACTTCTGTCTAAGCAAGATCTTTACGTCAAAGATCTCTGCATCATGGTCCCCCGTAATGATCAAGTCATCTACATAGATGACAACAAGCACAACCCCTCTATCACCATGTCTCACATACAGCGAGAAATCTGCATTGGCTACATGAAAGCCAATAGTGACAAGATATTCAGAAATCTTGTCAGACCATGCTCTTGGTGCTTGTTTTAAGCCATACAAGGCATTCTTCAACCTGCAAACATGCTCGGGGTGACTCACATCCTCATAACCAGGTGGCTGCAACATATACACTTCTTCCTGCAAATCCCCATGCAAGAATGCATTCTTTACATCCATTTGATGTAAAGACCATTGCTTTGACGCAGCCACTGCTATCACAACTCTCACTGTTGCCATCTTGGCAACTGGACTTAAGTTTCCTCATAATCAATGCCATATGTCTGCGCATATCCTTTGGCTACCAATCTAGCCTTATACATGTTTATGCTTCCATCACTGTTATGTTTTACTTTGTACACCCACTTGCATCCAATGGCTTTCTTGCCTTCACGCAATTGCACTAAATCCCAAGTCTCATTTCCATTTAGTGCATCCATCTCCTCATCCATAGCTTTCTCCCAACACACATTTCCAACAGCCTCATCAATGCATGTGGGCTCTACAACCTGCACAACCTTTGCCATGTATGCATAGTGATGTGCAACATAACCATCATAGGTAAACCTCTGCGCAGGGTTCTTCACTCTTCCAGCTTTGCATTCATGGCTTCCACAGCCTTCTTTACACCAGGTGTTCTCATAGCTGGGATCCCAAGCTCCTCATCAAGGCTCATCTCTGAGCCACTAGACTCTCCATCAACATGAGAATGCCCTACAAAAATGTCGGACATACCAAGAGGCTCAACCACTTCCTCTTTTCCTTTATGTAATGTACTAATCACATTTGCAGGTCTGGTATTATGACGCAGCCTGCCACTCCATGGTCTATCAACAGACCCACTAGATGAGAACTCTCTTGGTCCACTCAAAGACTGTGATTGCTGACTTGCATTCTGTGCAACCACATTTCCACTCACATCAGCCCCAACAGCTTCTTTTTTAGAAACATACCAGCTGTTCATCTCATCAAAGACAACTTACCCTCAGCTCACGTGTAGCAGGGTTATAACACCTCTATCCCTTTTGCTCAAGGGAATATCCAATAAACACACATTTTTCAGCTTTTGGATCCAGCTTGGTTCTCAGCTCATCTGGCACATGCACATATGCAATGCATCCAAAGACTTTCAGATGAGACAAATCAGGTTTTCTGTCAGTAAACCTCTCCTCTGGAGTTACATCATGTATGGTTGCAGTTGGAGTCCTGTTCATGATGTAAACTGCTGTAGAAACAGCCTCAGCCCAATAGCTATGCAGCATATTCTTCTCTTCCAACAATGCTCGCGCAATCTCAGCAATGTGCATGTTTTTCTGCTCAGCAACTCCATTTTGCGGAGTGTATCTGCATGTAAACTGTCTCCGAATACCATTCTTCTTCAAAAATTCAAAGAACTCATTAGAGAAGTACTCTCCCCCTCCATCTGACCTTAGGCACTTTACATATTTCCCTGTTTGCTTTTCAACCATAACTCTGAAATACTGAAAGTGAGTGAACACCTCACCCTTCTCCTTCATGAAGTGTACCCACACTTTCCTTGTGTGGTCATCAATAAATGTCACATAATACCTGTAGCCTCCCATAGACATGGTCTTCGTAGGACCCCATACATCTGAATGCACAACATCTAGTGTATTTCTGCTCACATATCTGTTACGTGAAAATACATGCTTTATTTGCTTTCCAAATTGGCATGCTTCACATATTCTCTGCATACCTTCAACTTTAAATTTTGACAGTCCTGTCACAATTCCTTTATTCTGCATAGACTTCATTCTCTGCACATTCACATGTCCAATTCTTTTATGCCAAATGTCTGTGTCTGCAACAATTCCTGAACCATTTGCAAACATCGCAGCACTCACTTCAGGCATGTTTACATTCAACGTAAACATTCTGTCCACTCTGTTGCCTTTTGCAACTAACCTGCACTTGTCTTTAAAGTCTTCAACATAACAACCATCAGGGTTAAAACGAACCTGCAAGCCCTGCTCAATCATCTGGCCAACTGAAACCAAATTCTTTGTTATGTTTGGAACATGAAGTACATCTGCAAGGTACTTCACTTTGCCATCCTGCATAGATAATGGCACATCTCCAACATGGGCAATCGGATGTGCAGTGTCATTCCCTGTTTCCACAAAACCTGGTCTTTCAAGGTTTTTCATCTCCATGAGCCACTCCCCATGACTTGTCATGTGATTCGAACCAGCTGTATCAACGTACCATACATCATCTTTATGTGCTGCTTCAACATTTTCAGACATGGCATTCACGACATGCTGCATGACAAACAACCTTTCATTATCCTCATTGTTTCTGCTCGAGGATACATAGTTGTTTTGCTGCAATTTTTCATTTTGCATGTCAACCTGCTTCTTATAACACTCTGCCTGCACATGTCCAGGCTTACCACAATAAAAGCATCCACATGTATCATTATACTGCCTTTGCCAATTTCCACGACCTCTCTGACTCCCCCTGCCTCTGAATTGGCCTCTTCCACCTGCGTGTTGTTGTTATTGTTGTTATGAATTCTGGGACTATTGTTGCTGCTGCTGGCCATAATTCTGATTACCTGTTCGGTCACCTCCTTGACCGCGTCCACGGTCTCCTCTACCTCGTCCTCTTCCTGAACTTATGTAGAAGGCTTGTTGCTCCGAACTATTTTTGTTTTGTGAAGACTGTTGATCTTCACCCAAGCTCTTCTCTTCTATAACCAACATAGACACCAAATCTGTAAAATTGAAAATGTTTTTCCGAGTCTGAATAGATGTCTTGAACGCCTTGTATTGTGGTCCGAGATCACGTAGACAGACTTCCACCTTATCATCATCATCTACTGAAACACCAATAGATGCAAGGGATTCCACAATACCCTTTATCTTCAATGCATAGTCATTCACAAACATACTCTTTTTCTCCACAATATGAAGTTCATTCTTTAACTGTATCTTACGTGCCTTGGTATTTGTTTCAGAGTTTTACCAAGGTGTCCCACGCCTCCTTGGGAGACTTGGCATCTTGTATGTGCCCAATCATAGTGTCCTGTATATTGATAGAGAGCCAATACATAACTTTTCTGGCTCCTTGGTTCCAATCTTTAAACTCTTTCACATCTGTAGCAGTCGAATTGATGTCCGGTATCCCCGGTGCCTCTTCATGCTCACCTTCTCTATAGTCCCAATAGCCCTTTCCCATCAGGGAAATTCGTCAACCTGAACCTCCAAGCATGGAAGTTGTTCTTATCAAGCTTCTCAGCAACAATCTGGGTTATGCCATCATTTGACATCTTACCAGACACAAATTTACCAAAAACAACACTCTGGTTTGTCCTGCACAAACTGCTGTATTTTCTGCAACGGTACTGTAGTTCACTCAAATGTCACAACCAGTGACTTCAATGTGCATACATACACCCAATGGCAACTGTTGACCTCTTTGCAGCACACACAATGTCTGCACAGCCAATCTGTCTTCTTGCAGTTCTTAAAACAGAGTTCTGCAGAGAATCGATGACTTACCCGCAGTGCTCGAAATCGCTTGCTTTCTGAAAAACGGAGATCCAAACGCGCCCGAAATGCGTTTTCGACCCGAAAATTTTAGTCTGATAGGACAATATAGTTGCCCTATAGCTTTACTTCCGCGAAGAAAGCTCCTCAATCAAAGATCGTTTGCCGGTGCCTCCCATAGAGCTCTCGACAAGAGTGTAGTCACCAACACAAATAAGGAAGAGTAGTTGAAACTCTTACCCTTGTACCGCTTCCTATGGTTCTCTTGCTTGCAGCTCAGCCCTTAGCATGAACCAGGCTCTGATACCATGAAAAGATGCAGGGGGAAGAGAGCTTGAGCTCTTGCAAGCACACACACACTCACAAAACCCTAATAGAGAAGACACAAGGTGAGAGGCTGAAAATCTTCTTCTTCACTCAACACTCAACACTCCATATACAAAGATAAGAGTACACACTATATGAAAGGTACTCAACCAAATCCATACAAGGGTTCTCTATAGTGTGAACCCAACAAAGTGAGCTGGCGCTATAACTATGCCAGTCTCTAGAATGGCTGTCACCATGGTTGTTTCTCGTACGCGTACGAATCAATTCGTACGGTACGATACCGTACGATATCGTACGGTACGATATGCGAATTCTGCCCGTTTTTAGCCGTTGCGCCGCCGCCGACTGTGCATTTTTCTAGCCGTTTCTGTCCGTTGTTGTAGCCGTTTTGTAGCCGTTTGCTGGCCGTTTTGGGCATGCTTTGTGGCCCATGTGCCCATTGGACATGCTACATGGCCTTATAAAATGCCCACCCCCTAAGCCTCTCTCAAAGCTCTAGCCTCTCATTACTCTAGTGAGTTGTAACCATCAAGCCCCCCCCTCTCTTGAGTCTTGCTCAAGTGACCATCAAGCCCCCCCCCTCTCTCTCTCTCTCTCTCTCAACTCTCAACTTTCAAGCCACTCTCTCCCCCATAGGCCCTCTCTCAAGCCTCTCTCTCTCTCAAGCCTTTAGGCTCTCTCTCTCTCAAGAGTCAAGACTCAAGCCTCACTCTCTCATTTTCTCAAGCCTCTCTCTCTCTCTCTCTCTCTCTCTCTCTCTCTCTCTCTCTCAAGCCTATCCATCTCTTGAATCTTCTAACTTCTCTCTCTCTATTACAATGACAAGGGAGAAGAATGAAGCCTTCAATGTGCATGCTATCCATGTAGAGAAAGCCGATGGAAAGTCCAAGTCATATAGGTGGACTTGTAAGTATTGTGGCAAACAATACACAAGTGGAGTTACTAGGCTTCTCCAACATGTTGGAAAGGTGGGGGGGCAAGTTGCACCATGCAAGGAAGTCCCCCTTGCTATATCCGATGAGATCTTCAACAAGATCAAGGGTGGATTGGGTGCTCACTATGATAGTGGTAGAAGCTCAAGGGCGGATGATGAGGTCATTTCCCCGCCTTGTGATACATCCTCCCCCGCCGCCTCCATCAGTGCCTCCTCAAAGAGACAAAGGCTTGTGTCTCCCATGAGGCAAGCCACTCTAGCCCAAGCCACCGGGGGGTTCTCTTCTTCTCTATCACATCTCCGAGAACGGCAACGGCTAGCGGATATAGAGATTGCACGCACCATTATTGAGTGCAATCTCTCATTCCATGTGCTCAAGGTAGATCAATGGAAGTCAATGGTGAAAGCCATTGCAAATGTGGACCCATGTGAAGGATGGACCGGCGTCTCCTATCATGACATGCGCACGAAGAGGCTTGTGGACGAGAGGGAAAGAATCGATAGATCTCTCAATCCGGTGCGGGCGGCATGGTCCAAGTATGGGTGTAGCATCCTCTCCGACGGATGGAGTGACCGGAAGAAGAGAGGCATCATCAATATACTTGTCTCTTGCCCTCTTGGCACATACTTTGTGCGGGGCGTGGATTCCGGAAAGGCGGGGAGGAAAACATCGGGTGCATTCATATATCGCCATATCAAGCAAGCCATCATGGAGGTAAGTTTCAACTTTCAAATTGCACTAAAGTCTTTAAAGTTTAGGCTTTAGTATATGTGATATGATCATATGTGGCTATATCATGAGTCATGACTCAAGTCTCATACCGCATACGCTCATTGCATCCATTCATGTGCATTGTGACATGTAGGTTGGATCGAAGAACGTGGTGCAAGTCATCACCGACAACGCTTCAAATTGCCGTCGGATGGGGAAGTTGCTCGAGAAGGACTATCCCTCCATAGTATGGACACCTTGTGCCTCCCATTGCATTGACTTGCTCATGGAGGATATGGGCACGTTAGTGTGGATGAAGGAAGTAATGACCGAAGCTATCTCTATTGTTACCTTCTTCACCACAAAGGTGAAGGTGCTTGCCATGTTCCGCGAACATAGCAAGTTGGAATTGAAGAAGCCTTCATCTACACGCTTCGCCTACATGTGGCTCCTCTTGGAGCGCCTCCACGATGTGAAATCCTCCCTTCGCCAAACAGTGGTCTCCACAATGTGGAATGAGTGGGATGAGCGAGAATCGGCGGAGGCCAAAGCCATGCAACGGCTTTGCCTAAAGGAGGAGTTTTGGCAGTCGGTCCGCACTATTGTCATTGCGGTCACGCCCTTCTATAGGGTATTGCGGATGACCGACATGGAGGGAGCCACCATGGGCCTTCTTGTTCACTTCATGGGAGAGGCCATAGCAGAGTTACGCGTTTCTCCTTCCATCGACGAGGAGAAGCGCAATGGTATGTTGGCCATTGTGGAGAAGAGGTGGAAGTGGATGCGAAGACCTATCCATGGTCTTGCCGCTTTATTACATCCGGCTTACAAATCACCCGCCCTCTTCACCAACGTGGAGCTACTTGAAGCCCGAGATGCTTACTTGCCCAAAGCATTGCCGGAGGATCGCCATGGGAAGTTCCTTGAGGAGCTCATAAGCTACAATGACCAAAGGGGAGGAGCCGCGTTTGCATCTACTACCTGTTGGAAGAGGGAATCCCTTGTGAAGCCCCTCTTTTGGTGGGAGACATTTGGGTATGCGCTCTCAAGCCTCCAAAAGGTGGCTTTGAGAATCCTAGCTCAGGATTGCTCTTCAGGTGCATGTGAGAGGAACTGGAGTTCCTACTCACTTGTACACACGAAGTTACGTAATCGCTTGAGCACGCAACAGTTAGAGCGGCTAGTGTATTGCCGCGCTAACTTGCGCATGCTGCGCGCAATGCAAAAGATGGAATCGGCGAGACAAGTATAAGTTACAACTTATAAGTTATAAGTTATAAGCATTCAAATTTCAAACTTCAATGTTTATTGAAATTTGGAACCAAATTCTAATACATTGCTTGTCACTTGATCATTGTACAATGTAGGTGAATGTGGATGCATTCAAGCTCACAGGGGGCACTCTTCAGAGTGTAAACAAAGTGCAGGATGAGGAGGAGGAGAGGATCTATGCAGAGATCTATCGAGAGCTCGAGTCGTTTGATCGACGACCTACTCGCACTCGTCGTGGGCGTGGAGGTAGTGGCAGAGGAGTGCAAGTAGGAAGCCGTGGATGCACGGTTCGTGGTGCTCCCAGGGACATAGTGCATACCTATGTGCGGCGTGGATCGGGTAGCTCCACACTCGCTCTTGCAAATGAGGATGCTCCCTTTGGCTTCTCACATGAGCTTAGAGAGCCCGAGTTCGATGATGAGGGCAACCTTCTTAGCGATGGCGACTTCGGCGAGGCCACTGATGTGTCCTCTTCTCATGAGGATGATTTCAACGAGAGCTCTGATAGTGATGCCTTTGTCTAGTCTCTCCTTGGGCCTTGGCTCTAGCCTCTTTTTGTACTCGCGCCTAGCGCGCATGATCGCATCGCACCTCTATACTTTATGTACTTTTGTTTGTCACTTCAAACTTGTTTAGTTGTTTTTAATGATATTTTGGTTTGAAACAACTTCTCTAGACTCTACCCTTCCAAATTGAAAATGTCTATGTTTGTAGGTGTTCTTTAATTTAAAAAACCGTATTTTATCGTACCGTATCCCAAAATTTCATATCGTACCGAATATTCCCGTACGGTATCGTATTTTCGTACCGTGACAACTATGGCTGTCACACAGCCTGTCATCCCACTGGCCGCATATCACCCATGATCCCACCAACCATGCCAGTGGTGTAAGTGCAGGGCCTATTCCCCAGGCGGGTCATCAGTGTCCACCGCCTCACTAGATGAGCTCGATATCTCAACAATTTTGAGATGCGGTACGATAAAATACGGTTTTTTATTTATAACTTACAAACTATGGAGCTTCAAGCTTGAATGTGAGAGAAGGTTGGGAAAGGAGTCGTCCACAATGTTTGGGTTCAATCCCTCTTGGCCCAGTGGAAGGGTGAGGTGCATCCACTCAGATAGCATGGGGAGGTCGAATGACTGCGGCCACGTCATTCCACAGGCACCAAAACATGGAGATGTGTCACCAATTGGCCGACCATTTGATCCATCTCCAGATTTGTGTCTCGTTCACTTAAGGCCAGGCCGGTGTCTCATGTGAAGGGACCAATATTTTTGCATAACATGGACGGGAGCCAGACTAGTGCCACCCGTGTGTTAGCAGGATGGTGTCGTATGGACGGGAGCCAGACTAGTGCCGATTGTCACGCCATGGAAGAGCCAGTATTTGTGCCATGTCTTGCCTATGGGACTGTCACTCCATAGGGAGACTCATGCCTGGATCTGTGTCTTACCTATGGGACTGTCACTCCATAGGAAGACCGGGATTTATACTTTATGTCGTGCCATCACTGTGCCCGACACGAATGTTTAGTACTTGTTCCATGAACGAGAGATATGTCCATGATACTGTTTGCACATGCATTCATGTTTTGCATGCTTGGAACTGTTTTCGCGTGACTTGTATTCTTGTGTTTGCCTGTTTAACGTGTCTCTTCCTGAGTGGGGATGCCTACCAGTGAGTCGTGAAGTTTGCTCTGTCTTCTGACGAGTTTTGTTACGTGTGAACAGGTGGCAAGTGTATTCCATTTGTTTATTTTATGGCATTATTTCTAACCTTTGTTTTTATAAGGTTACAGGTTCACACCCATTAATGAGTGGGCGGCCTCCCCAATACTTCATGGTGTCCCTTTTCGAGGGTGGGCACCCTTTATGGACACCCACTCTTGAACCATGGTGGGGAGGAGAGCCCTCCCTTAACCGTATGTGGGTGGTGGTGGGTGCATGGTCACCTAACCACCCCCCCCCCTTTGGAAGCCTTCAACTGGCCACCCCCCATGCAAAGGGAAAGTCGGCCAGCTGTACGTGGTCGGCCACCTTTGCCGCAAGCGACTATCTCCACTTTGGCGTGCAGGCAACCTTCCCTTCTCTTGCTTACAGGCGGCTGCGCACAAGTCATTTTGCTATTGCTCGTAGGCGGCTGCGCTCAGGCGCCACCCTCTCTTGCTTGCAGACGGCTGCGCACAGGTCTCACCTCTCTTGCCCGCAGGCGGCTGTACCCAGGCGCTGACCATCTCTCTTGCCTTGCAGACGGCTACGCACAGGTGGCTACGCACAAGTTCCCTCATCTCTTGCCTTGCAGGCGGCTACACAACACAGGTCCTCTCTTTCTTGCCCGCAGGTGGCTGTACTTACACAAACGACCTTCTCTCCTGCTTGCGCACAGGCAGACTACACAACAAGGCGACTCTAGCTCCCCATACTATCGGACAGCTGCTACTAGCGATCCATCCTCTATCCCTCAAGCTGGCAACAACAGCAGTAATTGAGACTTCTCCTTCCATACGTGGGTGCCTAGTACTACTGAAGGCCATATTCATTGTTTTACAAGACACATCGATTGAAACTCAAGCAAAGGTCTTTGGTGTGAATCTTACAAGGGATATTCACTGCTGCTAACACCCGTTCGGTGCCGAGTAGTCCAAGCTTTTGGAGAACCACAGTCCATGGGTGCCGAGATCGGGAGAGCCAGGCGTTAGTACGGGAGCGCTTGTTTGTGCGTGATCCTGGAACACCAGTGGGGCGCTCTCTGCGGATTCCAGTGAAGGCACGGGACCGTAGAGACTAAACTTCTTCAAGTGGATCGCTCTTCTTCGAACGTCTACTTCGAGTCTCTTGTTTGGTAACTGTATTCATTCAGTTGTACATGGACATCATCTGATTCATTGAACCCATGTAGCATTGTATCACTTAAATACTCTCAATAATATATTATATATTGAGGGGGGGGTCGGCCCATTCCGGCCCCAGTGCTGGTGTCCATTGATCATCATTTCCTTTCATTTCAGTTTTTCAGTTGTTATTGAGTTGTCCATTCATATTGTGATATTTAAGTTGTGCTATTACACGTGTGGGTGTCCAACGGAGTCTACTCCCACTTGACGGGATCGGTTTCAAGATGTCTCTCTCCCAATTGGATCTCCTGTCTGTACATTACACACTAGGGCCTCTGTTGTGGGTGTGCTTACCCAATTAGGTGTATCTCATTTTTCCCCTATTTTTCATGTATTTTCCCCTATTTTTGTGTGGACATGGGGCTGCAGTGCTACCCGACTTGCTCCTCTCTACTAGCCGACTGGACATCTGCCTCCCGACCCGCTCCTCAGTGCTGACCACTGGCCGACTGTGTTTTTGCTGGTCGTGAGCAAACAAGGCTGCTGTCGGCCTGTTTTGGGCTGGCCGACCAGCAGCCCAGGGCCATATATATTGAGGGCCTGCCCCCCACACCTTTTTATATCACATTCCGGGATTTTCTAGTGTATATAGCAGAGTTTATACAGCTTCTCTCTCTCTCTCTCTTTTCTACGTTTTGCTCTCTACAGCAGTTGTCTTCATTTCCGCTGTGCATTCTGACATTGGTGGTATCAAAGCCCCAGGTGGCTTGAAGCTTGGAGACATTGGGACCTTGAGGGTTTGCTGATTTGTGGTGCTGATTGGAGATTGCTTGGGCTGTTCGGGAGTTGGAGATCGGGTAGAAAACAGCCATCACCATTTGACAGCCACCTTGCATACTTTTTGCAGCCTCTTCTTCATTTTTTTTCCCACCCACCCTCCCTTCACAAGCCCTTGTGAACCCTTGAGATGGCAAACTTGCTTGAGATGGCTGAGAAGCACGTGAAGATCCCTACTCTCCCCACATTCCCGGTGGATCGACAATTGAACGGGAACAACTACGGCATATGGAAGGTAATGATGGAGTCTGTCTTGGAGTCTTATGACTTGGCTGATTTCATTGTGGTTGGTGTCCCACGGCCGGAGTTGGAGGACAGGGAGCTTTTACCCTCTACTCGGAAAGAATGGGAGGCTCAGGCACAACTATGCGATCGTGTCAATGCTGGTCTGCGTTCTTTCATCTTCCTTAATTGCACACCATAGGTGATTAATCATATAAAGCATATGACACTGGCCAGAGGGATTTGGCAGCATTTGGCTTCTCTGTATAACAGGGTATCACCCATGAAGCGGATCTCCTTGGAAGTGTAGATGCGGGTGATGAATCTTGCAAAGTCTTCGACGATGCGAGAGCACATCAACAAGTTGCAGGCTCTTCAGCAGGAGGTTCTTCAGGCTGGGAAGGAGATATCTTCAGAGGACATGGCCATCACTTTGTTGTCTCATTTGTCCTCTTAGTACTCAACATTTTACTCCTCTTTGATCACCAGTGGTGGCAGGCTCAACATCACATGGGAGGAGCTTGTGCCTATGGTCTTGGACCAAGAAGAGCGTTTTACGAACCCTCCACAAGGCGAAGGTTCAGAGGCCTTGACTAGCCAACGGTCGAAAGGTCATAACAATAACAACAAGGACAAAGCGAAGTCTTCATCGGAGAAGTCTTCTGAGAAGAAGCCCGTCTCAAACCGTGTCAAATTGAAGGCCGAGCGGACCTGTAACGATTGTGGCAAGAAAGGCCACTATTGGCGAAAATGTCCCAAGCGGAGTAACTCGAAGAGTGCTGATTCTTAAGCTTCAGCTGTAAAGACTCCAGCCTTTGCGCACTTGGAGATTTTGGACACAGATGCTTCATCTTCTTCGAGAGAGGAGGCAATTGGTTTCACCGCCAGGGATACTCGGGAGTGGATTCTCGATAGTGGTGCTTCCAGGCACATGACTCCTTCCCGAGAGTTTTTACAGGATCTTAAACGCTAGTCAGGTCACATTTTCATTGGCGACAATTCCACTATACCGATTCACAGTGAGGGCAGGATGGAGATCATTCCCGATAGCAAAGGGGGGAAGCATTCCTCTCATGTTCTTTACGTCCCAACACTTGGTTTTCATCTATTGTCAGTGCATGAGGTTTGCAAGACTGGCTTCCAAGTGGAGTTTGAGGAGCATTATGTTGCTCTACGGGACAGAGAAACAGGCCAAGTTGTATGGGAAGGCAAAGTGGAGGACGGTATCTACAAACTCTCAACGCTCTCCTCTCTGACAAGCACTCAGATCACTGACTTGTGGCACTTCCGTTTTGGCCACTTGAATGTAGATGCGCCGCGGCAAGCTTTCCGGGACCAATTGGTGGATGGCTTGCCAGATGTTGGTAGCATGCAAGGATGCTATAGTTCTTGCATTCGTGGTAAGCAACACAAGGATTCTTTTTCGAAGCAAGCTTCTAGGCGGGCTTCGAAACCTTTGGAGTTGGTACACACTGACTTGTGTGGACCTATGCAGACCCCATCCTTGGGATGGTTCTTTGTACTTTATGCTGCTTCTTGATGATTGTAGCAGATTCGCATGGGTTTGTTTCCTTTCCCAGAAGGACCAAGCTTTTGCTCGGTTCAAGAAGTGGCATGTTATGGTGGAGAAAGAGTCTAGATCGCATATAAAGACTCTTCGGGCTGACAAAGAAGGAGAGTTCTCTTCTAATGCGTTTGTGTCGTTTTGTGCGAAACATGACATCAAGCGAGAGCTGGCCAATATAGGTTCGCCTTCAGAGAATGAAGTTGTAACATGCGTTGCGAAAGCGTGTTCAAGATTAACGCTAAGCAAAGAAGATAACGCTAATCCTATGTTTAGCAAAGACACAAAAGAGAAGGAGAGAGAGACCTAATCTACTATATATTGCCAAAACATGCTATATATACAATGATCTTGCTGATTCACAGCTTCATGATGCATACCAAAGATCCTTGCAACCCTCTACTTGCAATCGAACAAGAGAAGCTCCTGTTGATCCACCACTGTGTCCTTGCTGCCTTGTTTCAGCCCTAAACACTCTTGGAAACCTTCTGATGCAAGAACGCACCATCTGATGCAAAAACGCAGGTAGAGAGAGAGTAGAGAGAGAGAGAGAGAGAGAGAGAGAGAGAAGTGCTGGAATTTCAGTATATACTATGGTACAAAAAGGGTACATATCTGCAGCCATGGGCTGCCTTCATAAAAAGGTGGTTAACACCAAAATCTGTCCCCTATGGGACCTCTAAGGACCCAAACCCCTAGTGGGATTGAATGAATAAAACGTGGAGCAAGGGGGCCTTTTTATATGGGTCTTAGGCCCCTTTTTCTGCTGGCCGACTGCTGGTCGGCCAGTTCCATGTCCATACACGCCTTTCAGCGCTGCCCGGCTGTTGCTGATCCTTGTCCTTGATGCGCCTGCTGCTGCCCCTTATCTGCTGGTTCAGCCAACCATGTTATGGGCAGCTGACACCTCCTCTACAGCCAGCCGACTCACTTCTACAGCCAGCCGACTCACTTCTGCAGCCAGCCGACTGCACTTATCTGGATCATGCGCTTCAGCTGTCTGCTTCCTTCCATGCTCCCACTTGTTCTGCTCCACGTCCACTTCAGATAATACACCTGAAGCTCCTACATTCTGGTTCTACCTATCTTCTACTGGTTCATGGTCTTTATCTGTTTGCCTCTTCTGGATCTAGCCCTGAGAATGTCCATGGCATCTGTGATGCACATGACATCCCCCTCTGCTAAACTTGATGACGGGAATCCAACCTGCTCTTGGATGACTGTCATCATCCCAATCCTGTCTTGAAGTCCCTCTGTCATCATCCATCCCTGGCAAACCTTTTTCTCTGAAAACCCGGCCTGTTCTCCAAACCACTCTGTCTCTGATGAAGATCTATGCATCTGGTCTTCCTCTAGTCCACAATCCATTCCTGCCCTGACTCTGAACACCGTCTTGGTCTTCATTCCTGGAACTGAGTCTGGCACTCTCACATCACCCTTGGAGGATCAACCTCCCTTGGGACCGTTACCTGAGAACCTATCTGGCTCACGGAACTGCCATCCCCACCTGGCACTGTGGAACACCACCAACAAACCTCCTGGGAGTTCTTCCCGATCTGTGTTCTTGCCTTGGGCTTCGAATCCGTGTACTTTCCTGTACCTTGGACCTGTACACCATCATCTGGGACTGATTCAGCGTTTAGCTTTGCTGAGCCTGATGCTTTGATACCAATGTAACATGCGTTGCGGAAGCGTGTTCAAGATTAACACTAAGCAAAGAAGATAACGCTAATCCTATGTTTAGCAAAGACACAAAAGAGAAGGAGAGAGAGACCTAATCTACTATATATTGCCAAAACATGCTATATATACAATGATCTTGCTGATTCACAGCTTCATGATGCATACCAAAGATCCTTGCAACCCTCTACTTGCAATCGAACAAGAGAAGCTCCTGTTGATCCACCATTGTGTCCTTGCTGCCTTGCAGACTCTGACAAATGGATCCTCTTGATCTTTGAATGATGATTCTAATGAATGCCTAATGATCCTATTTATAGGAAAAAGGAATGAATTCGTAATCAAGTCGATCCTATTTATAGGAAAAAGGAATGAATTCGTAATCAAGTCGGTTTTGCCTATTTTCCCCACAAAACATTGTCCAAACAGTCATATTTTGTGTCCAAACTATGCCCAAAAGGTGTCCCAACCATTGGGCTATGTCTTGGGCACTTCCGGGGGCTTGTAGGGCTGCAAAATCTGCTCTAAATCTACCCCTGAATCTACCCATATATTTGCTAATGAGAATATACATGTCTATGAGCATTGGGATGAACGGATGCACATGACACAAGTGGTTGAGCAAAAGAACCAAACTGTGGTGGAGATGGCGAGAATGATGCTGGAGCATCATGATCTTCCTCATCCACTTTGGGGAGAGGCTGTGGCTACGACTGTCCATATCCTCAATCGATCTCCGACGACTTCAGTACCAAAGATGACTCCATTTGAGGATTATTGCTAAAATTAGAGAGAGCACACAAGAGTCTCTCAACTTTAAATTTAGCCATTATTTTTTATGTACTTAAGAGATGGCACACAAAACACAAAGGAAGTCGCTAAAATTAGAGAGAGAGACTCTAGCACGTGCTCCTTGTCTTGAGCATAAGGACATGTCAAGAAGCATATAAGAGAGAAAGAGAGAGGGAGTTTCTCAACTTTAATTTTAGTAATTGCCCCTTGTTTTTGAATGTTGTCTCAAGAGACGGCACACAAAACACAAAGAAAGTCACTAAAATTAGAGAGAAACATGTCTAATGTCTCCCATTTCCGTGTGTTTGGGAGTGATGCCTATGTTCACATTCCAAAGACGTAGAGGGAAAGCTTGACTCGAAGTCCCAAAAGCTTGTATTTGTCTTTCCAAAGGATACAGATTGTATGACCCGGAGCGGAACGAGATTGTTGTCAGCAGAGATGTTGTCTTTGATTAGCATGTTCCAGCTTCCACTGTTGATGAGCCGCCACTTCTTGGAAACCCCGATGAGTATGAGGATGATTCCCAGTCTATTGTTCTAGCTAGACAGCCTCAGGCAGTTATTGAGGTTAAGCTCGAGACTGGAGATGAGCCCCAGGAGCTACAGGAGGCTCCGCCTTCTGTTCGAGTAACAAGGTCGTTGTTAGACACCCTTCGGGAGTCGAGTGTTACAGAGCTTCCCTCCGAGTGGACCACAAAGGATGGACCTCGAAGCGAAGATCACACAAAGTTCGTGACAAAAGCCATTCAGCGGAGCTCTTACAAGTAAACTATGCTTTGATGTCTCGTATCATGAGGGACAAAAAGCCCACTTTCATGAAGGAAGCTCTTTCTCAAGATACTTGGAGGAAAGCCATGCAAGTGGAACTGGATGCCATAGAGAAAAAACTTGAGAGTTGGTTCCGAGGCCATCAAAATGGTCAGTCATTGGTGTCAAGTGGGTCTTTAAGACCAAGTATACGTCTGATGGGTCGATGGACAAGCACAAAGCCAGACTTGTGGCTAAGGGTTATGCTCACCGGCCTGGCATCAACTATGAGGATACCTTTGCACTAACAGCGAGAATGACCACGATTCGGACCGTTCTTGCCCTTGCCTCTTCTCAGCGGTGGCCCGTATATCAGATGGATGTAAAATCCGCGTTCCTTAATAGTGACTTGCAAGAGGAGGTGTATGTTGAGCAGCCTCCAGGCTTTGAAGTTCCAGGATCAAAAGGAATGGTTTACAGCTTACGGAAAGCCTTGTATGGTCTTAAGCAGGCTCCCAAGGCTTGGAATCAGAAGATTGATTCCTTCTTTCTACGGACTGGATTTCAGAGATCAGTTGCAGATCCTAACTTATATCTCTTTCAGGAACACGGTTTGGTCATGTTGATTATCCTTTATGTGGATGATCTCATTCTGACTGGCAATCATGTGGAGCACATAGCAGTGACGAAGGATGCCTTGTCAAAGGAGTTTAAGATGACCGACTTAGGCTTACTCCATTTCTTTTTGGGTGGCTACGGAGGTTACTTGGCGAGATTGGGTTTCCACAGAAGGAACCCACAGTCATCCAGTGCGACGCTCAAAGCTGTATAGCTATTGCTCGGAACCCAATCTATGATCACTTGTTTTCCGCCCTTATATGAGGCGAGTTTGTATTTAGGCCTTCGTGGTTGTATTTAGCCCTTCGTGGTTGTTTCTTTTTAACTAATTGAAGGATCTTTTTCCCAGAAAAAAAAAAGAGCACGCAAAGTATTGATAAGATGAGGAACGTTAAGTACCCCCACTCTTTTTCTAATTTTAGTAGTTAGGCATATCGAAAACAAATGCGTACACACAATGCATTCACACTCCGTAGGAAAGCATACAGATGCATGAATGAAGCATACAACCACCTAATAAGGTCTAGGATAAACATGAACTTTAAAATTTACCAAAAAGCTTGTGCATTTTCTATGGTGTACGGAACACCCCATACATTACACATAATACGATCTGCAAATTGCCATGTAGATCAGAAGGTTGAGTATGAGTATGGAATGCAACTCCCTGAACTCTTCAAGCTAAAAAAAGCCACAAATGTAGCAAAGAAAATATTATCCAGTAAGTATGGCTGCAAGGTGGACAAACTTAAGAACTTGCTGCTAATCCGCATGGTTTAGAACTAGTTTTGGACACCTTTAGGCTGTTGGAAGCTGCTCAAAGGTGGCTGCAAAATTCATTCCCAAATGAGGGGCATGGGATCTTTTTATAGAGGACTTCCCCTCCTACAGCCATCCGCCTGTTGTGGATGAAGGGGACACCATTTGATTAGTACCTAGCCACCTTGTGCGCCTAGCCAAGGCTGGTCCACCTCTTTGCCATGTTGCTGTTTGTCATTCTTACAAGCCAACTGCTCAAGAACTTCAAAACCCATGACAAGCCCAAATGCACCAAAACCTTGTGCATCCCTAAACCCTGCTTTCATGAAAAGCCTCTCAATTCAGGCTCAAGAATAGACTATGGCGAACACTCTGCTAAACCATAGTCCTTATGAATCTCTTGGTCTCAGAAACATGAGAAGCATGAAGACTTCCCTAAGGCTAGAATGGAGAGATCCCCTACTTTGTAAAATGGCCACAAAGTCCAATGGATCTGCAATTTTTACACCCAAAGAATGAAATGTGTAGGGGCATTAACCACATAGGCACAGCGAACAATCAGAAATATAACAATACAAGGCACAGCGAACAATCAAAAATGAAAAATAATGACAATACAAGCAAATTTAAAATATGTACAGGCAGTCAAATTATATGGTTATTGGGCACATAATCAAAAGGTAAGAAAGAAGCTACAAGGGTGCAGGCAGCAGCTCTAACTGGCAAGTGCAAGCAGCATAAAATAGTGAACCTCTCCCCCCCCCCCCCCCCCCGAAAAAATTTAAACCCCAGCTGTCATCATTTGGTCCCTTCACGAGTCTTGACCAACGTTTCACACATCGGGCGGAACCAAGGTGTGAACGGGGATTTTCCACAGAAGAAAGCTACAACATTTTGCTAGCATGGTTTGGCCTAAAAAGATGGCCATACAACATGTGTAGCATGGGATTTTATCCAATAAAGTGACTTATAATATTTATAAGTCAGTGTGTTCACATATCATTAATGATGGGCTGGACATATTATTGTTTTTGGGCTTGGACAGGTGGACAAAAGGAGGCGCCTAAATGAAACTTGGGCATCAAGCCAAGAAAAGCATAAAAGCTAATATATTTGAACAAGTTCAATTATTTTTGGACTAAAACTTGGAGTACAAGCCAAGGAAAGCATAAAGTTGATATTTTTGGGCTAAGACTCGGAGTACAAGCCAAGGAAAGCTAAAAAGTTGATATTTTTGGGCAAGCTCAGCTATTTTGGGCAAAAAGGGAAAAGTGTTGCAAATATAGTAACTTGACTCTATTAAAGTAGGGCTTGGGGGCTGATTTGAGGGGGACGCATCACTCTGGAGCGCTCTCTCTCTCTCTCTCTCCATCCATCCCTTGTCAGTTTTGATGGTCCACTCTCCCATCGATCCTTAGCTTTTCAGTTTTTAGCTTTTCAGCTTTGTACCTTGTACCTTTTTCTATTATCTGGATACCCAAAGGACATTGACAGTTGTATATTGTTTTGTCTCATAGGCCGACTTCGGCCTCTAGTAGACGTTAATAAAGCTCTCTCTCTCTCTCTCCCTCAACCCAAAGGCACAAATGGAATGTCAACCTCTTTTTACAGCAATATGGGTGTCAAACAAGGCTGCCCTCTGTCACCAACTTTGTTTGGCCTATGTATTGATAGATTGGAAGAGTTGGTCAAGAAAACAGAGCCTGCTGAACTGAAAGATAACCCTCAAATTTTTGGATACACTATATTACTGCTACTATATGCAGATGATGTAGTATTTTTTTCATACACAGCAGAAAACATGCAGCGGATGATGCACATGCTCCATGAGTTTTGTAAGGAAAGTGGCCAAGCAGTCAATGTCACCAAAACTAAAATGATGGTAGTGAAAACAATTCAGCCTACCAAATATCCATGCATTCTGTATAATGGACAGCAAATTGAGATGGTGCAGTCATTCAAGTATCTGGGAGTTGATGTCCCGGCAAATCACAGGTGGAATCAGTGTGTACAAAGAAGGATTGATGCTGGGTGGGGGAAATATTACCACTTTGAGAATGATTGCGGCAGCAGTAACACCAAGAGATGGCACATTAGGCGCATATTATTCGATGCATGTCTTACAAACGGTGCTCTATGGAGTTGAGGTATGGGGTGGCAGTATCTCTCCATCAACATGGAATGACATTGAGAAAATGCAAAAGGCATTCCTTAGAAGACACTTGGGAGTCAAAATTACCACTCCTTACTCTATATTACTCCTTGAAACAGGTAGCATACCCATTGAGATCCGAGCACTTGAAAGGGTTTTTAAGTACATAAGGAAGGTCAAATCCATGAAGGTAGAGAGACTACCGAGGAAAGCATGGGAAGCAAGTAAGAGACCACAAAAGACAAACAAAAGTAAGATGCTATCATCAGGATGGATGCATGACATCAAGGGCTGGTTCCAAAGATGGGATGTAGCCTCGTACCTAGATACATCACTAGACAAAGTAGACGAGATAGCATTCCACCAAGCATTATTGGAAGCACTACATTGCCAATGGCAATCAGCAAAAAAAAGGGCTAAATATGAATACTATTGTTCGCACATTAATCCAAACCACTGGGTCACATACTCGCAAGAAGAAGATAATGCTCAGAAATACATAAGCACACCCATTCCTGCTAATGCCAGGCGAGGTCTTGCGCTCATCCGCACCCGGTCACACACTCTCGAGATTGAGAGAGGAGCATGGAGCGGTGTCTCGAGAGAGAAGATTATGCCGGCTATGTAGTCTAGGAGCAGTGGAGACAGAGGAGCATGTTCTTTTAACATGCCCACAATATCAGCACATTAGGAGAGATTTCAGCACCACTTTAGAAGGATACACCGACTTAGTGAATTTGCTCTCGCATGGCCAACTTGCTGCCCTTAGCATATACTTCATCAAAATTCTCAAGCACCGTGACTACCTTGTAACGCAATTGGCCACACACTAGTTCCCTCCCATGAAAGGAGGAGGCTTTGTTTACAGCTTTTGTACTTACTTCGTGGGGGTCCCATGGGCCGTTTTTTCGGCCTCCCGAGGACGATAATATATTCTTCTTCTTCTTCTTCTTCTTCTTCTTCTTCTTCCTTCCTCTCTCTCTCTCTCTCTCTCTCTCTCTCTCTCTCTCTCTCTCTCTCTCTCTCTCTCTCTCTCTCTCTCTCTCTCTCTCTCTCTCTCTCTCTCTCTCGCCTGCTGGCCGACTGCAGTTTGCTCTCCCTCCTCTCTCTTGCGCTGGCCGTACAGCAATTTCTGTCAGAATGCGCATAGCGGAAGACTAACGCACGTAGGAGATGCATCACCATCGAGCTCCACGAACACCCCCAACGGGAACCGCAGCATCCCTCCACCGGGCTCCCATCTCCCGGTGAGCTACCTCCCAAAATACCGACCGGAGGAGATGACTATGACAAGGTGCCACTCTAGCCTATATATGGCTCTTCAACTTCCCATGCTTCCACTTATGGGATAATCCAAGGCACCTTCTAGCCATAGATCACACGCTCGAAATCGCCAACCTTCCAACACTCTCCCTCGATTCGAGCTCCGCAAGCCACCGAGGCGCAAGGGGGTCGTCCCCAGGACCACACACACCCGGGCTCTGATACCATGTCAGAATGCGCAGTGGAAGACTAACGCACGTAGGAGATGCTTGGCCGGTCATCGGGCGTCCACACTTGGGCGCCCGCCCGTTAGTCTATCCCTAGCTCAACTCGCCAATCAGTCTGCCTAGCTCCAAGCTTCTCCAAACCTCGAAGCTAGTCTTATTATGTGCGTATAGCACACAGTAGATACACACTGTGCACATGACAATACCTATGATATTAACTATGGAGAACCACCTTTTCTATCACCATGGTTTGTGATCTAGAATGGCACTAGTTTGTGTGCATAGCACATGTTTCTGTGCGAGGCACTAGTTTCTTGTGTATGGTACTTATTTAAGTGTCTTAGCTACCTAGTTTCTGTGCGAGGCACTAGTTTCTTGTGTATGGCACTTATTTAAGTGTATTAGCTACCTAGTTGGTAATTTTCATTGGCATATAATTATTTCATTGATATTGGCGATCGAGACACAATTGACTCTTGTGCCTGTGTCTAGCATATCTTCCATGGAATTCTCACCCATTTATTTTGGGACATGATTATGATATTTGGACTTACGGGACTGTTTTGTCTCACCCATTTATTTTGGGACATGATTTGGATATTGGTATTATAGAGACTTACTTAGCCTTGCCCATTTATTTGAGACATGGACTCTTCAATTATATTGGATTTTTGAGATTGTCTCGTCTCGCCCACTTAATGAGACTATCTTGAATATATTGCTTGAAGCTTAAAGTTGTAGACAACTTTTAAGAAGCTAGGAAGGACATTTGTACTTGATGTACCAACCATTGTACTTGTTGTACCAACCATTGTACCTACTATACTACATTTGTACTTGTACCTACTATACCAACCACTGTACTTGCTATACCAACCACTGTACTAGCTGTACTACATTTGTACTTGTACCTGCTATACCAACCTACTGTACTACATTTGTACTTGTACCTACTATACCAACCACTGTACTAGCTGTATCAACCATTGTACCGATTGTACCAACCATTGTACCTATTGTACCAACCATTGTTCTTGTTGTACCGGATGAATGGAGAGTTGTACTTGTTATACCAGCTCTATTGCATGAAGACCCATGGTTTTTGGGAAAAGAATCAGTACCCACACGGAGGTATATGGATTATATTGTTGGCTCGACATTTCTACAGCCTGTGTTCCGGCTTGGTTGCCTCGTGTTGGGCTATGTTATGGCATTTGTATATGGATAATCCGGCATCTCCTGTGGGGAGAGTTAAGCCCTCAAAGCTTATACATGAAATTATTCTCCTTGGGTAATAAAATACTCCAAGGGGAGAGGTCGGCCCATTCCGGCCTCTATGCAGTGTCACATGTGCAAGCTCCATTTTCAGCATTTGTGGATGTTTTGTCCAACTTTTATGTTTTATGCAAAGTGATGATGGATATGTGTTAAGGCTTTGGCCATGTTTAAATGTTTTAATATGAATTGATGGTATCAACAAGTGTGTCAAATGCCCTGGTCCCCGGGCACCCGCAAGTCACAGCGTCCAATAGTGGGTGTCTTTGTATTATTAATGGTTCTTCCGTTGTGTTGTGATGCTCTGTATCTTGTATTTGAAGCATTAGTCTATAGTATTGTTCCGGGTCCCCGCCTGTACTTTTGTGACACCAACCATTCCTTTGCCTGTCCTTCCCCTACTTCCTTCCCCTACTGCACCGCAGCCCAGTTTTCTCGTAGTCTGGTGTGTATCAATATTCCAATCCTGAACCCAACCATGCTTGACTGCAGCAATAAGAAACATCATGTGGTACACCTTTTCAGTCATATTGTCCAATGTCACCATCCTGTGGTGCTTAGGATCTTACCATAAATTCCAACTTACTACTGCCTACAGGGTTAATTTTGACACAGCTCACTAGCTTGTGATTAGTCAACCTCAGGTTACAACCGAAAAAAACACAAGTAACTAACAAAAGAAAAGAAACAAAACCCTCGCAAAGAAGCCATGTAAGTGCTTCTACGCATTGAGAAAGACCATCCGATTGTTGAGATAAATCAACTGTCAACAAGATGCAAGAGGCACGACTGACCTTAGGGAAGCCAAGAACTGCAAGTCATAACACCTAGCCTTAGAGAAGCCAAAAACTGGAAGCAACCAGAAATGGGCTTGGTCGCTTACACGGGATCAATCATGGGGTCAATGGGGGCAGTTTTTGCAGCTTTCACACGTTTCAAATTCCTGGCTTATGATCAATGGAACTGTGCATCTCAGCCGTCCCCGAATCCTAGGAATGCACATGAGATTGACTACCCAGATCTCATCACGATTGAAATCGTGAGACTACAATGAAATAGACCAATGCAGAGATAAGCATGTACATGAATACATACATACATACTCAAATGCATACATACACAACACACATCAGACACAAGCACCAGAACATCAATTTAGCCAGGTAGCAATTCCAAAAAAGGCACAGTGAATACCATAGTGCTATGACCTTATGTTCAAGGCATGGCTATAATGTGCATAACGTTAAGGCTAGTATAATGCACACCGCAAGATTACAGAAATTAAACACGACAAAAAGGAAAAAGTTACAGAGATTGAACAGGAAAAAGTTCATCTGAATCGCAAGATCTGACAGATCTATGCACCCAACAAGTTTCAGTAGTCTATGCCCCCGAGAGAAGAGCGATTCCATCTTGGGAAACCCACGAGAAGGGCAACACAGAAACCGATCTTGAAAAAACCGGTACACAGAAACCCTGAGATTCGAAAACACCGATAAAGAAACCCTAACAGAGCAGAAGAACCCCTTACAAGAGAACACGAGAGCCGCAGCAGCTCCCAGGAAGCCGAAGAAGGGAGCCGTCGTGTCGCCATTGAATTCGGTGGTCGAAGACATGTCTTCTCTGCAAAAACTTCTTCTTCAGATATGCGGTCTCCCGTGCAGATTCGAGTGGCTATAGTGAAGGCAGAGCAAAAAGCAACGATGAAAACATGCACCCTCTCGTCCAACTATTTTTGTGGAGGAGTTGCTGGCAGGACAGCACCCACTGCCACGTGCCAGCCGCTATGCCATCCACCGGCCCAGCCGGTTTTGATGTGTCATCGGGTCAAATCTTGAAGTCACCATCATGGGTTACTCTCAAAACTAATGGTGAAATCTGCTAAGCCTGCATGGAGAGAGAGAAAGAGAGAGAGGGAGAGAGAGGGAGGGGGAGTGGGAGTGGGAGTGGGAGTGGGAGTGGGAAGGGGAGTGGGAAGGGGGGTGCCGGTATACAGCATGCCAATTGAGGACGACAAATAGAGAGAGAGAGAGAGAGAGAGAGAGATCACACATGAAATATAATGGCTAAGAATAGTATAATAATATTCATTGTGTGAAGTGTGTGGTTCGCTTGGTTTACCCCCCTCAATACCCCATTCATGTGGGGATGCTCTAACAAAACTTCCTCAACAATGTCAATTGTGTTCTATGCATAGTTCACTTGCTTTACCCCCCTCAATACCCCATTCATTTGGGGATATGCACCCAAAAGCTTCTTTTTTTTGTTTCGATAATTTAATTCATTGTGTTGCTCATGTTGATTTCAAATGCAGTGTGAAGGTTTTTTGGTAAACATCGAACACGTGTCATCCTAGACACGTCGTCATCATGGGCACTTCTTTTGATGTACACATGTCACGTGTGACACGCGGTCATACGCATGAACACGTGTTGCCTTTATGGGTGCATGCTTATCGATGGAGGCATCCGTTTGCAGGTGGTCATCTTTTTCTACTTGTTTTCGATTCCTACCTCCGTCTTTTGGTTTGTGGTCATGGCGGTTGGGAATTGCTACTTCAACCGCTTTTCCTTATGGTCATCAGCACGGCTACTCCGACTGCTCTTCCTTCTTGTGTATGCTTCCATAGGTGGATGATGTCGCATGCTTCTACATCCGAAGTGTGGCTCGCATGCTGGAACACCTGGTTATCAATGCAGTCGTTTGATGTGACTCCTCAGCATGCCTATCGATGCGGTCGTCTATTGTGGTGCTGGTCCTCTTTTTCTGCTTCATGTTGATTTCTAGGTCTGTCTGTGTGATGTATCATATGGTGAAAGTCTCTTTTTTTCTTTTGCTTCCCGTTTGTTTGTGTCTCTGAGTAAATTCAACCGTAACATGTTTACATGCATTTGCTTCTTCGTGACTACAAGTAATTGTAATTTTTGCTAACATTGTGTTTTCTATGATTGGTAGGGCGGATGACCTTCACATTCGTGTTTGTGGACATGTTCCATTTTTTATGGTACTCGAGGCCTGCATTGGAGTCGTTGAGCCAACTAGCACACATTGGAAACCTTGGAGTATGGTTTACAGTTTCTATTGGGCTTTGAGGATATGGGTTGTGCATGGACCTCGCCTCCCATCCTTGCCTCCGGCTCTCTCGTGAAGACACCAACTGGATTATCTGGTTTGATCTTCTTAGCCTCTATACCTAGCGCACATGGATCACACCTTTAGAGCTACCATTGAAGATGCACTTTTATAGAACACTTCCTCATGCTCATTGAGGATGGATTCATCGAGCAGGAGCAAGACTACTCGAGTGTTCACATGTCCCATGCCATGGGGATTGTGATTGGCTAGATACGAGTTTCATCCCACCACCTTAGAGTGGAGATAAAAAGAGCTGAGCACGACTTAAGAGCCTAAGAGCTCATATGGAGACCCATAGAGGAGAGGATTTGCAGATTATGCCACATAGAGGTTGAGATATAGGAGCATTACATATGTTGTTGACCAGTATACTATGAGATTCGTGAGAGGTTTCACTGTCTATTCGATCTCTCTCCACGATCATTGACTTTTTGGACCAACGTTGCCTAGGGCTCTTCTTGCTCGAGCTTTGCAGACACACGAACACTTTCTTGAGAGCGCTTTCGACCCTAGCCACCTCGACCCCTATCTCGCCAACCAACCATCACTAGCTTCATTTGGACCTAGGGACCATACAATGGATCTTGTGGACCCACCTCGCCCAAGAGGAGTTACCTTGGACCAAGCCTTCGCATTCTAGCGTCCTCGGACGTCAGCCACGATCCCCAGAGTTAGCTTTAGATCTAGGACATGCTTCATTACCATCAAGCAAACTTTCCACGATGTAGCTGAGGGAGATCGCTCACCTGTACTCATTAGCCCCACGCTTGATATTTTGGAGCATGGGATACCATCTATTGGGGGGATCTCGACTCATGTTTCATGTTCTTGGTATTCCATGATGAGATTTCCATGGATAATTTTGTATCACTCCAGTGAGATAGTTTGCTTTATTTCTATTTTATTTTTCGTTCCATGATGCGATATGCCATGGATGTTATTGTTTCACTTTTGTCTCATAGTCCTTAGTAGAAGTCCATACATAGCCAATAGCTATGTATGGAGCAACTGTTTCGGGATCAAGATTGGGGGATGATGTGTGGAGGAGTATTGAGAGGCTTCAAGTGATGATGTTGCATGATCAGGTGTAAGTAGACGATGCTCCATGACACATGTGGAGTTTGGGGTAGCCTCATTGGTCACACATGATCTCGTCAATACCATTACTTACATTCAACATGCATACTTCTTGGATAAAGACCATGTTCTTGGTGCATTAGAGGCTTCTAAGCAGTTGTATCATGAGAGGGAGAGGGAGTGGGAGAGATAGGCCAAATTGCACTTCATCTCGTGGAGAGGACAACCGCCACCCTTTCCAAAGCATGTATGGAACTCAGAGGTAGTTGAAAGGCCAAATTGCACTTCATCTCGTGGAGAGGACAACCGCCACCCTTTCCAAAGCATGTATGGAACTCAGAGGTAGTTGAAAGGATTCATGCACATGGATTGTCCTCCTCCATTTCTTTAGTATAACCTAGACTCCCCACACCTCTACCTCTTTTGATAGGAGATCAATCGGATCATCCGACTGAATCTACTTGGCCTACCCATAAGCCACACTTGGGTGTCATCATGGACGAAATGTGAATCTCTACATAGAGCATTTTTTTTTACTCACCATGGATGGATTCTTTGAGATCCCAAGGTACATGTAGATCCACATGTCAGGGGTGGAATCGTTATCCTCCACCAACGCTCCCCTCTTGCGAGAATTGGCTGAGCAATGATATCCGCGAGTGGTGTATTCACTTTGTCCACAGTGGCCAGGGCCGTGCGCAAATCCTTTGCTAACCCTTTCAAGAAATAGTCATTCAAGACCTCCTGGCCTGGCCACTGCACTAGCAGGCGGAACCCACTGCAATAGCACTTGGAATTTCGCTGCATAATCCTCCGCTGTGCGCTTGCCTTGCTTGAGGACCTATAGCCGCTCTAGAGTTTTGGGCTACTGTCTTCCCACACGAAACTTGCGCAAGAACGACAGATGTACCAAATCATAATCTTGAAAATGCCCGACGAGGTACTCTGCCAGCCATCTGGATGCTTTGCCGCCGCCGCTGAGGGTAGACTCAAAAACTGATTTCTTATGTAGAGGATCAAGGGGTGGAGGCACATGCAGGCCATAAGAGTTGTCAAACTGCCGCACATGTGCATCCGGATCTTCTCCTTGTTTCCCCCGAAACTTAGAATACTTGATGTTGTTGGCTGGCGCGGCCATCACTACAGGTTGCAGGTGTGTAACCATTGGTGGTGAAGGAAACAGCCGTCGCGCAGCCATTCTGGGGGTGTCAAAGAGTAACCACCCGCATCTGGAGTGCAGAAAGGAGGATAGGAACGGCTCCGTCGCTGCAACCCAGGCTCTGGCCCTGCCGAGGAAAGAGGCGGGCTACTCGTCGAGCCATGAGACGGGCTTCATCAAATAGACGGTGGCTCCGTCACCCAGTTGCTGGGACCACCAACTCAGGAGGCCCCTGAGAACACGTGTGCATTCGTGAACATCGTGGTCGCTTGCCAAGTGTAATTGCATTTACTTCTTGCACAGAGTAAGCAATTACGGGACTGGTTACCTTCATACAACACAGCATACTTATCTTACAAATTGATAAAGATTAAGATAACAGCATGACAGATTTAAGACAAGTATGGAAAATTTGCACAGAACATCACACCAGATTTGATTGATTGATTCGTGCATACAGTTACATCCATATATAGGAATAGTATCCTATGATCCGAATAGACATATCTTCCTATGACATCCCCTGGAATCCCTAACTAACTATTGCGCATTACAATTTACCCAATGCGGTTACAAGAATGCGGTTGCGGTGTGCAGTTCATGCCGCAACAATGAGGACCAGAGATATCTCGAGATGTATTTGATAGAGCTTAGAGAACATTGGGACAGAGTATTGAGAGGATGACATGCTCAAAGACATGAACAACCCATACGTTGCCTAGAGATCCATAGTGAATTCTTCGCGGCACGAGCATTTACATTAGCCACCCATGGTGACACCGTCGCATTGACATCATCTCAGATCAACCGTACACATGGGCTGTATTCACGTTGCAGGAGTCGTCAATGGATCTTGTGGACCCACCTCGCCCGAGAGGAGTTACCTTGGACCAAGCCTTCGCATTCTAGCGTCTCCGGACGTCAGCCACGATCCCTAGTGTTAGCTTTAGATCTAGGACATGCTCCATTACCATCAAGCAAACTTTCCACGTGACGTAGCTGAGGGAGATCGCTCACCTGTACTCATTAGCCCCACGCTTGATATTTTGGAGCATGGTATACCATCTATTGGGGGGATCTCGACTCATGTTTCATGTTCTTGGTATTCCATGATGAGATTTCCATGGATAATTTTGTATCTCCAGTGAGATAGTTTGCTTTATTTTTGTTTTGTTTTTTGTTCCATGATGCGATATGCCATGGATGTTATTGTTTCACTTTTGTCTCATAGTCCTTAGTAGAAGTCCATACATAGCCAATAGCTATGTATGGAGCAACTGTTTGGGGATCAAGATTGGGGGATAATGTGTGGAGGAGTATTGAGAGGCTTCAAGTGATGATGTTTCATGATGAGGTGTAAGTAGACGATGCTCCATGACACATGTGGAGTTTGGGGTAGCCTCATTGGTCACACATGATCTCGTCAATACCATTACTTACATTCAACATGCAAACTTCTTGGATAAAGACCATGTTCTTGGTGAATTAGAGGCTTCTAAGCAGTTGTATCATGAGAGGGAGAGGGAGTGGGAGAGATAGGCCAAATTGCACTTCATCTCGTGGAGAGGACAACCGCCACCCTTTCCAAAGCATGTATGGAACTCAGAGGTAGTTGAAAGGATTCATGCACATGGATTGTCCTCCTCCATTTCTTTAGTACAACCTAGACTCCCCACACCTCTACCTCTTTTGATAGGCGATCAATCGAATCATCCGACTGAATCTACTTGGCCTACCCATAAGCCACACTTGGGTGTCATCATGGACGAAATGTGAGTCTCTACATAGAGCATTTTTTTTGACTCACCATGGATGGATTCTTTGAGATCCCAAGGTACATGTAGATCCTCATCTCACATGCTATACATATCAGGATTGGTTAGCTCCTCACAGTATCCTCCCACCGCCTCTCTGAATATAGAGAAAGTGTGTCACTCGAGAGGAGAGGATATGCAAAGGACGAGGTCCAGATGCCTAGCGTATCATGAGATACATGGAAGATTTCGTTGTCTCTTCCTAGAGAGGGGCCACATTGGCACAAGTGATGTAGCATGAGTGTAATCACATTTAGTTGTTGCATAGACAGCAAGCGATTACGGGACTGGTTACCTTCATACACAGCATACTTATCTTACAAATTGATAAGGATTAAGATAAAAACATGACAGATTTAAGACAAGTATGGAAAATTTGCACAAAACATCACAACAGATTTAAGACAAGTATGGAAAATTTGCACAAAACATCACAACAGATTTGATTGATTGATTCGTGCATACAGTTACATCCATATATAGGAATAGTATCCTGTGATCTGAACAGACATATCTTCCCATGACATCCCCTAGAATCCCTAACTGACTATTGCGCATTACAATTTACCCAATGCGGTTGCGGTGTTGTGTGGTTAATGCCGCAACACTTGGCATGCACGGTGGACTTGGGCGAACGCAAAAAATGGCAAAAAAAGATGCCCTTGATAGAAGTCAAAAACATCCAGCCGCATCTGCATCCCTCTTTAAGCTTCATCATCCGAATCCAAAGTTTCAATCTGTTCACCTGCAAAACCGGAAATAGCTGCATCCTCCGCAGAAACCGCAGTTTGCTCTCCCGCAGATTATGGAACTCTGGCTCTATGCAATTCATCAATTTCTCAAACCAGATTCGTGTATCTTTCTGTCACTATACTGGCCGTGTCGTAGGCCACTGCGTGCGAGAAATCCATTGCTGCAGATAATCATGCTTGAATTAGTCAGTGAGTTAGGGTGGACACTTTCTGAATGAAGTAATTAAAATATTAACTCAACACCATATGATTATTCATAAGGAGTTCACCGTATATTGTCCATAGGCCAATGGTCAAGCTAAATCTTATATTAAAATTCTATTGAGAATCTTGAAGAAAGAGGTCAATGAAAACCAGACACATTGGGACCACAATTTGTATTCCGCACTTTGGGCATTCCGGATAGCTTACAAGTTAGCAATAGGACAAATGTCGTTTTTCATGGTCTACGGACTTGAGGCGGGCGCTCCAATGGAATTCATGGTACCCAGCTTAAGAGTAGCGGCGTGTCTGCCCAATTATGTTCCAAAGAATCTGAAGCACACCGATTGGAATAGTTATTGGCCTTGGAAGAAAAGCAATTTTGCAAAGTGTCTAGACATCTTATGTCATCCACTGCCAGAGGAAGCTGAGGATCGATCAAAATACAAAATTCTAGTTTTTAGATGTAAATTATCTAGTTTTATTATTTAATTCCAAGATGGGTCCACATCCGGTAAATTAAAGTTGCCGTGGACGGACCCATATTGGATATTTTCCAAACCTGTAAACAAGCCTACTTTTTCCAGGCACGCTCTATTTCGGTTAAGGTTGACATCAATTAGTTGTCGTCGTAAGTCTTTTGAATTACACCACGGCTGTGCTACTTCTGAGTTTGGAGGACAGAGTAAGCTATGAAGGTAATGAACGGAAAGAAAGCAGAGAAGCAGCAAATACGAAGAAAAACAAGAAGGTGAAAACTGAAAAGTGAACTCTGGTAAAAGATTGTAAGCAAAGGATGAAAAGTAGATAATAAGAACATTAAATCACAGTAATAATAGTCCAAATGGAAAAAAGATTTTCCCACAATTTCATGATCATGACAATGTTGAAGTTGCACACTTTTCAAGGAACATGGTGGTGATGGGAATGAAGAATGATTAAAGAAAGGCCGTCCCATTTTATGGTAATAATGGCCCAATTTGGTAATGCACGAACTAATGCATGACTACAACGTGGATTGCGACATGTGGTAGATGTATGTATGACAAAAATAATGTACACTGGGATAGACACCGGTTCAGGTAGCTACCCAAAATAGGGCTTCAACCAGAAACCATTTACGGACTTTGGAAGTTTCAAATCATCTAATTGGTTTATTCATCCAATTCATGCACCAAGAAGTTTTGCAGGGCACACTGGGTTCACACACAGCTCTACTGCTACTAGAGGTGCATTTGGCTTCATGCACACGGATAAGTGCAAAAAAAAAAAGAATCAAGTGCAAGGAAATGTTGTTGCAGAAGGAGTGCAAGAGGAGGAACAATGTAAATCAGCCAACGAAGGCCTACACTTCCGGATCCAGTTGGTGAACAACAATGCTCTGCAAAAATCTCTTTTCCAAAAATAGTTGATGTTATCAATCCGGAAAAGATACAAGCTGCTTGCAAATATCTTTCCCAATGCGCAAACAAAGCTGTATCTCTTCAGCCGGGAGTAGAAGAAATCAGAGAAGAGCTTCGTAGTAAAGCAAAGGAATACTCCAAACACTTTCAGCAATCAAACAAAGTCCAACTCCTTGAAGGGGAACAAACATTTTTGGAGTATTATTGAGATGTAGGCTAGGGAGCTTTCTCAAGTCAAACAAGAAAAAGTGTAGATGCAACACAAAATCAAGACTCCACAAAAAGTGAACATTTATTAAGCCAATATATGTTTGCCTAGAACAACATGAAAAGCACAAGCAAAGGCCGACATGGCAACTCTACAAGTACTGGAAAGAAGAGTCAGTGCACTTGATGCAGCAGATGATGCAAAAGTCTATGAGTTGTCCCAAGTGAGGTTGATACATATGAAGCTCAAATCCATGAGCTCATGGACAGTCTCTATGCTAGATATATCCAAGAATTTAAGAAAATCATTGAAATGACATGCCCCCTTGGATGTGCTCCGAGGTCAAATAGATGATGAATCCGGTGCAAGCGGATCCGACGGAGGAATTGGAGGAGCTGGACCATGTGGACATACTGCTCATATTTAGCAGCCAACAGCTGGAGAGACTACACAGACAACTCAAGAGCAGTCTGTAGGAAAGGGCAAACAATTAGAAGATTTGGCAGCTCAAGATTTAGCCATAATTAATAAGTTAAAAGGAAAAAGTTCCAACCACTAAAGAATTCAAAGACATATTGAAAAAGTTAGATCTGCAAAGACTCCAGGATGAGCATAACAAATATCTCCAAGACAGTAAAGGCAAGATAAAAGAGCTCCAGGGATCAGTGCAAATGTTGAAGATGGAGATGGAGATACAGAAGTTCTCTATTTGCATACTAGAAGTAGTGGAAACATTACGATCCAATAATTTTCCTCTTCCCTCGAATTGGCAAGGATAGTGCAGAAAATAGTTGCACATTTTAGCGGATGTATTGCTGTTAAACTAGCAAGTCACACGACCAGCAAAGACAAAGTGTAGAGTAACTTGTAAGATTCAAAAAACCTACACAAAATGCTTAGGGTCAATCTTCTAGAGGAGCGGGTCGAGCACAACGTCGAGGTGCCGTTACTTGACTATATGGTCAGAGTAACTAGCCAGAAGTAAAAGAGCAGATAGGACATGAAGAGGAAGTTGGGAATTCGGATAATCCTTCACATTCTTTCTTAAATTATTTATAATCTTAATTTCACTCCTATAGGCAAGTACATCCATCAACCCATATTATAGATATAGATTTTAGAAACTCTTAAGATAGAATCGGATTAGGTTTTTAGGAGGATTTCTTTGAAGAAGTTACAGAATCCGGTTTTACTTTTACATATCCTCGTCTCATTAAGTGGGTTCGACTTTCGTCCGTGAGGGCAAACCGCCCACTAGTTGGTATGCCAGGTGTTAACCCGTAGTTTTATCCTTAGTCATTTAATACTTGTTCGAAGAATAGCTATGAAAATCTAACTGACATACTGAATGTATGTGATGCTTTGTACCACACCTGTTAGCATCTTAAGGCGTAAAGCACACTGCTTATGTATTCAATCATTCATTCATTCAAAGTAGTAATATATGCAATCCATTGATGGTTTGTTGATTACCTGTTCTTTATTTACTTGTTTGTACTATTATCTTTTAATGTTCTGTATTTGTTGTATGTTAACATGAGTAATTATATATGTTGGCTTTTTGCCAACAATTTCAACCCCTGATTTTCACACCATCTTAGTGTGCATTAACACTGTGCAATCGCCATCATGTTCTTTTTTGACCAAGCCATCTTATTTACAGACACTGCACTCCTATACTCTATTGAATCCCATTCTCTTATGTCCAAACTAGCCACTTGGTGTCACTTGTTTGTGAATTCCACACTCTTTACCAATATCAAGATCAATTCCTTGACCTCGTGGCACCACCCAGCCTCAACTTCCCCATCCATGTAGAGATTCACTTCACAAACTCACTTCGCACTGCCATGATATACATGAAAACTATTTTTTGCCTAGTAGTGAAGTCCACTTTCCACTACTAAACACTTGCCAATGCATGAAGCTGCCATTAAGTTCATCCATGTGGCTCACCTATATGACATCTCTGTGGATGAAGCAAATGAGGTCTTTGCATTTTTCCAAAGCCATCAACTTGAAGATGAGGGGGACAACCTTGATGAGTTCTTAGAAGGAACCCAAGGTAGGCACCAGTCTTCTAGAGAAGAAGCCCCAAAAGCCAATCAAGCCCCCTCATTAGATAGCTTGGGCGATAAAGAAAATCCCCTAGAGCCAAAACCAACCCACCTTTCCAACCAATCTAACTCACCCAGAACCCTCCGATCAAGCTATCCAAAACATCTTCTTTGGGAGACCCTACCTCATCCAACTTCTCAACCCCAAAGCCTTGACCTTCTCAACCAACTAGCCCCTCTCCCATTAACTACATCCATGAGCCCCTCTCCCACTACATCCACGAGCCCCACATCCTTGAATCTTTCCATGAGGGGCTAGATCTCAATAAGGGGCCACCACAAACAATTTAGGAAGAAGCCCAATGAAGAAAACAGGAAGGACCCAGGGGTGTCTTTGCTTGTCCTTGAACAACTCACATACCCATTAACCATGTGGGATTTCCCATTCCAAGGCAACTTCCATAACCACCTGGGTACACCCTTTGACATGACCAACATATAGATTCCTTATTTTCCTAGTGGGAGATTAACCACATGTAGCACACCAGAGGAGGCTTGCACTTTGTTGATCTTCCTTGAGGGCTACACAGTCCCCCGGCAAGTCACATAGTAGTCTAACCCAAGTGGCGCACACCCTATCTCCTCAATGATTAACAAATATAGTAGGAATACATGGCCGAGAAATCCACATTGACTCCAAGTTCATGCCAATAAAAAGGAGGTGGTCTTGGTGCAAGTTCATGTGCATGGAAGGAAAAGGGACATCTTTCAACTTTCCTTACATTAATGGTGGTAGCCACACACCCCTCAATGAAGGTCCTAACTTCCATTAGAGCAAGTAGACCTTTAGGGCATGGTCAAATACATGGCCATAGAGTGGCCATGTATTTGACCATGCCCTAAAGGTCTTCACAAATGGCCATAGAGTGGCCATGTATTTGACCATGCCCTAAAGGTCTTCACAAATGGCCATAGAGTGGCCATTTGTGAAGACTAGATACTAGGTTTTGGAAACCCTTTTGAGGTCATGCACATCGATCCAGTCAATGGCTTTCCCACAAGCCCTTTGTCACGTCTTTCTATGAGACTAACGTCATATTTGGTAGTACCAATGTGAATTGGCAAGTCTCATCCCATGCCAGACCTGGTCTACCACATGTCTAATCCTTTATAGGCCCACTTTTGGTACAAAACCCTTATCCAAGGTTACTACACACACAAACTACCAAAAGAGAGAGAGAGAGAGTCAAAGGAAGCATAATGAAAAGCTTCAAAGAAAGTAGAGTGTTCGAGTTTTCATTGGAAGAAGCTTCTACACAGGCCCACCTTTTGCCCTATGCTCATGTTCATCACCTAAAATATATACGTGGGCTTTGTATGTAATAGACACATAGACATTATTCTTTCACAAACTTGCATTAAGCCTCATCACCTATAACCCTCAAGGTACATTTTTGGATGGAGGACCATGGCAGGGCACATGGTATAACCCATTATTTGCACCTTTGTTAAATTAGTAGAGTAAAGCATGAACCTTCTATCACCTCGTCTTCGACCAGATAGCCGATTGCTCCACACTACCTACCTGTATCCCAAGTGCTCTTGATAATGCTAAATCCCTAAAGCCATATCCACCCAACTCCATTGTATATGTGGGCATAACTATGCATAAAGCCAACTATCATGCATAAAAATTCTAATGATCATGACTTCCCAAGAAAAGGGATGTCAAGTAAATGTCCAAGAAAGTAGCAAAGAGAGCCAAAGAAAGTAGTTGAGTTGGAGAAGTCTTCATGTGAGAAGTGCATACACATAGGCACACCTTCCACCCACCCTCACCCTGGCCTCACATTTTGCCACAAAGAAGCCTCATCTCTCGGCATCACATTGTGAGATTGAGACATACTCTCATAAGATTTGGGTCATCATCTACCCATGTAAATCATTCCATGGTGGTCCTGGTTTTGCTCATTTTGCCCATTTTAGGGTGCGGACCGCTTCCACCAACTACCTCATGTTGAAGGGTCCACATCACTTCCATAGCCAATAGAGGCCTATAGCATGGAGCATCTCTACATCACCTATCCCTTTCCATGCCACCTCGACACGCTACCTATTGACATTAGGGCTACCCAAAGCTTTCCACCACTTTGCTGTGAATCTTAACCTTGGCCTGCCAACTTTCGCTAACTTTGTGATGTATCATGGATCATCCACACCTTTCTAGAGGCCTATAGCAAGGAGCATCGCTACATCACCTATCCCTTTCCATGCTACCTCGTCACACTATCTGTCATTAGGGCTACCCAAAGCTTCCCATCACTTTTCCCATAGCTTAACATTGGCATGCAAACTTCTGCCACCTTCGTGATATATCATGGATCATCCACACATTTCCAATAGCAACAGCTTCACTAGTGACTTAGGTAATGTGAGGACGTGGTCAACATTAGGAAGGGGGTATGTTAACCACTCTATAGGTTAACATGGTTTCACCCGCTTGACCTACCGTAAGCCGCTTTGCCATCTTACCTGTGTAAAGTAGACACTTATCCTTTGTAAGACAATGCTATAACATATAAAACAGCCTTACCTTTATGCTTAATGTCAAATAAGGAAAGTATATGGATTTTGTGTATATAGTTACTTAAGACTAGTAACAAAGGTCAGGCTAGTAATGTCAAATAAGGAAAGTCTACTGACTTTATGTACATAGTTGCTTAAGACTAGTGATAGAGGTCCGGACTATATTTAAGTTTGGCTGGCCTAGTGTAAAAACTAGTCATTTGTATATATTTCACAATAAATAATGCACAAAAAGACACTCATTGCTAATCAAGCACATATTTGTTCAACATAGTTTACCAAGGGTTATTGTTTCAGATAGAGATTCTAATTTTTGTAATCACTTCTAGACTACCTTGTTTAATAATCACTTCTGGACTACCTTGTTTAATAATTTGGGCACAAAATTAGATTTATATATTGCTTTTTGCCTTCAATCTAATGGCTAGACCAAAGTGACCAATAGCATAATCTTGGATGTTCTTAGAGCTTATGTTTCATCATCACAGCCTAGGAAATGGGATAAATATTTACATATTTTTTTAATTTATTATAATAATACCACCCATTCAGCTATTAAACAGGCACCATTTGAGATAGTGTAAGATAAAACCTTACCTACACCTATGACCCATCTTTGACATACTATTGAGGTTATTGATGCATTCACAAAAGACTTTAAGACTATCCATGAGCAGTAAAAGAAGTCATTAGAAAATCTCAAAAAAAAATTAAAAATCAAGCAAGCAAACAAAAAGAGAAAGCCAATGACTTTTGAAAAGGGCTACTATATCCTTTCGAGAATAGAGAAAAGAAGGCTTAAAAGCATAGAAAAGAAGGCTTAAAAGCATAGAAAAGAATCTTGTTGTTAAATTGGCACCTAGATTTTACGGTCCTTTCTAAGTGTTAGATAAAATCAATGACTTAGCTCATAGATTAGAACTACCTTCCCATTGGAGAATTCATAATTCTATTCATATCATTTTGTTACGGCCATTTAGAGAACCAATTCCTACTCATATTGTTTATGAAGGACCTCAACAATTAGTTGATAACGAGGAACAATTAGAACAAAAAAAAATTGTAGATCATGAATAGATCTCTACACGTATAGCAACACATACACTAGATACCTTTTAAACTTTAAAAGTCATCCCAGTAGGAGAAGATGCTAGATGGATGCTTGAGTGGTTTTTTTGCACTTGTCTCGACATTATCCACTCATATGAGCGAGCACGCAACTAAGGATCGTTGCCACAACCCGCCGTTTGGCAAACACCCTCTATGTGGCTAATTAGGATGCCTGAGAAGCCATTATGTCATGCTAACTTATTGGTATTGTGAGTGATTTTACTAATAAAAATAATAATGTATTGTTAGATATCCGTAACGCCGCTCTACGGGCGTTACCACAAGAGGGGACGGCCTCTGGCTCACCACCCAGCCATAGAGGAATAATGGGGATTGCCCCTCATCCCCCAGGCTATATAGTGTGTGGCCTGTCGTCCACACTAGCCTGGCTGCCCATGACTCTGCATGGACGTCCTCTCCCACTGAACCCCGGATGGCCACGTCCTCGACGTTCCGACCGAGGCGTTGACGCTAAAGCCCCGTCTGGCCATCCGGTCTGCCGGTCGGTCACACATGCATTACAGCCTACGTGACATTACCCTCCCTAAGAAGAGTTTTCGTCCTCGAAAACAAACTAGGGAAACCTTTTGGAAATTGCACTACGGCATTCCCAGGTTGCCACCTCCTCATCCCTATCTGTCCATTTAACAAGTACCTCCTGGTACACTTTATGTCGGGTTTGTCTGTCACGATACAGTAGAATCTTTTCAGGTTCATGTGGTATCTTTGGTGGCTCTATCAAGTCCACCAAAATCTCTGGAGAAACTGCGTTCTCTAACCCGTGAACTGATTTCTTCAGTTTACTGACATGGAAGACAGGATGGACTTGAGAACTCTCCGGTAACTCAAGGTCCCCAATCTTCTTAAGGATTTTAAAAGGACCACAATATCTCATTACACTTTCCCGTTTTCATGGTTTCTGACTGCGCAGGAACCTTGAGGAATACAAAGTCACCTTTCTTTGTTTTTTATCCGCATAAGTTTTAGCGCAATCCTGAGCGCTACGAATGCTCTCACGTGCGGCTCTGAGCATATCATTCATATCTTCAAGGAAATCCTTGACAGATTGAATCTTCTCCTTTTCTAGGCCTACAGCCATCGGAGATCTCGGCTGGAATCCATACATTAACATGAATGGTGTAAATCCAGTCGCTGAGTGTTTGGAGCTGTTATAGGCAAACTCCAATAAGGGCAAGTACTCTTCCCAATTAGATTGCTTCTTACTAACATAAGAACGCAACATATCCTCTAGAATTTGGTTAACTCTTTCAGTTTGACCATCAGCTCCGGATGATCTGCCGTACTCATACTCAGAGTAGTATCCAACTTTTTGAAGACTTTCCTCCAAAAATGACTGTTGAACTTTCTATCTCTATCCGACACTATATCTGCGGGCAGGCCAGCCATAGAGGAAGTGTATAACAGGTCTTAAGACTCTTGACCTCATCTCTTATATGACTCCATGTGTCAGTATTGAGGTTAAGAGAACATGTGCTCTTCTTTTCTTTCAAGCCTCCCTCCTACATTTTAAGTAAAGACAAGATTAAGTTGTTAGAGTTAGTAAAGAAACTTAAAAAATGTGATTTTGATAAATAAATATTGAGGTCAAGAGGATGAGTGTTCTTCTTCTTTTGAGTCTCCCTCGTACCATTTTGAACAAAGAAAAGATTTTGTGAGAGTTAAACCAGTATGTCAAGTAAACAAACTTTAAAAATACGATTTAAAAAAACTTTAAATTGAAACAAGTAATATGAGTGACTTTCATAATGCCATTTAATTTAGATGTAATGTGGTGCAATTAGAGAGATTAGATAGCTCTTAATCTTGTGATTTTAATTTATGTTTGTGTGAGAGAAAGATGTATATAAATAAATTGTCATAATTATTATCCTCTTTGAACATGTAGGCTGATAGTACTATGATGCATCTACACATACACCTCCATTTGATCCCGTTCTTCCTATGAGACGAGTACCATTATATCTGCACCACCTCATGTGGTGAGCCTTCATCTTTAGCATTGGTAGTATCATCTTTATCTAACTCCGATGATCAACTAAGATTTTAGTAGAGGAGGATATGCTATTATGTGGACTATAGGGGCCTTGTTCAGCACATGGGCCATGTTTGTTCTTAGCATAAGTTTGAGAGAGGCTTTTGTGCAGATGCTTTAGCACACTTTTGACCTCAATGTGATGAATGTGTATACTTGCTTGCTCTTCATTTGATGTTGATTAAAAAGTCATGGTTTTTTTCTCATTACTTGTTTAACACGTAGGCTGCATCATATAGTCGAGCATTAGTGGACCCTAGTCTCATGATAGCTCAAACTCCTTCCATAATGATGAGGTGAGGAAACATCCTACCACAAGGCATGTTACAATTGATTGGTTGCTACTATCTAGACTATATGAGATTGTCTACTGTGATTGAGACGATGATTGTCTACTATATAGACTATATGAGATTGTCTACTGTGATTGAGACGATGATTGAGGAGGGACAAGGAATTATAATCGGGTATTACTACTGAGAAAGGACAATTACCCCACTGATATGACCACATTTGGTCCAGGATTCTTATGATCGTAGAGCAACAAGTGGCTAGATAGCATAAGATCTTCCATCATCTGATTGGGAGGAGTTTAGTCATTGGGGGACATCGCTTCATTATAGCATCATTCATGATTCAAGGTGTAGGTGGTCTCTACATTGCTCAGAACATACATGTACCCATAGGAGGTATAGTGACATTGATGCGCTTTTGTGGTCCTTCATCTTCTTGGGGAGTGTTAACCACACTGGTTAACATCATTTTTCAAGTATGGTTACGCTTCTCATAATCCATTATTATGTTACCGTGTTAAAGCGCTTAATGAAAAAAGAAATATGGGATGATTGAGCTTACGACTTGTGTAATGCTCGGTCACAAGAATGATGCTAGATGTACATAGAGCTAAAAAGCCAATTTTGGGACCCCAATCATAAATGGGCAGTCGACCATTGTAAAAAGTGAGCTCATGTATGTAAGTGATTTATGAAATATGAAAAGGGACAATCCCATTATCACAATTGAGTCTTGCTTTCTCTCTCTCACACACTCTCTTGTGGCTATGGTGGTAAGCTTGTATTTGTGAATGCTTGTTTGCTTGATTGTGGTGTATGCATGGAGTGGATGATTAGAGATAAACATAAAAGCATTCTAATTTAAGCATAAATGTAAACTTTATGTGATTAATCACTAAAATTCATTAGAGAGCTTCATTTTCATTGAAGAACCATTCAATTGAATACTTCTCAAGCTTGAGAGAGGGGTTGAGAAATGAAAAACATTTAGACGATTAAGAAAAAGACCATAAAGTCACACTTTACCTCTTGTTTTGCTTGATTCTTTAGTCTTAGGAGAGGCCCCCAACCAATCAATTGGTTAGTATGTTGAGGAAGGCTCAAAAGAAGGTTGAAGAGAGAGAGAAGCTCCAATCTCTCCAAATTGTAGAGAATTTTTAGAGGATAATAGAAAATATCATTATTTTAGTATAATACTAGCATGGTATCGTTCACATATTTTTTTTACAAAGGACTAAGGATCTATTTATAGGTGAGGGAGGCCTCTAACCAAGTCCAACTAGGTTCTAGAATTTTCCAGGTTTAGTTTGCTGAAGTTGGACAAGATTTGGACCTAGTTTGGCTTCCTTTTGATTTGGTTTGATCCAGGAGAGAGGTGAGATAAAAAATATCACAATATTTTTGAGTTAAAAACTCCACCACATGTGTGAAATAGGCGCCTCCTTGAAGTGCCCCCTTCTCCTTACTAAGGTGTCAAAAATGTATCATTATACCCAAAATATCTCTTTTTTTTAAAGTAATATCTCATAGTTTTTTACTAATAAACCTTGTATGCAATCAACTCTTCATCTTATGTGGGCATTTACTCATTTTTGGGTATTTTTCTTTTATAAATTGGATTTATCTCCTCCCCACACTTGGATTGATCCTATTGGCCCATAAGAACCTTAATTGGACCATAATCTAAAAATTTCTAAAAATCTAGACCCTTAGGCTAAGGTCCTTTATACCTATTTTCAATTAATTCCAATTGCACATTGGAAAGTTCTTTTTGAATTTTTGTTTCAGGGAAAACCATTTTAGACACTAGGAGGATTTTTATATCCAAAAATATCTCAATTTTGGATTACCTCCCTCAGGCCAAAATAGGGCAAAATAGGATCTTTCTTTTATTTCAGAGAGTGGAATAATTATAAGATCAGAAGGGGAGGTTTTTACACATGTACACCTCAAAAGCTGGAGGGAGGAATCTTACATCCTACCCCACTTAAAAAACACGAGATGTCCTCATCTCGCAGCAGCAGCAGCTGGAGGACAACTCTTTCCCTTAAGATCAAACTGATTCTGGGGTTCCTTATAGTCTGGTCAACCCAATAGAATCCTGGGATAAAGATCTCTTCATATAGAACTCATTATCAGATAACAATTCATTCAAAACATATCATTCATATCCTTAACACAATAATGGTCCATTAGACTGAAAATTCCATTTGAACATTCTTTTTTTTTTTCGAGAAAAGATCCTTTCATTAGTTTAAAAACCGCCCATTGGGCTACAAAAAACCTCTCCTGCTCATAAGAAGGCAGAGCAGAGATCCAATCAAGGCAGTTAGGGAGACTCTCCCTAGGTGCAAAAAGGTACAAAGATCAGTATAAATAACTGAGAGCTATATCATACAATAGGAGAGGGGAAAGCCAAACAGGTGGCCTGTAATGCCAGCGGCGGGGGCTCCCGCGTGTAGTGTATAGAAGGGGCCGCTGCGCCAAGTGGTGTGGAAGGCCTGGCGCCTCAAGATCGCCGCATCCGCCGAGTCGCCCTGGATGCGGTCATACTGTCCGCATCGCAGGGTCCATTTGAACATTCTTCCACGGGAATTTAAGTTATACAGGTTCTCAATTTGTCATCCCTTAATTTGAGCCATTGGGTCAAAGGTCAAACACAACAGCAATCTGTCAGCACAATCCACTAATCTCGTAGTGATTTGTTGAAGTCATTATCACTATTAACATCATTACTGGGATTCGTTCCATTCATCCTCATTGTGGGTTTGTTATCACCTTTCAACCAAAATTCAGGAATCATCATTTTTCAATCAGAATCCAAATCAACTCATCAATTCTCAACCAGAATTTTAAAATCATATCAACCACAGCATTCGAATCCATCATCTGGATAGCATTTTTGCTTATAATTTCAAGGTCTTAGATTTACTCGTACGGGTAGTCACGGTCCTTGGAACTATAAGGTAAATACCATCATGTCTAGACCTCAAGCAAGTCAGGGATTCCATACAATTGCGGTACTTCCACCTGAAGACCCAATTACCTATTTATGAATCTCATTCTGAATATCAAGTTGTATGAATTTTATCACACAATTACAACCTTTTTCTGCTACTTCATAAATTTTTGACATTTTTGGCTTCTTGGTTAATCCACTTTAGCCAATTCGCTCTAATACTAGCTGAAAGATCCTTGTCCCCTCCGCGCAACGAATTCGGGGGTACTAGCAGCGGAAGTAGCACTTCTTACGCAGGGCAGGGTCCCTCACTCGGGGCCTCGCTCCTGGATATTCGGACAAAAGACTAATCCCTTGGTTCTTCCAAAATCGAACTCGGAAAAACTTCCCTCGCCTGGAAAGCACGGGCGATTCCTCCATGATATTTTTACTCTAACGTAGTCAAGGTCATCACTGACCAAACTGATCTGACCAAACCTATAAGCCACTTATTCAAATCAAGGAAGAAACTGATATTTTTACTCTAACGTAGTCAAGGTCATCACTGAACAAACTGATCTGACCAAACCTATAAGCCACTTGTTCAAATCAAGGAAGAAACTTGCACTTGGATCATAGAGACCAACGCTTTTTTCCTCATCGAGAGGCACAGCCGTTGATTCTTTTTCATAGAACAAGGACTGTCCGGGATTTACTTCATCTATCGTACCATAACAGAATTGAGTCTCATTTTAGAGATCCATCAGTCTAGCCTAACCCCATCCAGTCCCATGGGTTAGCCAACCGCCCAACCACTGTAGTGATGGGATCCAATTAGGAATTTGGTTGGGTACCAGGGAAAAGAGTTCCCACGCCCCCTAGCTGGCGCTTCATGCAAACTTCAAGATAGTCACACCACTTACATACCCAATATGAAATTGCCTGTTTCACAAATTCAACTGACTTTAAAACAATCTTTTAATGAAACCATAGTATCACTGATCATAATCCTCCAAAATATCCGGTTGAATTCTAATTTCTAATCATTCCTTCATCGGTGTACCTATGGCATCATTGGTAACTAGAACGCTCACCACTTGTCCACTCAAGGGTCTTTTCGATAGTTCCTAGCTCATAGTACCCGGTTATATATTCTCTTATAAAAATCCAGATGGAATCTTCGTTGAAGATCAGCAAGATCAACCAAGAGATCCATATAAAAGAGCCATGGACTCATCCGTTGTTGTTGAGGACCAACAAGGTCAATCAACCAAATCCATGCCCAGTTTCAGAAAGCAACTCTAACTCCTTGTTCCATTGTCTTCCTCGATGCACGTGTGGGTATCTTTGGCGACCCAGAGACCGAGCACCATATGGTTAGCATAGCACTTCACTCATAGGCCACTTCCTTGGTCCCTCATCCACCGTACCGGAAGCTCACCATTTGAATCGAGTCGAGGCTGGTCAAGACCTCAGTCGACCTTGCTACATGAGACGTCCTCTGTTGACTCTCCGTCTCAGTTGTTGCAACTTTATCAGTTAGGTCTCCACCATGACCTCATTCACAAGACGGTCAAAATGCTTCCCCAGTATTATTGACATAAAACAGTCTCGTCTTTCCACATTGTTCCACATCAGTCCACATTACTTAATCCACGTCCAATTTATATGTATTCTCATTCTCATCCAATCACATCATTTTTCATCTCATCACATCTTTCCTCATCACATCTCATCCACTCGCATCTACCCATATCCACATCTCATCACATCACATTCATTTACATCTCATCCATTCATATCTACCCCGATCCACATCACATCTATTTCACATCACAGTTCATCCATTCACATCAAATCTCATCCATTCACATCTATCTCGATTTGCATCATATCACATCACATCTCATTCATTCACATCTATCCGCCGCCGATTCACATCACATCACATCTATTTCACATCACAGTTTATCCATTCACATCAAATCTCATCCATTCACAGTTCATCCATTCACATCAAATCTCATCCATTCACATCTATCTCGATTTGCATCATATCACATTCACATCTATCCGATTCACATCACATCACATCACATCACATCTCATTCATTCACATCTATCTGATTCACATCACATCACATCACATCCATTCACATCACATTACATACATTCACATCACATCACATCTCATCCATTCACATCCATCTTATTCATTCACATCACATCACATCATATCCATCACATCACATCTCATTGCATACATCCATCACATTTATTCTCATGTCTATCCCATCACGTACATTCTATCCACATTACATCACGTCCACATCTATCCACATCATATCTCATTCATACACATCCATCCAATCATTCACATGTATGACTATCCACATCTATCCATACATTCACATCTATCGCTTCACATCCACATATATTCACGTCACATCATCATATTTCATCCACATCTCTTTACATCACATCACATCTCATCCACATCCACATCACATTCACATCCACATCCCTTTATGTCACATCACATCTCATCCACATCCACATCACATCCACATCCACATCCACATCTATTTACATTACATCACATCTCATCCACATCCACATCCACATCTATTTACATCACATCACATCTCGTCCACATCCACATCTATTTACATCACATCACATCCTTTCACATCCACATCCACATTCATTTACATCACATTCCTTCACATGCACATCCACATTAATTTACATCACATTTCTTCACATACACATCCACATCCACATTTATTTACATCACATCACATCCTTTCACATCCACTTCCACATTCATTTACATCACATTCTTTCACATACACATCTACATCCATTTACTTCCCATCTCACCCCTTTCACATATCCTCTCATCTCATTCTCATCTCATCATTCACATCCACATCCATTTACTTCACATCTCATCCACATTTATTTTCATCACACCACATCCTATCACATCCCATTCACATCTTATCACATCCATTCATCCCATTCACATCTTATCACATCCATTCACATCCTGTTGCATCCCATTTACATCTTATCACATCTATTCACATCCTATCACATCCCATTTACATCTTATCGCATCCCATTTACATCTTATCACATCCATTCTTATCCTATCACATCCCATTTACATCTTATCACATCCATTCTTATCGTATCACATCCCATTTACATCCTATCACATCTCATCATGTCTTATCACATCTCATTTACATCTTATCACATCCCATTTACATCTTATCACATCTTATTCTCCTTTAGTAGTTTTTACTTCTTCGATACCAATAATGGGACTTTTTCTAAATTTCTGCCAATTGCTTGGCCTAGATAAAGGTTCTTTTTCTCGATGACTATTTCCATATTCTTTCTCAATTCCTCAAATGAATTATATTTGATATTCCCCTTTTGAATAAAAGAATTCATGAGATTTACAAAAATCAATTCTACCATATTTTCACTTTTGATAAATAATCATAAATTGAATTATACTAAAAATTTCTCTTTTTCCCATTTAATTTCTTGGACCTCAAATATCATGGGAATTCCGCTTTTTGTATTTGATTATTTACATTCCAATGTCATGGGAATTCCTCTTTTATCATCAAATATTTCTCATAAAAACTACACTATAATAACTAGAGTTCAGACAAGCACAATTCCAAACCAAAACTTTCCAAAAGTGCCCAAAACACCTTATAGGTGACTAACAAACGGAGGCTAAAACATGCCCAAAATGCAATTCTGACTGTAAGTTATTTAGTACAAAGTATTGCTCTCACCATACAAGTACCTCTGCACCTACCTACAAAGATAGCTCCTCAATGAGAGATTTGTAGCTCCCAGAGCTACCCAAGGAGGGTGTTGTACCAAAATAAGAAAAGAAAGAGATGATAATGATCTTACTCATGTATAGCTTCCTTTGCCTTTGTTGCTTCTTTTGCTTGCCACTCTCAGCTCCTTAGCCTGAATAAGGCTCTGATACCATGAAAAGATTAGGGGAGGAGAGAGAGCTTGAGCTCTCTTTCCTCTTGTAGTTCAAGAGCTTGAGCTCTCTTTCCTCTTGTAAGCACACACACTAGCATAATAATGGATAAGACGCACACATAGATGGAAGTTTAAAATCTTCTTCTCTTTGCTGCTCTTAAAAGAGGTCTATAAAAGATAAATGAACAACATAAGTACTAGAGTACTATGTGCAAGTGGTCCATAATGTGAACATGCTAAGTAGAGATGGGATGACAAGATAAGTATACCACAACGCAGCTAGACTAGTCCAACTATAGAATCACTAGCAAAGATCCATCATGTCAACTACCAATGCGCCAGTGGTGTAAAGGTGGAATGGTCACCTAAGCATGGCATGAGTGTTAGCTTTGACATCTCAACACTTTTTCTAGCCACTTCTTGATCGTGCCTTTCTATTTCCTATAGTGGAAGGGTTGAGCATAGAGGTGCTCGAACTCCACCATTCTCACTACAATTGGGTTGCTAAATGGTGAAAGCAAGTAAGGTGTGTAGTAGGCAAGGTTATGAGACAGCAAGGGCTAGTAGGCAGCACAAAGTGGCAATGAGGGGGATGGGATTGTTCACCCAGACTAAGAGAGGTTCCTTGGTGCGCTTGAGCATCGGTCCTTGGATCCTGCATCGGCACTCAACATCAAGATTTTTATGATAGTCCACAATCTTTGCTTTTCTCATATGACTACATAAACACCACAAAAGGTTATGGAAATATTGAGTGGATAGGGATGGTTGTTATTAATAATGTCATTTCCTTCCCCGCCATTCAAGAAAACCCTTTCTTCCCCTATTATTGGAATTACAAGTCTGACATCTGGTTCTTCCTTTTCCTAGCATACCTCGACCATCACCACACTTGTCTCATTTTTGGCTATTCCTTCTTCTAAAACTTTACCAATTTTGATAACATTTGAATTGGTATTTTCAGTGCTCTTGCCTGGTACAAGGCCATGATATGGCTTGAGCCTATAACCATTAGCTGGTTTGTTTAGGAATACCCCATTTGATGGTTCTAGCTCAAAGGTTCTAGTCCCTAACTTCCTTTAGATTATATATGGTCCAGTTCATCTCACCTTCAGCTTGCCTGGATGTGGTCCCATTCTTGAATTAAATAATAGGATTGGATCTCCTTCTTTAAAGATTCTAAACTTTATCTTCCTGTCCACTTACAATTTTCTTCTCGTTTGCACTATCTCAGTTGGTCGAGGTGCTAAGAAGTCTTTCTTTATGTAGTTCCAGTTGCTAAATTATGTGGTTCTTTGATTCTTCTCTAGACTCAACCTTTTAACCTTTCAATGAAAACTATCCTAAGACTAGGCACTAAGAATTCAATGGGTGTCACCACCTCTAAACCATACACCATGTTGAAAGGTGTGAGACTAGTTATGTTCTTGTAAACTATCTGGAAACCCCATAATGCAGAGTGAAGTTTTCCTGTCCCAGTCAACAATCATATTCTCATTCATTATTTTGATCAGAATTTCTTTCGATCTTGTTGGTTGACTCATCTTAGCTATTTAGTATATTGTGGACTATTTTTATAAAACCATGTGTTGTTTTATTAGCTTCCTGATCACCTCATTTAGGAAGTGGGTGCCTTGATCACTAGCTCAATTGGGCACCCAAACCCTGTCATGATAACCTCATATAGGAGCTTGATGAGACCAAATTTACCTTGCAATCCCTTATCGCTTCCTTTTCCTTCACCCATTTGGTGCAATAATCTATTGCCGGCTTACCAAGATGTACTCGTTTCTTGTTTTTTTAGGTTGTAGGTTTGAATAGTCCCACAAAGTCCAAGCCACACTTCTAGAATGGTTCCAAAGGTAATATGCACTAATGGGAATCTATCTATTGCATTGGATTGTATCATTCTCTGTGGACATGTGTCATACTTTTTTGCAAATTTGTAAGCATCCTAAGAGCAGTGGATGGGCCACCACAGACCTGCTTGAAATACATTTTCTCATATTATGTCTTCAAAGAAGTGACCTCCACTTAGACCTTGATGTGCCAAGACAACTTGTTGTTCATGATCCAGGACATATCTTCTTAATATTTGGTCTATGCCTATTTTATACAGCTACCTTGCTATCCTCATGAATGACTTGCTCCTCACAAGACTAGCTTTTTTCTATGATCTCTATCCATATTTTCTAAAAAAGAGAGATCTCTCATAAATTACAACATCTCATCATACCAATCACTCTATCTTCGCTACCAAGAATAGTTCTGTATCTAGAAAATCATCTTCTACTCCCAGAGGACTCCAATTTGAATAGGAAATCTACCACTGCATGATGTTCCGTCCCTAGTGTATGTTTGATGAAGCTATGCTTGATGATGAAGGTTATTTCCTACAATAACAACATTCACCTTGCCAATTTACCAAATCAAATATGGCTTATAACAAGGCCTTGTGATCCACATGAAATTCAAATCGTTTTCCCAACATGTAATGCTTGAACTTCTTGATGGAGTAGATCACCAATTCTTTCTTCTCTGTGGTGGAGTAGTTTCTCTCTGCCTTTGCATGTCTTTTTCTTGCGTAATACATTGGACAAAACCAACCTTTTTATGCTTCCTGCATTAATGCACTCCTAATGGTGGCCACATCTGATGCATCCATAAATACATAAAAGTTTGGGTCAAAGTTGGGCTACTACACAGGATGGATGCAAATGTCAACATCTTCTTTAGATTTGGAAATTCCACCCTCTAGACCTAGTGTTCTTTATAGTGAGGTAGCATAATGGTGTTGCAACCTCTGCTAAAAATCTGAGGAACATACTATGAAACTTGATTTGGCCAAGAAATCTTGACAGTTCCTTGATGTTTATTTGGTGCTTGTAGCTTCACAATCACCTCCATCTTGGTCAAATTTATTGCCAAGCCGCTTGTCTAACACTACAAATGCACACTTTGTTGGATTCAAGCTTAGCCTTGATTTTTTGCACTTTTCTAGACATAGCATTAGGTGATGTAGATGCTCTGGCTTCTTTCCAAACACTAGGTATGCGACTCGGGGATTTCGATATCCTTGTGGTCATTGCCATGGGTTTAAGTGCTCCAGTTATAAGCCCACGATTCCCTCATCCTAATTTTTTTACTATTCAGTTGAGTCACTGATTGATTTGCTATTGTTGACTAGGTTGTGATGAAGGATCTCCTCCATGTAGGAGGAAGGGCTGTAAGAACCATCATTACTTGTAAGGAGTCGGCGGGGGATGGCCAATCTCGCAATGATGGTGTTGTTTGCCAATTGTCAACAAAAGAATCTGCAGATTACTTCGGATCTCTGATAGAAACTTAGTACACGGACCTTTTTATGAATGTATTTTATGTGTGTGCGCACATGTGTGGGGGTGTGTGTGGGAGAATATATCGATACCAAGTTCTACAGCCACTATTGGGCAATGATGACATTAGTGGGGATGTAGTAGTATCTAGTCCATACTATGGATGATGTAATTGTTGTCTTGTGGATGACTACCATGAGGTTATAAATTGCACTTTGTTATAAGGTGAATTTGGACATGTTCCTCGATTCATCTAGGTATATATACTCTTTTTTCATCTCTGGATTCATCTAGGTATATATACTCTTCTTTCATCTCCAAGAGCATTAATGTTTTAAAGGAGGCTGACCTAGGAAGGAAGGTTTGTATGCTCATACGATTGTGTAAGAGCATCCCACATCACTTTGGGGGTTTTGAGAAGTCTAATAGTTAACCAGCTGTATTTGTTTGTTGCTTATGTTCTTAGATGGTCTGGCTACCTTGCCAGACCATGTACTAATTGCTAGAGCAGGAGTCGGTTCACAGGGTTTTGCGGCCCAGAGGATGCCATCTTGAGCTCACTATGGGAAAATGGTTTCCGGGACCGAAATTTCAACGATGGGTGTTTTCTAACTCCTCTCGAAGAGTTAGATAACCTCCCAAATTTTTGCAGCAGAAAATGAAAAAATTTTCCAGACTCTTTTTTTTGGGTACCCCCTTATCCGGTGTGCGGTGGCGGTCTTTATGGTGCGGTGTGTGGGTCTCTCCGTGCGGTGCGCTGTTCACGCACAACCGCCTTCTTTTTTTTAATTATTTTTTTCTTTTTTGAAGTGCGTGTGCAGTGAACTCAATGCATGTGTAGCTGTGAGATTTACAGTGAATTCAATACATGTGCAGGGAACTATGTGCAGGGAACTCAATGCATGTGCAGCTGTGAGATTTGCAGCAAATTCGAAATGTTCAATCTTCATGTGTGTACAGATTTCAGTTTCTCTACAGGTGCAGGTTTAACAGAGAACTAAAATGCATGTTTAACAGAGAACTAAAATGCACAAAATTAAAGATGCAGAAAACTAAACTAAGCTAAGAACAGAAAATAAAATGAACATGCAGAAAATTGAAACTGTAAAAATTATCCTCAAACAGAATGACAGAAATGCAAAAACAGGCCTCTCTCTTTCGCACACAAATTGAAATTTGCAGGTTTAGTGCCTACCTCCAATCCTTCCCGTGTGTTGAATCCTTGTCCAGACCTCAAGGGAGAAGCGTAGCTAGCCAATCGCACTCAAATTGCAAGACAAATAAAGAGAATTTAACAACAGATTAGTCTTAAATAAATACCAAAATTAGTCCCAAAGCCTGCTCTCCTATCCCAACAGTTTTGCAACCGATTGGAGCTTAACAAGGAGTGGTAGTGTGTGTATGGTGCTCAACTAATGTAGGCACTCGCTCCCCGACAGCGGCACCATTGTAGAGCGGTTCTCTCTACCGTGCAATATAGCGCTCATAGAGTACTACCGATCAACAAATGTGTTAAGAAACACAATGTCAATCCGAGGACTCGACCCGATTAGTGCATGAAGGCTTATCCCATGAGGGAGAGCTCACATACACAAACCACCACTTGACGATTCAACCATTCAACACCTCAATCAATCTCTTAATCCCTTAAATCCACTACACTAATCAAGAGAACAAGCAATGCATAGCAATCTCTTAATCCCATTCAAACATTGATTAAATCTTAGCTTTCCCTAATGCCAGCAAACCCATAAGCATGCATCTACTAATCCACAAGCTTAAGCAAGCATAGAATGTAACATTCTCACAAACCCACAAGCTCATAGAGAGAGTCTATCTATGAATAACTCATTGCCTATAAAGTGGGCAAGAGCTTGCATCGATGGAGACTACACACACACTCACTACAAGCATGCAGCATACACAAGAGAAAGAAAGAAGCATTCAACTAATCATAGATTAATCTACTTCAATGATGCTAAAATAGATTAAGAGAATGAAGTGGAGCTATACTCATTGGAGCTTGATGCTCATTAGAGTACAATAGAGAGAGAGTTAGAGAGTTGCCATAGCTTGAGAGCTTAAGAGCTTCACTCAATAGCTTATGAGAATGGCAAAAAATGTCCCTTTTGTAGAGATGTCACTAACCCTAACCCTAGGCCTCTTTCACACATGGGCGGACAACCCCATAAGTGAGCCTTGCTTAATACACTTAGAACTCTCATTTAGAACCCGCATTGGCCTAAAACGATTTACATTGCACTTCGGCACAAAAATATAGAAAAATTATGTGCGTCTTTATGTTCCCATGGCTACAATCCCTCTCTCTCGCATTAATTGCTTCCGGCCTCCTTCCATAATCCGTGTTCCCGTGGAACATTTTAGGCGATTTTTGATCCCAAAAAATACGCTATTTTTTTGGCCTAATGTGTTCGAGGGGGTTCAAAATGGGTTCTGGCAACGTTTGAGCCAACTTGAAAATTTTTGGATTAAAAAAAAATAAAAAATAAAATGTGACCTTATGTACTTGCAGTCGGGACGTCATATAGACACTGCCATAGGGCCTAGGGCACCTTCTAGAGTATCTACGCAGGAAAGTGGGACCCAATCGGTAGAAAATTTGGTAGATATTGCTGAAACCTTTTCTGAATCCCAATCTGATACCCTTTCCAGGACAACTAGCTCATTGTCTATGGACAATCTAGGGCCGTCAAATAGTCATCCCTTAGCCCCAAATAGGACACCCACAAGATCTTTTAATCCATTTGAAGCCGACACCATGGGGTTACCACTCAATGTGAGACTTCAATATGTCTACACAAATGCTCAAGGAGCTGAGATCTTTAGGGATCCACAACAACGGTATCTCATTAAGATCGCAGACTTTTTCTCAGAGCTTGATAGAGCACCTCTAGTCAATGACCAAGGTAACATGTACATGGGTGGAGATGGTGTTCGCTACGAAGTCACCTATCATCTAAAGAATGTAGACAAATTAGGGGAGCTCTCTAAAAGTGAGTTCTTAGACTTATCAAAGCCTTCCAGAGCAAGGGAGTCTAGAGATGATTGGCTCATTGAGCCGGACATGCCTGGACCATCCAATGCCCAGTCCTCAAAGCCATCCATAGATGATTTACTTTTTGTAGATCTAAATTTGGAAAGGGGTAGGAAAGGCAAAAGGCAAGAGCAAAATGGATCAGGGGGCTGAGAACCAATGGGAGTTTGTACAACAAATTCCAGTGACAAAGGTCTTTCAGGATGACCCACTTCAAGAGATCTATAAGGACTCTTTAGAAGGATATTATGCCACAACTAGATTGCCATAGCTAGATCTTCCTCTAGCATGACAAATTCCAGTGACAAAGGTCTTTCAGGATGACCCACTTCAAGAGATCTATAAGGACTCTTTAGAAGGATATTATGCCACAACTAGATTGCCATAGCTAGATCTTCCTCTAGCACTTGTGGTGGTAGTCGAGAAGCTTGCAGGATACAAGAACCGAATCATTTGATAAATGGGCCAATGAATACCGAACCTTAGATTGGAAGGAGATTCGTGAGCTCATGTGGAGAGCACAACCATTATTCATGGAAGTGTTCTCAACTAATACAGCTAAACCAGGAGAGACCGCCTTTCTTGGAGAAACTGTTGCTCCTCCCCTACGAGAGTTCACTAGAGAGGGACCCTCAACATCAAAGTGGACCACTGCAAAGTAGCCCAACTCTAGCACCAAGATATTATCCTACACCAAAAGTGCGACCACAGATCACACCACAACAACGTTTCTCTCACTATGACAATCGGAGGGTAGGGGAGCCAACTTGGCCTCCCATAAATGCACCTCCTAAAATGTGGGTAACAAGATCTTTGGAGGGGGTTGGTGAGGCAGGTAATAGGGGACCTACACCAATTTGGGATGCATGTGGACCATCTTACCAAAAAGAGGAACAATTCCCACTGAGAGTGAGAGGCCGTAGGCCCGATGATGAGTAGACGAGTAAGGCCATCAACTCTTCAAAAACTAGTAAAGAAGTACGAAGGGTCGGGAGATCCATATGACCATGTAGCAGCATTTAGGCAAGCAGTTCGAGTTGAGCAAGTGACTGACAAGCATACGCAAATTGAAGGATTTGGGCTCACTCTTGAGGGAAAGGCCCTTGCTTGGTTTCAGGCACTAGAGGCTTCAAACAAATCTTCTTTACGAGTTTTGGAAGAGAGATTCATTGCTACTTTTTCCTTGATGGGGATTAAGCATGACACAGTAGCAAACATCTACTCTTTCAAGCAAGTTGAGACTGAGAGTGTTAGAGACTGTGTAAATAGGATGAAGCAGTACATTAATCGTTGCCCAGAAGATGAGAAGCCCACCTAGAGTCGATTAATTTCTCTCTTCTTAAAAGGACTCAAGGAAGAGTTAGGAAAGGCACGCCTACTCTTGAGAGGAAGGGAGGTTCAAGTAGAGATTCCTCGAAGCCGACCTAAATGTAAATGCTGTAAGAGCCATAAGAGAATCCGTAAACAAGATGAGAGGGAACGACGTGAGAGAATACTTAGGCTATTTCTTGAGATCTTCATGGATGATTTATGTGTTCACTCATTCACAAGAGCATGATGATCATATAGAACACCTCAGACTTGTGTTTCAAAAGTGTCAAGTTTATCGTATATGCTTGAATTATATGCTTGAATCCTGACAAGTGCAAATTCATGGTAAGACAAGGGAAAATTTTGGACCATATTATTTCTCGCAATGGGATTTCAACAGATATGGATAAAATTGATGTCATTGTCTCATTACCTCGGCCTATCAACCCTAAAGGGGTACAAATATTCAAGGGACATTGTGACTATTATCATCGATTCATCTACATGTACGCTATCCTAGCGAGACCATTATATGCTCTTCTTGTAAAGTTTAATTGGACTGACGAGTGTGAGGAATCCTTTGAAAAGTTGAAGCAAGCATTAGTGGCTGCACCCATCTTACGGGCACCAGATTGGAATCAAATCTTTCATGTCCATATTGATGCTTCAAACTTTGCAATTGGATGTATTTTGGCTCAATCGAGAGAAATAATAAGGATTTCCCAATCTCATATGCTAGTCGACAGTTGAACAATGCTGAGAATAATTAAACCACAACAGAAAGAGAAGGTTTGTCCATGATATATGCAGTGAAAAAGTTTTGCCATTACCTTTTGGCAAACAAATTTATATTTTTTGTGGACCATCAAGCACTACTATATTTGGTGAATAAGCCTTGTGCAATTGGAAGGATTGTGAGGTGGTTTGTCATCCTTCTTGAGTTTGGCAGTCCGAAAAGGAACAACTCATCTTAGGGCAGATTATTTGTCTCGAATCACCTTTGGCGAAGCTCCTGTGGGGGTGTGGATGATGATATGTTAGATTCAACACTTTTCCTTGTAGAGACAGCTCCTAAATGGTCTGAACCCATCTTAGAAATTTTAACAAGTGGGCAGATACAACTAGCGGGTCCTAATGTGGACCTATGGTGACCATTCAAGTTAATCTCAGGGAGATTATATCGTCAGGGTAATGATGGAGTGTTGTGGCTTATACCTAACCCTGACCAATATGAGGAGATCTTGGAAAAGGCACATGAGGGTATTGGTGGAATCCATGCATCAGCTACTACTTGTGTGCGACGTATAACTCAAGATGGGCAATGGTGGCCTACCATGCATGCGGATGCTGAAAAATTTGTTCGTACTGTGCTTCATGTCAAATTCAACAGCCAATTCATAATGTCACATTATTCCAAATTTCAACTACACCAAGTTGGAGTAAGTATATTGTGGACTATCTTTAGCATGGTCATACTGATCGAACAATTCCTAAATATCGAAAGCATGCTATTGAAGTTGAAGCGGCCAACTATATGCTGATAGAGGGCCAACTCTACAAGAGGGGCAAGGATGGCAACTTACGCATGTGTGTATGTGAAGCTGACTACTTGAAAATCTTGACTCATGCACATGCAGGTGTTGGGGGTGGACACTTTTCGGGCAATACCATAGCTAAGTTGATTAGGTGGTCTGGGCTTTGGTGGCCAACCTTACAAATGGATGCCGAAGAATATGTAAAACTTTGTGACGATTGTCAAAGGACCAAACCTCCCATCACAAAGGACAATATGCCATTGCGGCCTATGTTAAGCACACGTGCTTTTGCCAAATGGGGTATTGATTTTGTCAGTCCCATTAAACCTCCAGCTCGTCACACGCATGCCGAATATATTATAGTCGCAATTGACTATTTGACCAAATGGGTAGAGGCAAAGGCTACAATCAAAAATGATGCCAGAACCACAGCCAAGTTCTTGTATGAGTACGTGTTTACACGCTATGGCTTACCTATTGAAATCGTTAGTGATCAAGGTGTGCACTTTGTGAATGAGGTCATAGAGTTTTTACTTCAAGAATTTATGGTGATTCACAAGCGTTCTGCACCCTATCATCCCCAGACCAATGGTCAAGCTGAGATTACGAACAAGATTCTCTGCACAGCACTCACAAAGATTGTTGAGGGACATAGGACTGATTGGGAGCAAAAGTTGCACTCAGTTCTTTGGGCATATAGGACAGCCTATAAAACATCTGTGGGCACAACCCCATTTGAGCTTGCTTTTGGGCTAGATGCAATTCTTCCCATTGAATTTCTTGTACCTACTCTACGAGTTGCTAAACAATTGGACTAGACTGGTCATGAGCTTTCTCAATGCATTGATGAATTGGAAAAGCTTGATGAGACCCGCTTATTGGCGGTAATGGGGATGTATGCCAAGAAGAGGAGACAAAAGCAATGGTATGATAGAAATGTAACAACTAGCCGATTCAAAAAAGGGGACCTTGTGCTCTTGTACACACTTAAGAAGCATAAGAGAAAGCTCAAGAAACGTGGCCTAGGACCGTTTGTGATTAATGAGCTTACTCCAAGTGGTGCAGTGCATTTAGAGACACTAGAAGGTGAGCAAATGCCTGACTTCATTAATGGAAGTCGTCTCAAGAAATACAATGAACCATTAACTGAAGTCATGCTTCAACAAATGCATGTTGCCCACACACGGAAAGAAGCACATGACCTACTTAAACGTCAGGCTCAAGAAGAAGCTAAAGCTAGAGTTGCAAAAGCCAAGGAGCGTCGCAAGGCTTCTGTGTTGACCTTACAGTTGGCTACTAATGAACAATATGTCGATCCTTTCAATATTCACGTGTGTCTTCATCTTCATGAGACTACCTACTTTGTCTCTGCCTTAATTGACTCTGGTGCAGATTATAATGTTCTTTCATTTGACACATGGGTAGCCTTGGGACAACCAACACTTGTGCACATTCCTATTGACTTACGAAGCTTCTCAGGTGAAGATAACCCTATAGAGGAAAAATGTGTCATTATGATGTCCATTCAGGATCATCAGATGTCAGTTCCCTTTTATGTGGCTAGTAAGTCCAAGGCAGTGGTAGAGGTTGTTCTTGGTCGATCATGGTTAAGTGCTACCAATTGTTCATTAGATTGGAAGAATAGACAATACAAATTGCAAATTGATTCTGATTGCATCTTGGGATCTGCTACTCCACGAGCTTTATCATGTCAAAAGGGTGGTATTTCTACCTTACACAACCTACTTTCAAAATCTGCTCTCGAAGCTCCAAGACAAATGATGTGGATAATCGATGAGTCCTTAAGTGAGGGCCATGGCTGGCATGTTCCAACTACTCTAGTCACTGCTCAAAGAAGGCCAGGCAAGAAGGAATTGTCAATTTGGCTACCCAAAGATGCGTACAAAATTGTACCATCTAGCTTAGTTGCTAAACCTCCTAAAAAGCACATCTTTTTCAAGCCTAAATCTCAGATTGTTACTCATTGGGTCCCAAAGCATGTTCTTAAAGCACAAGGCTATTATGAGGGTGCAACAGCACTTTGGCTTCCCAAATGTCATGGTTTGCTAGAGGCAGAAGAGTGTATCAATAAGATTCCAAAAGCCACTCTTGGTTTTTCATATCAGTGTTGGGTGCAAAGGAAATCAACACAACCTCTTCAAGATAGGATAGGTGGTTGTAATAGCACCTACAAATCTACTTGTGTTGACCTTCTCCAAACATGTATTGAATCACCGGTTGTCCCAATTTCTCCTTGTTACACAATTCCACCATCAACTTGTGTACCTAAGACAAATCCAACTTTACATGAGTCTCCTTTGAGCATAGATTCTAGCACTTCATCACTGCCTAAATCCTCTTATCTTGCTCAAATTCCTCGACAATTGCTAACCTTCCCACCTCTTAAGAAGGACATACCCAAAACCAAAGGTAAGGCATTAACACTACATTTGAAGCTCTTTGGTAGATCAGTGTTTGAATAGTCTCACTTTTACTAATGTGGTTTCTTATGCCTTTACATGATTTTCTTTTTGGATGATCTTATCTACATTATTTTTGATAGGGATTGTAATGATGGATATGAGTGTATAAAGTTTGAAGTTTCTAAATTTCATTGTTCTACGCCCAGATACCTCCTGATGGATACTTGGCGAGATACATGTCCACCATGCATTGACCCTGATAGGGATTGTAATGATGGATATGAGTGTATAAAGTTTGAAGTTTCTAAATTTCATTGTTCTACGCCCAGATACCTCCTGATGGATACTTGGCGAGATACATGTCCACCATGCATTGACCCTGATAGTACTCAACCTGAACCTCGCGGGGGTTATAGTGTTCCTCCTTTTCAAACTCATTCTACGTTCTTTTATGCTCCCTTAGGTGAAATTTGCTGTGGGCATCACTTTGTCACTTTATTCTATCAATAGCATCATCCATTTCCACATTGTCAAGTGTGCACGACTCGTATTAGGAGAAGCTTCACACATTTGTTGGCTATGCCGCTCTTACTTTCGACGATAAGACACGGGCTTAATGAAACAAATTGTGGGAATTACACCCCAATGCCATAACCTTCTTGATGTGAGAGTACCAGACCGAGGACCAAATCAACGTAGATTACCTGAGGAGGTTCAAGCACAACAATGGAGGGATACATGCATAAATGACTTGCAACCACCTATCTTGCAAGCCCTCCTTCCCCCAGCCTCAACATGTCAATTTTGGATCACTATGAGTACCTATATTGAGCAATTCCAAAATCGGAATTGTCTGCTTAACCTTCCCATCATAGAACCAATGCCATATTTTAGAGAGGAAGCACTCCTTCCTCTATCACCTTCTCCAGAGGCCGGCTTTTGCACAGGGTTGTCCTTGCATCCTGAAGTGATTGATACCATCTTTCCAGCAGAAGTGGACACAGATCCACCACCAGTGCAAGGGTAAGCTCATCAACTCCACAATAAGATCAACAAGCCAGGGCACTTTTCTCCCACTGGGTTTTTTCCCTCGGCTATATTCGGTGATTGGCACCAATAACAAATTTTATTCTTTTCTTTTCTTTTCTTGTTTGTTAATAAGACATTTTGCAAAGATCTCAGCTAAACAAGAGCATACAAACACTCCCCAATAGTCCACCTACCGTGCACACAAATTAGGAAGGGGGAGAGACATGCAATGCCTACAAAGAGCAAAGAGAAGCAATCTGCACAACATCAATGAGAGCACTACAACAGGTGTATTCAAATCATAATCTTTTGTTCTTTATGTGCTTTTCACTTTTGCATATATTGTTTGCATGTTCACACACAGTTGGCTGGTTTAAGTTTTAAATTAGTTGTTACCATGTGGTGAGTGATTTCTAGATTCTTAGAGGACTTAGTAGAAGGTATTTCTATTTGAAGACGATATAGGATATATACCAACGGAGTATGCCAAGTTCTTATGCTCTCGAAGTATATTAGTTATCCCTAGTGGTAGCTACCTCTTAGGTATGGGCTAGGTGCTACGATTAATAAAAAATTTACGAAAATAATGCCCTAAAAAATATATACAAGTGAATCGAGACATGACGTGTCTATAGCCATGTGGAATGCTTGGTAGGACCTTGGGTTGTCTTAGCACCTTGGGGCCGATGCCTTGGTTTCCATGGGATGAACAGTGACGTCTAAAACATTAAGAAGAAGACCTTCAAGGACTCTATCACCTTGATAGATGCTGGTAGACTCTGGGGTACATTATGGGCCCTTGAGACCGATGCCCTCATCTTCATGGGGTACTCCTTATGTCAAAAAGAAAGAAAAGGGTCTGTCGCCCTTGAGATACTTAGCGGCCTTTAGATTCTCTTGGCGGAGGTCTCTTGGCCATTGCTTGGGTCTCATTAGGATGGAACCTTCCTCTTTATCATCTTTTACACACACACACACACACAAAAAAAGGAGAAAGAAAGAAAGAAAGAAAGAAAGGTCCAATCACCATTGCTCATATTTAGGAGTAGGGTTGCCACTTAGGAATAACTTAAACACTTGTAAGACATTGAGACTGCGGACATAACCTGTGGTGTACAAGCACACTTCCCTTTGCATAGCACTATCTACCACTTAGTCTCACTTTGACTAGTCTTTACTCACTTCTTTTAGCACTCTTTAAAACTCTAATCGGCCTTTCACTTGCATGCTCACGTGTGAGATTGTCATTGCTGGTTTTTTTTCAATAAAAGGCTTTACTTGTCTTCCATTGTTTTTTGCAGCTTTTGCTTCTACCGCGCCCGAAGACGTGCGCGATTTAGGAAGGGGGGAATGTTCCACGTGAACACTTACGGGAACATGGATTATGGAAGGAGGTCGGAAGCAATTAATGCGAGAGAGCGGGATTGTAGCCATGGGAACATAAAGACGCACATAATTTTTCCATATTTTTGTGCCGAAGTGCAATGTAAATCGTTTTAGGCCAATGTGGGTTCTAAATGAGAGTTCTAAGTGTATTAAGCAAGGCTCACTTATGGGGTTGTCTGCCCATGTGTGAAAGAGGCCTAGGGTTAGGGTTAGTGACATCTCTACAAAAGAGATGTTAGCTAAAGAAAAGGGACGTTTTTTGCCATTCTCATAAGCTATTGAGTGAAGCTCTTGAGCTCTCAAGCTATGGCAACTCTCTAACTCTCTCTCTATTGTACTCTAATGAGCATCAAGCTCCAATGAGTATAGCTCCACTTCATTCTCTTAATCTGTTTTAGCATCATTGAAGTAGATTAATCTATGATTAGTTGAATGCTTCTTTCTTTCTCTTGTGTATGCTGCATGCTTGTAGTGAGTGTTGTGTAGTCTCCATCGATGCAAGCTCTTGCCCACTTCATTGGCAATGAGTTATTCATGGATAGACTCTCTCTATGAGCTTGTGGGTTTGTGAATGTTACATTCTATGCTTGCTTAAGCTTGTGGATTAGTAGATGCACGCTTATGGGTTTGCTGGCATTAGGGAAAGCTAAGATTTAATCAATGTTTGAATGGGATTAAGAGATTGCTATGCATTGCTTGTTCTCTTGATTAGTGTAGTGGATTTAAGGGATTGAGAGATTGATTGAGGTGTTGAATGGTTGAATCGTCAAGTGGTGGTTTGTGTATGTGAGCTCTCCCTCATGGGATAAGCCTTCATGCACTAATCGGGTCGAGTCCTCGGATTGACATTGTGTTTCTTAACACATTTGTTGATTGGTAGTACTCTATGAGCACTATATTGCACGGTAGAGAGAATCACTCTACACATCTACACTCTGCTGTTGTCCGCATCAGAGAGGTTTTTTAATTGGTAATGAAACTAATTCTTAGGCTATTTCTCGATAACTAATTACCTAAGTACTTTGTTAACTATCCAAATCTACTGCATTTGATTTGCTGCATTTGTAGGTTAAGCGAGGTCTTTTGCCTACCCCCGGCCTACTATAGCACCTACAAAATACTGCCCATGCTGCCCTCGAAGGTGTCCCTACGAAGGTGCCCCTATGGCAAATCCTCAATGAACATATGTTGAAGACCAAATTTTATCATAGCTTGTGGGGACTTTGCTTTTTTTTTTAAAAAAAGGAGGGTGCATTTGTGCATGCCGTATGTGCTTCTCTCTAGGTATCGAATCTGGGTCCTCATCGTGGAACCCGACGGTTCATGCCCATCATGAACTATGAACTAATCCAAGGTTTTCCATTCTATTTTAAACACACATAAGTATTAAATATATGCATATAAGTATAGAGGCATTTGATAAACTCATCTCTCACTAAGGTCATACCCTCAATGTGGAGAAGATCCACATAATAACCTTGTTTTCTAGAGATGGCCAATGTTTAAGAGGAATCTTAAATAATATGTTTTATCCACAAATTAATTGTGAAAGAACAACTATATTAAGTGTGATGTTTTGTCTCTTTTTATTTGTCAAGGTGGTGCATCAAGGATGTTTCGAAATAACATCTTTAAATGGAAAATACTATGGTTCAAGAGATGAGTTTTGGGAAGGGGTTGGATTTTCTTGAAGAAAAAATGATATGTCATGCTCAAAGACGATTGCAAACTTACACCATTTAAAGTTTGTCTTCAAGGACAAAACACTGAGCTATTTCTTGTTATTTTTCAAGGTGGTGCATTGAGGATTTTTTATATAGTAAAGTCATCTTTAAATGGATAATACTATGGTTCATGAAAGGAGTTTTGGGATGGAGTTGGATCCTCTTGAAGAAACAATATGATATGTCATGCTCAAAGACAATTGTAAACATACTTCATTTAAAGTTTATCCTCAAGGAAAAAACACCAGGTCATTTGAAAAGAGTTTCTTGTTATTTTTCAAGGTGGTGCATTGAGGATTTTTTTAAATGGACAATACTATGGTTTATGAAGGGTTTTGGGATGGAGTTCGATCCTCTTGAAGAAAAAAATGATATGTCATGCTCAAAGATAATTGCAAACACACAGCATTTAAAGTTTATCTTTAAGGACTTCAAAACCCTAAGTCATTTGAAAAGATTTTCTTGTTATTTTTCAAGGTGGTGCATCAATGATTTTTTGAAATATCAACATCTTTAAATGGACAGTACTATGATTCATGAAGACTTTTGGGATGAAAAAAATGATATGCCATGCTCAAAGACAGTTGCAAGCATATCCATTTAAAGTGTGTTCTTAAGGACATAAGTTTGAATGCACAATCCTCAATATTGATGTTAAAAGACAAGGCTCTCACTTTTTCATCATTTAGATGTTAACAAAAGTCGTTGCTGATAGAATTGCAGCCCCAATTTCTAGAATTCATGAAATGACATCCATCATAATAACATCATGGCACCACATTTTTTTTCATCATACATGATAATGTTTTTACTAAGGGTCTTTATAGACCATGGCTAGTACAAGTTATTTCTTTAAAAAACGTGAAAGAATCCCAAAAAAATGTGCTTTCATCTTGCATGCCCAAGTGCATTCCTAGGGAATATTGCACAGTGCATTCCACTGATTTCTTCTTCCTCTCCCAAGTGCATTCCTATGGAGTGTTACCTGTCCATCTCTCCACCCACTAATTTCTAGGTGAAAATTTTGGGTCCACTACAAACCCCCTAAATAGGCTAAAATCACAATCACATAGAGGGTTGTGTTTATGAAAATAGAGGTGACTTATTGTGAAAATAGAGTCAAGTGTGCATAAAAACAATAGAGACAAATATGCATTGTTCCCATAATATTATCAAATCATAAAAATGCTCTTCTTTTCACCACTACTATGACATTATCAATCTTCCTAATGGCAGGGATTTTTTTGTCATCACATGTCTAATAACATTATGGATATTGTTATTCCACATTATGATGGTGGACATGAGTGGCTGGCATGGTTGGCCCTCCTTTTTTTCATGTGGTTGAGAGTATTGTTATTCCACATTATGATGGTGGACATGAGTGGCTGGCATGGTTGGCCCTCCTTTTTTTCATGTGGTTGAGAGCATTTTTCAAGATTAAGTATCCTTTTGAAGAGTTTTTGGAGTCTTCTTTAAGCATAAATATCTACATGCATGCATGTATACGCCACACACACACACACACACACACACACACACACACACACACACACACACACACACACACACACACACACACACGTGCACGCGCGCGCAAAATATAAATGCCATGATGGCATATAATTTTAATAAATAAGACTTAAATCTTGAATATTTTCATTAGCACACAGAGCGAGAGAGAGAGAGAGAGAGAGAGAGAGAGAGAGAGAGAGAGAGAGAGAGAGAGAGAGATTAAAATTCTTAGAACTAGTTACACATTTATTGAATGACTACAAATGTGTTTGGGGGGGGAGCGCTCATACTTATTTTCATATGTTTAACAATCATATAGGTTGTATCATTGTGTATATGTACAAAATATTAGTACCTAGAAAACAACAAAGGTGTATAGATTAAAAAAAGCACTTGTAATTAGAAACAATTGTAAGGTTCTAATAACCAATGTCCCTCATGCAATCTCTCTCTCTCTCTCTCTCTCTCTCTCTCTCTCTCTCTCTCTCTCTCACACACACACACACACACACACACACACACACACACACACACACACACACACAAGGGCTTTCTCTCTCGCATAAGGGCTACCACTTTTCTAGGTCGGGGCTCCCCCCCGTTCATGTTGGAATTAGGGTTAGGGTTGTAACAATGCACACACATAAGATAGAGAAGCTTGAGAGCACACAAACTCACTAGATTAGAATGAACAAATGTGTGCCAGATACAAAAGATAAGTACACACTCCAAAATGAGTAGATAAGAGGGTGTACATACGCACGGGGGGAAAAACCTCATAGTGAGGGAAAAAGTGCCCCGACGGTCCTAAGTGTGTTCACACACATCACTACCATATAATGCTACAGTTTAACTAATATCTTGTCTAATAAATAATTGAGTGTTTCCTTCCTCGCAACATGTGATTATTATTGGTAAGGAAGGGGAATATAAGCGTTCAACTCTCATCCTCAACTGTCATCCTTTTGGCCTTGGCAAAGATCTAAACATTAATTAGTTTTATTGTTGAAAATAGCAAGTGGTGTTGGGTAAATGTTAGGAGCAAGGGGGAGTGCTATTTGACCCACAATTGATGTATAAGTTGCATTAATCATAGACTAAGGTTCAATAGCTCAAAGAAAGCCCACATGTGAAGAAGATGTATGTGGAATATCCAACCCAAATGGAGGCCAAGAGAAGGCACCTAGAAGAAGGTGGGAAATAGCCCAAGTGGGTGCTCACACTTCAAGGCAGGTGCTCGGGGGGTTCACTATATATATAAACTCTCTATATCATATGTGTTCAAGGCCTTATTTACAAACCCCTTATCTGTAAAATTTTCATGAATAAAACACACCCTTTTTCTATTCAATCTGTAAATACCCCCTTTAAATGGTACCCTTCTGAATGTAAAAAATGTGTTAAAAAAAGATTTAAAAACCCCTTCTATTGAACCCACGTGCTACGCTTACATATTTATTAGTGACCCCCCTGAGGGCAAGTGGTTCTTAAATATAGGCATGATTAGGGAATTAATTAATCAAGATTAAGAGCTATAATTAGTGGCTAATGATGGAGATGTATTCAAGCCTATATAAAGGACCTCTATCTAATGGAACGCGTTCAAGATTAGCAATGCAATTAGCCTCTTGATTAAGCATATTATTGTTCATTTAAGTGTGTGTTAGTGAGATTTTGCAATGGGATAGAGTCTTCCTTTTGTGCTTCTTTACTTGGTGTGCTTATGTTTGATTAGTGCTAATTATCTTGCTTAATCGTGATAAGAGTTATGGTGTTTGAACCTCCTTGGAGTGATTGGGGAAGGGTTAATGCTTGTTTCTTCTCTTCCAGATTGGCTCATTTCAATTATTGAGTAGAGTAAGGTTTCCTCTTGGTGTAGATGTGTATTCTATGTGAGTTTGGTTCTCCTTCTTCATTGCTTTCTTCTTTTTCAAGTGTTTAGGATTAGATATGAAGAGTGTAAATTTCATCTTGAGAGAGATATTTTGGGCATTGAAAGCTAAAAGTGTTTATCGCTATCTATTATCTCAAAAGCATAGTAGAAGAGAGATCTGAAGAGTAGCTCAATCTTCAACACAAGCTAGCAAACCTCCCAAAATTGCAGAAGAGAGGCTAGCTCAACGATTTTAGTTAGTAAGGAATTGTAGAAGAGTGCAAGCAACTAAGAGACAAAGTAGACCATCATAGGGTTTTGTAAAATAATTTTACTAGCATCTTCAATTGTAAGAAATCATTGCAAGGGTAGCTCCTCTAAAAAGCTATAGAGAGAGAGAGAGATGTGTGTCGTGACATTCATTATTATGAGGGGGATATCGAGACTCTTTTTCTCTAAAGAACTTAATATATATTTCTTGCATGACTAGGAATGTGATTTCAAGAAAAAAGTGCTCGTACTCATTTCCATATGGTTAAAAACAATACACAACATATTACCTAAGGTTTGTAGAAAAAGAAGCGTCCTTTTAACTATAAACAAATCTGAGCTCTCTCTCTCTCTCTCTCTCTCTCTCACACACACACACACACACACACACACACACACACACACGCACGCACGCACACACACACACACACACACGTGTTTGTTACATAGACTGAGAGAGATAGGCGTGCTGAGGGGATTGCATACTAATGCTACTTTGATTTTGAATTACAAACATGCCCTTTAAAGTGTGTCTGTTAAAGGACAAGAGTCTTGGGATGAAAAAAATAATATGCCATGCTTAAAGACAATTGCAAACATACCCTTTAAACTTTTGTCCTTAAGGACAAAAGTTTGAATGCAAGTAGCCAAAGAGAATACTATGAAGAAGTGCCTTTTATGCACAATCTTCGGTGTATTGATGTTGAAAAGACAAGTAAGGGAATTTGAACTTTGCACCCCACTTACTCATCATTTAGATGTTAATAAAAGTCCTAATAGAATTGTTGTCCCAATTTCTAGAATTCATGAAATGACATCCATCATAATACCATCAGGTACCACATTTTTTTACTTCATACATGATGGTGTTTTTACTAAGGGTCTTTACAGTCCATGGTGTGGCTAGTACAAGTTATTTCCAAAAAACCCCAAAAAATATGCTTTTATCTTGCTTACCCAAGTGCATTCCCAGGGAATATTGTCCGTCCATCTCCCCACGAATTTCATTTTACTCACCCAAGTGCATTCTTGGGGGGAGTGCTTCCCATTCATCTCTCTAACCACAAATTTCTAGGTGACAAAAATTGGGTCCACTACAAACCCCCTGAATAGGCCAAGTAAAGTGTGCATATGAACAATAGAGACAAATATGCATCGTTCCCATAATATTACCAAAGTATAAAAGTGCTCTTAGTTTCACCAGTATTATGACATTATTAATCTTCTCAATGGCATAGCTATTTAATACCAAGTAGCCAAATCTATGATTTTTTTGTCATCACATGTATAATAATGTTGTGGATATTGTTATTCCACATTACATGAGTAGCTAGCATGGTTTACACTTCTTTTTTTCATGTGGTTGAGAGTACTTTTCAAGATAAAGTATCCCTTTTAAAGACTTTTTGGAGTCTTATTTAAGTATAAATATTAACATGCATACATGCGTACGCACACACACATACACGTGCACACGCACACACACACACACACACACAAAAAAGCATAGCTAACAGACTACACACGGTCCATACGAAAACATAAAATTTTAATGAATAAGACTTAAATCTTGAATTTTTTGGTTAGAAATTGCCACACTAGCCTAGAGAGAGAGAGAGAGAGAGAGAGAGAGAGAGAGAGAGAGAGAGAGAGAGAGAGAGAGAGAGAGAGAGAGAGAGAGAGAGAGAGAGAGAGAGAGAGAGAGAGAGAGAGATTATTTTCGTGCCTCAACCAAGCAATTGGATTAGTACTCGAAAAACTTGCTTGCAATGTATTTTTCTCGGTTTCAATTGAAAAATCTCAGTTAAAATTTGGCATTGCCTCCTTTATTTTCAAGCAACAAAAATCATGCACTTTATTTATAATCTTGGCATTCCTCTATTTTCACCACTAAATCTTGGTTACTTTTAAGCATTTCTTTATTTTGACTGGTTGGAATCTAGGTTACTTTCAAAAATTATTTTGACTGGTTGGAAAATTGTTTTTTTCTAGCACTCAAGTGAACTACACTATATGAGCCATTTAATGGCATGGAAATGCAAATAGATGAGATGTGAACCTCAAATCTTTTGATTAGAAATTACTCCGCCAATGTATGCCATGAGAGAGAGAGAGAGAGAGAGAGAGAGAGAGAGAGAGAGAGAGAGAGAGAGAGAGAGAGAGAGAGAGAGAGAGAGAGAGAGAGAGAGAGAGAGAGAGAGAGAGAGATGTGTTTGATGACATTGTGAGAATTCTTTTTCTCTAAAGAACTTGTACACATTTATTAAATGACTAGGAATGTGCTTTTTGGGGGAAAAAAGCACTCATACTTATTTTCATATGTTTAAGAATCATATAGGTTCTATCATTACGTAAATATGTGTTGGATGATACCCTAGCTCATCCCCTTATGGGTTGACACGTGGCTCATATATCATTACGTAAATATGTGTTGGATGATACCCTAGCTCATCCTCCCATATGTGTTGGATGATACCCTAGCTCATCCTCCCATAGGCTAACATGTGGCTCATATATCCCACATTGTGTCTTCTCTCACCTTGGCGTAGGGTTCATATACTACATTGGACTCCTCCCCTCCCCCCCCCAATTGTCTGGATCCACCTTTTAGGGATGGGGGTGTGGGGGGGGGGGTGTGTGGCTAGGCGATAGGAGAGTGGGACCCCCTGCACGTGGCCCTTCCTATGGCTTCCTGTTGTTTCCAACATTGGTATCAAAGCTTCTGCATTTCGCACTCGGCGTTTGTATTTAGCATCCACATTTTGCATTCACGTCCTCGCTATCGCCTTGACGTACTGTTGCTATCCTTGATGCCCCTCCTTCATTGACGTTGGCTCATGCTGGTCCTTACCTTGGCCTTGATGCCCTCCACATTGGCGTGGCCTCCTGTTCTGTAGTCCCTACATTGGTATTCGCTTGGAGGGGAGCTGTTGGGTGATACCCTAGCTCATCCCCCCATGGGCTGACACGTGGCTCATATATCCCACATTGTGTCTTCTCTCACCTTGGCGTAGGGTTCATATACTACATTGGACTCCCCCCCCATTGTCCCTGGATCCACCTTTTAGGGATGGTGGGAGGTTTGGGTGGCTAGGTGGCAGGGGAGTGGGACCTCCTACACGCGGCCCTTCCTATGGCTACTACCATTTCCATCAATATGTACAAAATATTATTACTTAAAAAACAACAAAGGTTTATAGATTAAAAAAGCATTCGTATAATTAGAAACAAATCTAAGGTTCTAATAACTAATGCCCCTCATGCGATCTCTCTCTCTCTCTCTCTCTCTCTCTCTCTCTCACACACACACACACACACACACACACACACACACACACACGATAGTCAAAGTGAAGCAGGAGGGTAGTGTAATTATAGAGAGTGATGAGATGGGAAAACTGAGTAGTCTACACACACACACACACACACACACACACACACAAAAGCGCTTTCTCTCTCTTCTTTCTCTCTCACACACACACAGAGACACACACACACACACAAGGGCTATCACTTCTAGGTCGGGGCTCCCTTGTTCGACTAATAGCTCATCTGTCAATAATTGAGTGTTCCCTTCTTGTAACGCACGCGATTATTACTAGTAGTAAGAAAGGGGAATATAAGCGTTCAACTCTCATCCTTTTAGCCTTGGCAAAGATTTAAACATCAATTGGTTTATTGTTGAAAATAGCAAGGAGGAGTGCAATTTGACCCTCAATCGATGCCATGAGTTGCATTTGTCATCATAGAGTAAGGTTCAAAGGCTCAAACAAAGCCCAAATGTGAGGAAGATGTATGTGGAATGTCCAGCCCAAACGGGAGGCCAAAAGAAGGGACCCAGAAGAAGGTGGGAAATGGCCCAAGTGGGTGCTCACACTTCAAGGGAGGTGGTCCTCAAATCTAGGCAAGGTTAGGGATTAATTATTCAAGACTAGAAACCACAATTAGTAACTAATGGAGATGTACTCAAGCCTATATAAAGGCCCTCTATCTAAATGGAATGTGTGGATGATTGGCAATGCAAATGACTAAGCATATTATTGTCCATTTAAGCATTAGTTAGTGAGATTTTGCAATGGGATAAAGTCTTCCTTTTTGTGCTTAGGTTACTTGGTGTGTTTATGTTTGATTAGTGCTACTTGTCTTACTTAACCATGATTAGAGTTGTAGTATTTGAACCACCTCAAATCCAAATTTCAACTTAATATCAGAGCTTAGGGTTTAGGAGGATTATTGGAGTGAATGGGGAAGGGTTAATGCTTGTTTCTTCTCTTCCATATTGGCTCTTAGCAAATGATCAATTAGAGTAAGGTTTCCTTTTGGTGAGTAGAGTAAGGTTTCCTCTTGGTGTAGAGGTGTATCTTATGTGAGTTTGGTTCTCCTTCTTCATTGCTTTCTTCTTTTTCAAGTGTTTAGGATTAGATATGAAGAGAGTGCAGGTTTCATCTTGAGAGAGAGAGAGAGAGAGAGAGAGAGAGAGAGAGAGAGAGAGAGAGAGAGAGAGAGAGAGAGAGAGAGAGAGCATTGAAAGCTAAAAGTGTTTATCTCTATCTATTTATCTCAAAAGCATAGCAGAAGAGAGATCTGAAGAGTAGCTCAATCTTCAACACAAGATAGCAAGCAAACCTCCCAAAATTGCAAGAGAGGCTAGCTCAATGATTTTAGTTAGAAAGGAATTGCAAAAGAGTGCAAGCAACTAAGAGATAAAGTAGACCATCACAACATTGTGCAAAATAGCTTTACTAGCATCTCCAATTGTAAGAAATCCTTGCAAGGGCAGCTCCTCTAAGCACTGCACACACACACACACACACATAGGTATATATATATATATATATATATATATCACACACACACACACACACACACACAAACACACACATATATATAGGTATATATATATATATTAGAGAGAGAGAGAGAAAAAAAAAAGAGAGAGAGAGAGAGAGAGAGAGAGGTGATGACATTCAGAGGGGGATATCGACTCTTTTTCTTTGAAGAACTTGATATATATTTCTTGCATGACTAGGAGTGTGATTTCAAGAAAAAAGTGCTCGTATTCATTTCCATATAATTAAAAACAATATACAACATATTCCCTAAGGTTTGTAGAAAAAGAAGAATCCTTTTAATTAGAAACAATTCTGAGGTCTGTGTCCCTCAGAATTGTTAGGCCTGCCGAGGGGGTTGCACAATCTGCTCCGTTTGAGGGCTAATGCTACTTTGACTTTGAATTATAGGGTTGAACTTTTAGTCTTATAATGATGTAGCATGCAAGCGAATATAATATTAACGCTCAGCTATCATCCTTTTGACCTTGGCAAAATTTTAAACATCAAAAGATCGTGACTCAACATGCGACGCCTAGTTCTACCAAAGATGTGCCTGTGGCTTGGCCACTGCCTACAAAGTGGTCAATATTTGGAAGGGTGGTACCCCTTGTGGGACACTCGGAGGTTTGTGTGTGTGTGGTGGTGGTGGTGGTGGTGGTGGTGGTAGTAGTAGTAGTAGTGTAGCTGGGTGAAATTCTTGTGTGCGGCTAGGAATGGAATAAGACCTCATGTAAAAAAAACAATGGTTTTATGACAAAATAATAATAATTTACTATCATTATAAGCCAAAATTTCAACAATTTTTCAGGATACTAAACGGAAAATATTTTTTTCCTAGCACTGGTCTCATGTGAATAATTATAAAAGTATTAGTATTAAGTATGCGAGTAATGATACGAGTTTTAAAATGAAGTAATAAGGAACAATAATCTAGCTTGTCTTGCCTTGTGATGATTGTGTAGTTAATTTGTTAAAGTAGTTGAAAGTATGGGTGTAAAATTTTGTTTAGGTATTAATTAATTAGTTTGGAAGGGGGAAAGTGATGGGACCTTAGTAGGAGGAGCTTGGGTTAAAAATTTGAGCCTTATGTAAGAAGGCGGTTGGTGTGAAGGCAAGCTTCTCGATTCTTGCATGGAGGTGATAAAAAGGACTAGACGAGGCTTTTCAACCCAGGGGTAAAAGCCCCTCGACGGAGAGAGAGACGAATGGACGGTTTGCGCTTGCGTGAGTGAGTGAGAGACAAAATGGAACAAGACAGAGAGCCAGAGCGATTAAAAGAGAGCAAGCTCTCTTTCCTTGACCCTGCGATGTAGAGAGAGAGAGAGAGAGAGAGAGAGAGAGAGAGAGAGAGAGAGAGATCATACGAATGTGGAGCCAAAGAGATGAAAATCGTATTTGAGTCTAAGGTCGTAACCTTAGCATGTCTTGATTAATATGAGGCGTAGACCCAGTATGTGAGTAATGTAAATTCAATCCCATATATGTAAATTCAATCCCATATGGGATTGAATTGATTAATATGAGGCGTAGACCCAATATGTGAGTAATGTAAATTCAATCCCATATTAAATTTAATAAAAATAACACTTTTATAATTAATTTTTTTTTCATTATGCATCTTTCTATGCATAGAAATTAAATTTAATGAGAATAACACTTTTATAATAAAATAATTTCCATTATGTATCTTTCTATGCATAAAAATCAATTTTAATAATTAATATTAGTGATATCCATGCATATTCATAGGTGAATATGTACATGGAGTAAATTAGAATATTTCTTTTAGAATGCACAAACGGTAGGAATTACTCTTTTGGAATAACATAAAAATAAACTTTCTCTTCCACAAAATTCTAGAAAATTTTGCCATAACCTCCTTTGTATGGCTGACCATTTCTCATTTTTATCATTCTATTTTCAACTTAAATTAACCCCAATTAGATGTAAAGGACTCTAATCTACACAATTTTCATTTTCTAAGAGGGTAAACAATAAGAAGAGTTTAATTAATCTTTTTGTTAATCATTCTAGGATAAAGAAGGGCTGAATTGTAAAGAAGAGAAGGGGGTGGCCTTTTCATCAAGGCATAGCATTAGAATTTACTTCAATCAACTATAAAACAAGAAAATCAAGAAAACCATATGGGATTGAATTTACATTACTCACATATTGGGTCTACACCTCATATTAATCAATTAATCCCGTCTCATTTTTATTTGCAACATGTGCTGGCCGTTGACTTTTCCCTTACCCTCAAATTATACCCTCTCTAACCTCCCAAGGATTGAATTCTTAGGAGGTTAGAGAGGGTGAGATTTGAGGGTAAGGGTATTAATTAATTAATATGAGATTAATTACCTCCTAAGGATTGAATCCTTAGAGAGGGTTAGAGGGTATGATTTGAGGGTAAGGGTATTAATTAATTAATTAAGGTTAGAGAGGGTATGATTTGAGGGTAAGGGTATTAATTAATTATATGGGATTAATTAATTAAGGTTAGAGAGGGTATGATTTGAGGGTATTAATTAATTAACCCTCAAATCATACCCTCTCACCCTCTCAATCCTTAGGAGGTTAGGGAGGGTGAGGGTATTATTTGAGGGTAACGGAAAAGTCAGCGGCCAGCACATGCTGCAAAATAAAAATGAGACGGGATGGCGACAGAAGCGCGTGCTGCCGACTAATCAGGTGGCGAGATTAAAGTGAGAAATCACGGTTTGAATAACGGTTTACTGGGAGAATCGGATTATGATAGTATTAAACTGTTAATTAAAAGCGGTATTGTGCAGGCCACGTCGTGGAAAAGTGGCGTCCTACGAGGGGCGGCTTTAGCTCCTGAGTCTCCTCCGCTCTTTTTGCGCGCTTCTTTTGCCGCCAGTCAAACGGCTCCTGCCACGTTCGCATTTGGCATGCAGCCCTGCCAGCATGGATATGTTCTCTAGTTGCCACGTAGATACCAACACGAGCAATAAACCTGTTCACTACTAGATACCAACGCGAGCAATAACCCTGTCTTTGCCTCAGCGAGTCTACCACGTCGGCGCCAGCGAGGGTGGACGACCTTGTCTTCCTTTCTCTCCTTTCTCTGGCGAAAGCAACAGCTGCTCCTCTACACGGTTTTGCCAGCATTATCAGAAGAGAACACCCTCTCTCTCTCTCTCTCTCTCTCTCTCTCACTCTCTGTGGTTTTGGGGTATCTGCTTTTGAGTTTTGGTTAATTAACAGCAAATGTAGAGCATAGCAGCAGAGAATTTCTGCCAGCAGTAGAGCAGAGCAGCGCCGCACAGAATTTCTGCCTCCATGTCTTCTCCTATCCCTTCACCTTCAGGAACGCCTGTAGCTTCCTCCCCATCATCTTCCTCAACTCCTCCACCCATCAACTCCCCCCCCTCTGCTCCCTCTCAAACTACACCTTCAACTCCTCCTCCCACCACCACCGCCTCCCCCCCTGCACCCTCTCAAACACCACCTGCATCCCCTCCCTCTGTCTCGCCCCCAGCCCCTCCTCCACCTCTATCCTCATCACCTCCACCTCCGGTTTCTGCCTCTGCACCATCCCCTTCTTCTCCTTCTACTGCATCTCCACCCCCACCATCAGCAGCCTCCCCTCCACCCCCCAAAAGCGCCACCCCTTCTCCTCCCTCCCCTCCACCCCCCAAAAGCTCCACTCCTTCTCCTTCCTCTACTGCATCTTCACCCCCACCACCCCCATCGTCAGTACCCTCCTCTCCACCCCCCAAAAGCTCCACCCCTTCTTCCTCTAGTTCTCCACCTCCCCCTCCTATCTCAGCCTCCCCTCCCCCTCCCATATCAGCCTCCCCTCCCCCTCCTACAGCCAAATCCTCTCCCTCTCCCTCTTCTTCCTCCATCTCTGGCAATGCCCTCATTGCTATCGGAGTTGCCAGCGTGCTCGCCATCTCGGTCGTCGCTGTCTTGCTGTACTGCCTCTGCAGGAAGAAGAAGAAGAGCTACTACTCGGGAGACTACTATGGCCCACCTGGAGGCCCCCCTACCCATTACAAAGGTACAATTATCTTCCAAAAACTGCTAAAGGTACAATTGGGATCCAAAAACTACCAAATAGAAGATCTCTGTTATGCAATACACCAAAATGTGGTGCTGGATGGCATCAGTGATTTGTGCGATCGCATGCAACTATGACACTCTTTATGGAACTGGGCCTATCCAAGGCTTAAAGATACGTAATGAAGGGCTTGTGTGTATTTAAGCATGGATCAGCTACTGGGCATTTCATTAGAAGAGTGGAGTTTATGTGCATTTTTGATTTGGGCCTGATGGAATTTGACCTTTTTTCCATTTGGCCAGATTCCTATTTGAGGCAGCAGGAGTGGTGCTCTCCTTCATCCAATGGCTCGGACGTCCTGATAAAGATGCCGCCACCACCCCTAGCCCCTCCATCCTTGCCATCTCCAAGAAATGGCTACAACCCCATCCCTCCGGCACCAAATTCAGGTGGATCCCCAGGCCTTGGGAACTCCAGATCTTGGTTTACTTATGGAGAGCTAGCAACAGCAACAGATGGGTTTTCGAGGTCCAACTTGTTAGGGGAAGGTGGATTTGGATGTGTCTACAAGGGGGTTTTGGCTGATGGCCAGATCGTAGCTGTTAAGCAACTTAAAGTTGGGGCCTCACAGGGAGAGAAGGAATTCCAGGCCGAAGTGGAGATCATCAGCAGGGTACATCACCGGCATCTTGTCTCTCTTGTAGGGTATTGCATTGCGGAAAGTCAGAGGCTTCTTGTGTATGACTATGTTCCTAATGACACCTTGGAATATCATCTACATAGTGAGTGCTCCTTCCCTTTCCTCTTTTAGGCATATTTGGATGCTTAATTCGATGCATTTGGCTTATAGCAAGGTTTTGTGCAGAGAGAAAAGAAGGTCCTGTTGTGGATTGGGCTACCCGACTCAAAATCGCATGCGGGGCTGCACGGGGTCTGGCATACCTTCATGAAGATTGTAAGCCTTGCTATCTCAATCTACCACTGTATCTTGGGAATGAATGCAAGGTTGTTGTAGACCTCTACTTGAATCTCATTGGCTGAACCTATCAGGTCACCCCCGCATCATCCATCGCGACATTAAATCTTCAAACATCCTGTTGGACAGTAATTTTGAGGCACAGGTAGATATTAGTCCCACCACCCACGGATCTTGCTTTGTAGCATCATATGCACAATGTGTGATACTTAGTACCTTGTTTTTGTCAAAACAGGTTTCTGATTTTGGGCTGGCGAAGCTGACTTCAGATACAAACACTCATGTGACAACCAGGGTCATGGGAACATTTGGGTATGTTTGAGATACTGAGACCTCATCAACTGCATTGCTATCTATGCAATGTGCATGACTACATATTAAGCTCTGTCAAGATGCTGGCTTCATTAGGTACCTTGCGCCGGAATATGCTTCAAGTGGCAAGCTCACAGAAAAATCAGATGTGTTTTCCTTTGGTGTCGTGTTACTGGAGCTGTTGACAGGGCGGAAGCCCGTGGATCAATCACAACCACTCGGTGAAGAAAGTTTGGTTGAGTGGGTATGTAATTGCTATGCCAAAAAAGCTTGCATGATAATTGAGGGTCTTAAAAGGAGTAACCATTTCTGATCTTTCTATTGCCTTGCGGTTTATGCAGGCAAGACCTGTCCTTGGACAAGTAAACAGTGAGGAAGATTTGGAGATGTTAGCAGATCCTTCTCTGAATGGCGCCTATGATCCGAAAGAAATGATGCGAATGGTTGAGGCTGCTGCAGCATGTGTTCGCCACTCTGCAAACAAGCGCCCAAGGATGGGACAGGTACATTCTCTTTTGCAACGCCCCCCCCCCCCCCAAAAAAAATACCATACCCTCCCACACACACAACTCTTCCCCACACTGGGCTTCCCTTTCTCTGACACAAAAAATGAGCGGAAAGCTTATGTTTTAAAATGGTGCAAATCATGGCTCTGCAGGTGGTGAGAGCATTGGAAGATGACTCCTCCCTTTCAGATCTCAATAAAGGCTTAAAGCCTGGTCACAGTACTGTGTATGGTTCTTCCCTCACGAGCACTGATTATGATAATGCTAGCTATAGTGCAGACATGAGAAGGTTTCGGCGTGTGGCCCTCGAAAGTCAAGAGTATGGAAGTGAGTACAGTGGAGCCACCAGTGAGTATGGGGTGAACCCCTCCGTTTCGAGTGGTGAGTATCAGACAAGCAGGGAAATGGACCGGAATGCCAGCCAACTTACAAAGCCAATGAGTATGCGGAAAAATCTACCGCCTTCCAGAAGCAATGAGTTCTCAACCAGCAATTGAGGTACCTTGCAATGCAGCAGTGGATGTGTGGGACTTATCTGCATGCAAATGATGCCAAAGCTACCCTCTTCTTTCTACCCTCTTCTTTGAGTCTCTGGGCAAGCTCAAACAAACAGGTCTAGCAGAGTTGTGACCACATGTCATGATGCACGCAGACGATGACATGGCCATATCGAGTTCCCCTGGCTCCCTTTATACTTAGATGACCAGCTAAAAGAGCTATTACATTGGTGGTCATGTTGAAGTCTAAGGGGTGTTTTCTTCTTACATTTTTAACTTATTACTTGTCAGATAATCATCACCAATCACTGGGGCTTGGATGCCAAAGAATGCTTGGATCTGCATAGTCAGCGGGTGTTCGAGCTCTTGGCCCTAATTTTTTCACAAATAAGTAACTCTGATCACAAATTCTTTCGTATGGTTGTGTTGGCTTACTCCTTAACTTCTCTGTGAAGTGTTGTGTTACATAAGAAAATGAATGCAATCCATTACAAAAATTACTGGTCTCTGCAGCTCTCTTGTTTCTCTAAGAAGGGCTCTAGTTTCAGTCACAAAAGAGAGATGCACTAACTGCAACCATTTGCATGAGATTGTTTTAACAATTATTAACTTCATTTTTGGCAGCATCGCACGCTCCAAGATTGACCCTAAACCTAATTATTGAGATAATTATAGACTAATGAAGCGAGAGCACATAATCTCCAAGAAGCAGGGAGGAGAAGACCTAGCAAGGCACAAGTTCCCTGTTTCAATACAATCGCGGGTGCATCGTGTGAACCCTGCATATAGCTCACGTACCATCCATGTACCCACTATCCATGTGATTCCCTGTGCGCACCTCACCAGTTGGCAGCAACTACTTGACTTGTGAATAGCCTAGTAATGTGTGTGTGTCACGGGAAATATCCAACTTGGAAGATTGAGAGAGAGACGGACATGGGTACAATGAAAGAGGTGTGTGTGTGTGTCACGGGAAATACCCAACTTGGAAGATTGAGAGAGAGATGGACATGGGTACAATGAAAGAGGTGATGTAATGCTTTAATCTAATAATTATTAAGGAGAATATGTTCTAAGGTGCTTCTAACAAAGCATGGCAAAATAGGTGTAAATGCTGAGAATAAGGTGCTCCTAAAAAAGCATGGCAAAATAGGTGCCCACTTGTTTCCAAAAAAACATCACATCTATTAGTTTAAAATGTAATTGTTATTTTCACACACTATGTCATCCAGTTGGTATAGTACAAGTGGTAGAGTCTGTGAGTTACACATATACACGTACACACACATACATCCATGGCTATTTTAAAAGACCATTTCATTTTTTGTTTGATTTTTGTTCTCAAAAAAACAAATGCATTTAACTATTCTTTTATATCATGGTATGCACATGATTTTACGTATGAATGGCTTTTTCAAAATGAGCTTAAAAAAGTGTTTTTTGAGGGATGTATAAAGGAATTTGCTAGAATGCAAGAAGGCAATGGTACAAGGAAGAAGAATGAATTGATACAAGGATCAAAGAACTTCTTAGCAATTCTAATCAAGTGATACTTGAGAAATAGGAGGAGCTTTGGGAGGAAAGGGTGGCATAACTAGTGAGATCATCTATACATAATAAGAAAGACAATAGATCATCTATACATAATAAGAAAGACAATTCATATATCTTAGCCTTTACTTGAGAAATAGGAGGAGCTTTGGGAGGAAAGGGTGGCATAACTAGTGAGATCATCTATACATAATAAGAAAGACAATTCATATATCTTAGCCTTTGCTGTTCAGTAATTATTGGATCCACTTCTATGTACCTAAAGCTTATATATAGCCTCAAAGCCAGCCACTATAGGATAATATTGGAAATTACATATGGAGCAAAAAATTCCAAAACCTAATAACACAGGGATTTGTTCAATCACTCTCTTATGTCCCATTGCTATGTAAATATGTGTAGCAGACATGTTTTGGATGGTGTTTAAAAAGGGAAGGGGGGGTTGTGCCACACAAACATAGCACCTAAAGGCTCAAAATTAGGCAAAACTAAACCAATCCACATCTCAAGGATTATGACCAAATTTAATAGAAGTAGAGATCCCATTCAATACCTAGAAAAGTTTGATCAAGTTTGCAAAGCCATGGGTAGGAGGATTGATGAGATCTGCTCGTTTAGATTTTGCCTTGAAGGAAAGACAAGGCAATGGTTTAGGTATCAAAACCCGCTTGAAAGGCTAACTATGAGGTCTTGAGACACACCTTTATTGTGGGATTCTCACCCAGTGGGGTGGACATAGATGGAGCCCCATTACACAAATCTAAAACCTCAAAAAGAGGAAGGAGAGACTATGCCGTGAAAGGCTAGATGATTTATCGCTCAATCAATTTATGATCGATCTTTAGAGCAAGATGATTCATGACCATCTCTTTGATGAGTGTTGCTCGTGAGTTAATATACCTAGTAGATAATCTTTAAGACATGAGTCATCCCTCCAAACCAAGAGATAGATTGGGTGGCTATAGGAGCCTAACCAACACTTGGACGAGTTGGTAGAAAATCTGCTCAATCGAAGAGGCCAACACTGGTGGTAGGGCGAGCTCCTCAAGATGGACCCCCACAGTTACTACCAAAAAGAGATATGGTTTGGTGTGTAAATTTTTGCCAAAACTATACAAGCATGGAGTGTCTATTGCTAAGGCCTAGACAATAACATTTTTGTGCTCACATTACTAGTGCCATGGGAACCATGATATATCTCATTGTTGGTACTAAGGATCAGGAGGGTGGAGTCTGGCATCACAACCCATCATCGTGATGCTAACGCAACCCTAGTCCCACTACCCATACTAAATGCTCAACAAGAGGCACACATAAAACCACTAGCATAATACCCCTATAATTCTTTCTCACATAAAGTGAGAAATCAACATTATCTAATAGTGATAAGATACTCCCCTATCTTGTATGCCCATGCTCTATGTTCCTGCTTCAAGCTATACAAGGCTTTGTATAACTTAAAAACAAAATTTGGGTGTGCATGATCCTCAGATCGTGGTGGCTGCACCAGGTAGATTTTCTCTTGTAAGTCACCATGTAAAAATGCATTCTTTACATCCATCTAATATAAAGAGTATCCCTTAGCTGCAACCAATTGATCTCATTATTGCCATCCTAGCGTGAATGTCTCCTTATAGTCAATGACATATGTCTATGCATATCCCTTGGCAACCAATCTTACCTTATAGCTACTAACAAAACCATCTAAATTATGCTTCACTTTGTTGACCCACTTACATCTAATTACCTTCTTTTTCTTAGGTAGAGACACCGAATCCCTTGTCTCATTATTTAGCATCTAATGATACAACCAACTCTTCATCCCGAGACATCTTCCTAATGCCTATGTCCAAGTGCCTCTTCAACATGTGGGCTTTATCTCTTGTATAGCTTCGACTATATATGCATGATGGGTCCCATCATATGTCTACCTATCCACTAGATATTGATTCTAGTACATACACTTGGATCACTACCAAGTGTTCTCAACACTGCTTTGGCTCTTTGTACACTAGATGTAACAATATAGCTTTGACCATATATGCATGATGAGTTATACACTCATTATATCTCAACCTATCCCCACTAGATATTGATTCTAGTAGACGTACATACACTTGGATCACTACCAAGTGTTCTTAACACTACTTTGTCTCTTTGTACACTAGATGCAACAATAGTCGAGATCCTCTATTCTAAGCCACTATTTCCATGCCTTGCTAAAGCATTATGCATTATAAAAGTCTAATCCACCTTTTCTTTTCCCTTCCGTAATACATATGAACTTGCTAAATTTTATGCAATGGTAGTACCACCACATCACATATTAAAATGCCTAATGTTATGTCTCTCAACTGACCTCTGACCAAGATCTCACAATAGACCTGTTGCTAAAGGACTTTTTCAGTTCACTAATTGCTTGCTTAGTATTGAAGGCACCCATTGGCTTCTTCCTCACCTTTAGAGGTGTGACCAAGCTCAAGGCCTGCATGGAATCCTTGGATTGGTGCTATTGTGGTTTCTTGTGAGGATTTTTTCACCATTTCTGGCTCATCTTTCCTGGTGGGATAAGGTCTATTTTGAGGATATCTAGTATTGTAGCTCTGATTAGCTTCATGTTATTCCCATTCTCTTGAAGCTTAGTTCTGTGATATATGTTAGCTCTATGCCTTCCTTTATATCTTCCTGGGAGGCTCTTATCCTTAGATGGTTATGTTCATCTTTCATTCTCATTCCTCTTGGCAACCTAACCACCAATGCAATGATGTCTATAACTCTTCTTGCTTCCTTAGGAGTATGAGCATGAGCACTCTCTTTTGTTTGGTTCAATGACAGGTTCACGAGTCATGGAAGTTGCATATCTTAGTTCTACTCTAGGTGGTAATGATGCACAAGATGTTTTTGTATCCCATAGTCATCTACCCCTAACAATGTTTCTCATTGAGGTTTTGGAGGCACAACTATTGTTGGTGTCATGGGGTAACCATAGGTTAGTATCCACTAGTCTTAGGTATGCTTACAACACTAAGTTCCTTATTTCTTAGTCTATACTTCTTGTTCTAGGTGAATACACATGATGGGTTCTACAAGGGTAGCACTACTAGTTCTCTCAAGAGGCATTGATGCCCTTTGCATATGGATCTGGCCTCTAATGGAACTTGATGCTTCTCTTCAATCGGGTCTACAATGGAAGGAAGTCGGACCTCATCTTCTTGTTTATAGATTGGATTAGAATGAGAAGGCACATCTGTGGGCAAGAAGACTCCCTATACCTAGAACTTTCAGTATCACTCGCCTTCTCTTTGGGTGATAAGGGTTATCATCATCGTCAAAATACATGGTTTGGTATGTAGCTTGATGATAACACTTCCTAACCATGGGAACCTTAATGATCCATCCAAATCCCTATGTGTACTTGTCAAGTTGTAGAGGTTTTCATGGGCATCCTCATATTGCGTTATTTCTTCCCTGCTATCTGTTGTGACTCTCTGAGTAGTTACCTATATCACTAGGAGATTGAGTTTTAATCTGCTTAATTTGAGCCCTTGTAGCTTCCTATGCCCTTTGGAGTCTTTTGACTTTGGCTGTTGTTGCCATGGCTAGTGATGCTCTCAAGGTTCTTGACTGGAATATACATGGCTACGTAGAAGTTTATATAGAATTCATGGGTTTTCTGTGATGTTAATACTATTGTCGAGTCATGTAGGATTGTTGGCTCATTCCTAAGAAATGTTGGCAATGCCCATCACTCTAAGAGCATCCCATTTGCTTCAGTATATACTGGAACATTAGCTATTTTATGGTAAATCGTAGCATTGTATCACAGAGGTTCCCTTGGCTCCACCCTATAGGCTTCTTTCGCTGACTCTCCTCTAAACGCTCCAAGCTCTCATTCAACAATTCCTATAGTTGGAAGCTCTATGGGGCCTATGCCACCCATTCTTGGTTTGGGTTCCTCTATTGTGAAGGATTCTTGGTTTACTTCCAAACTGGAAGCAAGAACTACTAGGGAGGTTAGGTTGACTCTTGGTCTTGTCCCACTTCCTAGTATTAGCATGTACGATAATGTTTTATGCTCAAACATTGGGTTCGAGAACAAATTTGTAATGATTCAGCTCGAACATAAATGCATAAGCACTTGGTCCAATGCCATAATAACTTGCTGGGGTTCTTTTTATAATTTTTATTGGCTTTCCTATATACTTGGATTTTCTATGCTTTTTCTATTTTTATTGCTTTCTTTTAGTAAATTTTTGGTTTTTTAAAGCTATTTTTCTTGATTTTTAAATATTTTGTATTTTGAGGACATTTTATATTTTTATGGTTTTTCTTCGGGATTTAGCAGGTCTAGGTCTTAGGTGCTGATCAAAATCCCTTGGACTAGCTATTTTTATGTTGGTGCCTCTGTAATTTTGTCCCAATAGGATCGACAATCCTACTTGAGTGATTTGCCTTTGAATGATTCTACTGAAAACCGATCCTTCTCACAAAAACGATTATAGCCAAATGATTCTTGTCGAAAATGATTCTTGAAGGAAATGATTCCACTAGAAACGATTCTATTCTAGTTGGAAATGATTCTACTATTGAAATCATTTTAGTGATCAAACATAAATAATTCAACTTTAAAACGATTCTTGATTTTGGAATTAGGCGATTCAACTATTGAATGATTCAAGAACAAAACGATCCTACTTTTGGGATCAGTACGATCGAAAGATGATTCATCTCTTGGATTGTTAGGTGATCCTAGTTGACTCACAATCCGAGAATTGGATCGAGATGATTGCACTTTTGGGATCGTCATGATTCGACTCTTTGCAAACTGTCACTGTCACTGTCACGCTGGTAGCGCCTTGATTGTAGTGCAATTATTGCACGGTCAAAAAATCCCATGCAGATTTGGCAGGTACATTGGCACTGACTCCCACATTCACGATCGGTATGGCGAGTTAACTACTTATAAATGCACCTTTTGTTCGTTAGGTCAACGATCATGCCAGTTTGGTCAAATCAGTCCGACTCTTGGGGTTGAATTAGATGATTCTTTCCTAAATAATCCTACTAGTAGGATCAAAACAATCTGAATGGAAAACAATCCCACTTTACAAACAACGAGTTCTTTTCTTACATTTTCTTGGTTTTTTTCCTTGTACCTAGCTTAGCAACAATGATTGCAAGAAACATCAATATGAATGATTATTGTGAATCAATTAAAAGAATGGACCAATGTTGGACATAGTTGGAAATTTCCTAGTTTAGCCTTTTAGCCTAATTAATCTAATCTAATACTTAAGATATTAATGAAAAACGCCTCACAAATGAGATTGCTCAACTTGCCTGGTACCTAGCTTAGCAGCAATGATTGCAAGAAACATCAATATGAATGATTATTGTGAATCAATTAAAAGAATGGACCAATTTTCGCCCTTTGGACATAGTTGGAAATTTCCTAGTTTAGCATTTTAGCCTAATTAATCTAATCTAGTACTTAAGACATTAATGAAAAATGCCTCACAAATGAGATTGCTCAACTTGCAAGGGGGAGTGCAACTCGATCATCCACAAGAAGGGTTATGGGTTAGGGAAACCTCAATCAAATCAAACATACTTTAACACACCTTTCGAGTCAACACATAATCACTCTGTTATAAGTTTTGCAACTCATGGGCAAACTAAATCAATTAATGGATCATTAGAATGCTTCTAATCCACTCTAGCACTAGTTCTACTCCCCATTAGTAGTAATGCCTTTTGTTCAAGGAAGTTATAGCTTCACAACAAGCATTATCTTTACTAAGGAGGAGTACAAATCTCAATCACACTCCACATCTAGTTAATCACAAGAAAGAATCAAGAAAGCTTACTTCAGGCACTCACATGCAAGCAAGCAATTCATCAAGAATCCATAGCTAATGACAAACATAAACATGAAAGCATGCAAGAATTGAGAAAACATTAGGACAAGTAAGAATAAGGGAGCTCCCAAGCTTGAGCTCAAATGTAGATTATATCAGTAAAAGTGTCTTTTCACACTCCCACAAGTCACTTATATATAATTGGGCTTTTTCTAGCCACCCACACTTATGGGGTGCCAAAACGTGTTCTCATTATAACTCAAGCCTTATATGAGCCATCTTTTCTTACAATGGTACCCATTTGGCCATCTACAATATGAAGTATGTGAGCTAAGGTGGGGATTACAAGGAGTGTATAGAAAGGAGTAACAACCATGTACCCCTAGCCATCTCGATGGTCATCTCACTGGCACTGCTACCAGCGGGCTAACCACTAGTTGGGACCCTTGGGATGCCCTAGTCCCAAAATAGAGCTCCACAATTACAGAACTACTCATAAATGAGACATAATCCCAATTATATAGCCACTTGACTAGTTCACACTATTATGAGAACTATCTGGTTAATGTTTAACACTAGCTATATTATGTCCACACAACATGGGACATAACATTCTCCCCGTCCTAATAAGAGGAAGACTAGGAGAGACAAAGTCTAGATACTGGCATCAAAGTGAAGAAACTCTCCCTAGTGTTTTCTTTATCATAACGATCTCTCCATCTAACTAACCACCCAGGAATAATCTGATTCCTAAGGGTATGGTCCCTACGATCCACAATGGCTTACTAGTTCATGGGGAACAAAGATACATAGATCCTTAAGTCTCCTGAGTTCCTGGTCAGAAACTAAGTTATCTCCTGCACCTAACACCTCTTTTAGTCTACTAGTTCATGGGGAACAAAGATACATAGATCCTTAAGTCTCCTGAGTTCCTGGTCAGAAACTAAGTTATCTCCTGCACCTAACACCTCTTTCAGTCTACTAACATGAAAGATAGGATGCACATGTACTCCATTCAGAAGGTGCAACCTATAAGCAAGTCATTAATCTTTTTCAAGAAGGTCCAGTAAATCTCAAAGACAACTTATAGAGTTTTCTAGTCCTCTCATTACTTGAGAGTTTTTAAGGATTCTCACGTAAACTTATTGACCTTCTTCCAGAACTCTAGTTGATTGCTTTTGCTTGGCATAAAATTTTGCTCTATCCTACGCACTTTTTGTGCTCTCTCTTGAAAATTGTAACATGTCTTGCTATTGCTTTAAGAAATGAATCGTAGCACCAACACATACTTTCTCTAAGCCAATCATCCATAATGAGCATAAAAGGGCCCATCTTAGTAGCCGAATATGCTTTAGCACTATTGTAAGCAAACTTTACTAAGAAAAATATGTTTAGCACTATTGTAAGCAAAATTTGATTGGGAAGATAATCTTCCCAATCAAACTATCTCAAAGAGACATATACATGTAGCATATCTTCCATTGGTTTAATTAACACGTGCTATCTAGCCATCACACTCATTATGGTCAGATGAACTCATTCTCAACTTAGTATCCGATTTCTTGAATACTTCTTGCCAAAAATGTCCAGTGAATTTTGGATCTTGAGTACTAACAATATTGATTGGTAACTTTGGATCTTGAGTACTAACAATATCAATTGGTAAGCTATAAAGGTTAAACAACTTCTTAATAAATAAATAAGTGAGTTATACAACTAAGTTTTTCTCTTTTGTAGGGATGAATCTAGCTGATTTAGTGTCAGTCAACGATCACCCAAATGGCATTATTTCCCCTCAAAGTCCATGGTAATCCAACCACAAAATCCATAGAGATACTTTGCCATTTCTTTTCAGGTATTTCCAATGGTACCACATCTTCTTAAGTGCTCAGCTGTATTGACTTGGCATTACCGACATTTTTGAACATGTTATTTCAACATGTTTAGGATTAGCCATTCACAGACCTTCCTAATATTCTCATAATCAATGTGAACACCTGAAGAAATCATGTTTGCTTTCTTTAGGAAACAAGACTTCATTTCTCATAATATCTAACACAATTCAGATGTGGATCATGTTCCTCAATGGTCTTACTATACAGGAGGATATCATCTAAAAGATAACCATAAACTTTCCCAAATATGGATGAAATACATCATTCATCATCTGTTAGAAATTTGCTGGTGCATTCATGAGTCCGAATGGTAAAACCAAGAACTCATAATTCCCATATCTACTCCTAAATCCAGCCTTAAATCCATCATCCTCAATTATCCTAATCTGATGATAACTTGCCCTCAAATTAATCCGTGAAGTATCACGCTCCACAAAGTTGATCGATAAGGTCATCTATCCTTGGTAAAGGATATTTATTCTTAATAGAGTAAGTTTGTTAAGAACCTTGTAACCAACACACATTCTTTTGGTCTTATCTTTCTTGTCCTCTAAAAGAACATGTGCACCCCATGACAACTTACTAGGTCTTCCATGGCCCATTTGCAGGTACTCCTGAAGATGTCTAGCATCCTCCTTGATCTGGCTTAACCTATAAGGCTCCCTAAATACTAGCAAGTAATAGCTCAAACTTATGGTCTACACCCCTTGTGGGAGGTAAACCAAGAGGTAGCTCTTTTGGAAACACATCTGAAAACTCAAACATAATCTCTTGAAAGAGTCTTCCCTCAGGAGAATCCACGCTCCGAAGGTCCACTCCCTTCGAGCCATCCATGTCAATAGCACCAAAGCTCAAACTAGTTTGCTAATCTTCCACAACTAATCACTTAGGAAGAATAAAATCACTCTTTTCTCCCTCCTTAGAGCTAAATTCATAGCCTTAGTAGCTGATTCCCATAAAGCATCAACTTCACGTTGAGAAAAAACTGTAACTTCATATATATGTGTAAAGTGCAATAATGCGTCCTTAAACATCTTAATTACAATATATCTTACCTTATTTTGATAATCATGAGGTAAAGTCTAAAGAAAGAACAAGCAGATATAACGATCTGGGAGATCCAAGATCTTAGCTATAAGCTCTCAAAACTCTTGAATGAAAACCTCAAAAGGCATCCCTGCCAATCTTGTGAAACTAGTGAAAATCCACAATTTCATTAGGTTCTCTCCAAGAACATAGTCTGGAAGTTTTGCAAGGTCCTAGGAGCCATGAGTTTTCGACTTAAGATCTTGCCACCAGGTGAAGACATGACCTTTTAAAAACATTTCTACCACCATTATTTTATGTTCCTTTGGGCAACAAACAATCGCGAAGGATACATCCCAAAAGTACCCAATGGCCCAACTTGGATGGTGGTCCATCATTGTTCATTTTGTACTACTCGAGTCTGTATATCTTGAACTTACTAGAACAAATTTTGAAGCTCATTTGGATTGATAAGGACCATCTGCTAAGTAGCACTCCCTGCACCCATTATAGCCTGAGAAACTATTGGACGAGGGATACTAGTGTCTTGCCCCACTAGATCAAGTCTATGACCAAATTGATTAGAAGGAGAAGCTTTCATATTTTTTGCCACACATAATTTAAAGTTTTAAGCTTTGGTTTATGTGTAAATCATCTTTCTTTAACCACAAAACTAAACAAAGCTTTAGCTTTCTTCTCCAAAATTTCATGCATGGATTAAAATTTTGACATAACTTCCCCAAATTTCCACGCATAGTAGATCTTTCAATAAATTAACCAAATCCCAAGTGCTTCTCATGGCACAAACCCTATAAAAATTTAGAATATTAACAACACAATTATGCATATACAAATGTATAATTCTTTTCTACATAAATAGAATAAATATTAAATTCAAATATATGTGACAATGGCAAATCATTTGCATCTATCACACAATTCATCAAAAAATATGCAGAATAAATATTAAATTCAAATATATGTGACAATGGCAAATCATTTGCATCTATCACACAATTCATCAAAAAATACGCAAGCAAAAATAAATATTTTCTTCCCCGTAAAAAAGAATGGAATAGTATTTACATGTATTGAAAAGTTATGAATAATGTGGTTTATTATTAGAAGTTAGTTGATTTTTGAAATGACAATTTCAGAAATTTTAAAGAAGAATAATAATTTGAAACTTCCTCTTCAGGGTTTAAAGGATGGCAAGAGGTTTGTTGATGATGGCTTCTAGTTTCACACACGGAAGAGTGAGTTTTTTGATCAATTTGCCTTTGCATATTTGAGAGAAAAAGAGTATTTTATATACTTCTTTGTTTTAAAGAGAGAAGTCTATATTAAAGAGAGCTTACCTTTTGTCAGCTAATAAAGGAGAGAAAACATAAAATGGGATTAAAATAGGTTGAAGTGCCAAGACTTACTAGTATAGATAATGATCAACCACACCACTTTGCTACTATTTGCATGTGTTATTCTTCATGTGGTGAGTGACAACTCTAGATATCGAGACATGTTATTTGCTATCGAACATACTACTTGGAGAGCACCAAGCTTTTTGGCACTTGGCAGTTGGTGTATCACCCTAAAGGCGCCATGTTTACACATGTCTAGCCCTAATTTAAAGCTGATGAAAAGCCTAATCTATACTAGTCTTGGTGCTTCAACCTATTTTAATCCCATTTTATTTTGTCTCTTTCTTTATTATTAGCTGAAAAAGGTAACTTTTCTTTAATAGAGACTTCTCTCTTTAAAACAAAGAAGTATATAAAATACTCTATTTCTCTCAAATATGCAAACGCAAAGTAATAAAAAAAACTCACTCTTCCACATGTGAAACCAGAAGCCATCATCACAACAAATCTCTTGCCATCCTTTAAACCTGAAGAGGAAGCTTTTGAATTCCAAGTAAGAGAAGTTTTAAAATCAATTTTCTTCTTTGAAATTTCTAAAATTTTACAAACATCATTGTGAATACACCAAAAATCATGTTAACTAAGCAATAATAGAAGACAATAATTAAATACTTTTCTCTTAAATATTTATCAAGCAAATGAAATACTCCACTTTTTATTTAAGTTTGGTTGCATAATCAAATATTTATTAAGCAAATGAAAAACTCAAATTTTTATTTAAATTTGGTTGCTTAACTAATCGTTTTTATTTGAAAATGCAACTATAACTCTTATAAATACATCAACCAATCCTCTTGAATAAAACACACAAATAGAAGGATAAATAAACCTTTATTAAAGTATTAGTTGGGCTCTAATAGCAAATGAAACACATCAACATAAGGTTCCACTTACTTGTGTGCTTGCCCAAGACTGGCTCTCATTGTTTACCATAATAGAAGCTCGTTCACTACCTACTCAGCACCATTGTAAATCATAATAAAATCATAAAATAATAAAGGGAAAATATAAGGGTTTGGCTAGCACTCACCACCCAGCTATAGGCTCCAAACCATTGTAAATTATCATAAAATCACAAAATAATAAAGGAAAAATATAAGGGTTTGGCTAGCACGCCACCCAACCATAGGCTCCAAACCATACGCAGTGGCAAGCCGCCCCCATCAAGCTAAACACCAAAGTAACCCTTACACATGCCCTCAAAGTATGCGAGTCCCATAGCACACACCCCTTGCCATCTCGGCTGGAATTTCTTACCAATCGCTCGCGGGGGCTAACCACTAGTTGGGAACCTTTGGGATGCCCCCGTCCCAAGGAAGAGCTCCACAATTGGAACTACTCACCAATGTGCCATAATTCCAACTATATAGCCACTTGTCTAGTTCATACTACCATAAGAAATGTCCAACTGGCCTCTAGAAATAGCCACATTATGTCCGATTGGCCTCTAGAAATAGCCACATTATGTCCACACAACATGGAACATAACACACAAGATGATATCATAATATTTAGGGATTAAGCACACCATAGCTATGTCTGCTTGAGGATTCATGTTTAATCTTTTGACAAGAAGTTGTAGGATAAACCTTCCCAAATATTCATCTTCTCTAGGATGAGGAGAGCAATCAGTTCCTGAAAATTAAGAAAGTTCTCTCAAACTCCAATGGAGGTTTGAAATCGACTATATTTCTTGCCAAGACATTCATGGTTACCGATCCCATATCATTGTCATGTGATCCAATAAAAGAAAGGGTATTGCAAGCCCTTTGAGCTTCACCAAGTAATCATTTATACTAAGCTTTCCTCTAGCCACATTATGTAGCTCCTCCTTTAGCTGCATCTTTCGAGCTTGAGTGTTTGTACTGTATATCTCCACCAAGGTGTTCCAAGCCTCCTCCTTTAGGCATTTGTGCATCTTGTATATGTATAATCATAGAGTCTATCACACTTTGACAACCAATACAACAACTTTGTAGCTCTTTCATACCATGCATTATATTCATGCACCTACTATGGGGTAGGATTTTTTTAGCAATCTCTAGCTCCTTATTAAATGAACTCTTGATATCCTTTTCTCATTATGCAACTCGTACTTTAGTTGCATCTTTTGAGCTTGAGTGTTTGTACTACATATCTTCACCAAGGTGTTCCAAGCCTCCTTAGGCATTTGCACATCCTGTATATGAGTAATTATATAATCTATCACACCACTGACAAATAACCAATACAGCACCTTTCTAGCTCTTTGATACCATGCTTTATATTCTTGCACTTGCTATGGGGTAGGATTTTCTTCAACAATCTCTGGCTCCTTACTATGATGAACTCATGATATCCTTTTCCCATAAGGAAATTAGTCATCCTACATTTCCAAGCCTGTAAATTATTCTTGTCTAGATTTCTGCTCACAATTTATGACAAGGTTGTAGACATCTTTACCTGTAGGAACTTGCCAAATAGTGCTTGTAAAACCTTTTGCTCTTATAACAAACGTGTAATCTCCAACACAACGATATTATAAACTTGTTATACTATAATTGTATATGAAACAATTACACAAACATACATCCACTTGCAAATCTCAAATTCTCTACATAAACTATCCCATAGAAATTTCTGTGGGCATAGTTAAAAATTGGGCAAAGTCAAAATAGACACTTTCTGAGAGTGCATGCAAAAAACCTGTATAATAAAAAACGAGGCCCACAATCGCCTCGAATCCAATATAACATATTATAAAGGAAAGTACTCTCCGACTATAACATACTACTATAGAGGAACATAGTCTCCTATTATAACATACTATAAGGGTAAATACTTTACTACTATAACATATAAAGGTAGATCCATAGTGCAGTGGCATAGATGTGGAAGCTATTACCTAGAAAGTCATCAATATCCGCAACACTTGTTGAGCTTGATATCTCAACAGTATGCATGTGGGAGATCAGGCATTCGTTGTTGCTAGTAAAAAAGGTAAAGGTAAAGTATTTTCTTAGGGAAGCTACAAGCCAAAGGTAGAATCAACCTAGTCTTCTGGTAAGGATGCCGAGAAGGGGGATGATAAACCTAATAAGAAAGACATATGTAACTACTATCGGAAGCTAGGCCATTATATCAATGAATGTAGAAAAAGGCTAAAGAAGAAAAGGTCAGGCATGGATGTGTGGCAATGCATTAGTGCTAAGTGATGAAAAGAGGGAGTCAATGAACTATACATAGGATGATTGGGAGACTGTGCAATGTAATTAACAACCCTTCTGTCCATGATGTATGCATGTAAGTGTGAACAGTTCAACATGTCTTTTATATTTTGATAGCGATGCTAGCAACACATGTCTTTTGTATTTTGTATTTTGATAGTGATCCTAGCAAGCACCACTATCAAAATAGTAATGTGCTATCAAGCACATCACTTCTTGTATTTTGATAGTGGTGGTAGCAAGTAATGTGCTAGCAAGCACATTACTTCTCGTATTTTGATAGTGGTGCTAGCAAGCACCACTATCAAGTAATGTGCTAGTAAGCATATTACTTCTTAACGTGATTTGTTTTCCTCCCTCGAGTCTTCTCTTCAAGAAGGCATAGTCACATGTACAAACAACTCCTCATATCCAGTGAAAGGAGTTGGTAAGGTTATGCTCAATACTGAAAATGTGGGACAATCACTCTCTTATAGTCTTGTTTGTTCTAAGCATTAACAAAAAGAACTTGTCAATCTTTGCCATTGCTGGGGCAGGCCTAGTGGTGGTTACAATTGTTAATGATGTGTACGATTCATGAGTGACCAGAGTGATGGAGACATCACTACGATATCCGATAATTTAAGCCATGGGCTTTATAGGTTAGACAAGTATGAGAGATTAGTACATAATATTCATGTAAATTTAGAACCCTTCATACAGATCGAGGGTGAGATTATATGTCAAAGAAGTTCATGCATATATGGTTGAAAGAGGAATAAGCATCAATACATAGTGCCTTATACACCTCAACAAAATGGTGTGACTAAGATGAAGAATAAATCTCTCATAGAGATGGCTTGTTGCATGGTTAAAGGCCTGGATTTACCTCATGTTTTTTGGTTGGAGGTAGTTATGTGTGCCACTTATGTACTAAACAGAATGTACATCACTTGAATATCAAGATTGCAGTCTTAAATGGTGATTTATATTATGATAAGGTTTATGTATCTAAACCTCATGGTTTTGTTGAGAAGGGACATGAGTTTAAAGTATGGAGGTTAAGAAAAGCTTCATATGGCCTTAAGCAAGCTCCCAAAGCATGGTATGAGAAGATGAATGTATACTTGGTTTACAAATGGTTTTTGCAATAGTCTAACTACTAAGAGTACACTCTATGTAAAGAGGAGAAAAGATAGTTTATTATTTTATATGTTGATGACATAGGCTAAATCATATGTGTCATTTGGGATGACATATTTGGGTTCATTACATTATTATTTGGGCATACAGATTATGCAACATGATGGTATTGTGATTTTGCAGTCAGAGTACATACATAGATTGCTTACACAGTTTTTGTTGCTACACCAATAGAGAAAAGTCCTAGGCTCAGTCTCTAAGATGCAAGTGAACCATTTGATGCATCACTATATCAAAAGGTTGTTGGATGCCTCGTCTAATACGAGGCTAGACATTTAGTTTGGGATCTCCTAGCTCATTAGGTTTATGCACAGCCCCAAAAGTAAGCATTGGTAGGCTGCTAAGAGAGTATTTTGATACTTATAGGAGGGCACTCAGTGCTGCCTTGGGCTATTTTATGCTAAGGGGGGTAATATTTAGCTACATGCTTTCAGTGATTTTGATTAGGGTGGACACACAAGAGTGTCCACTAGTGGCTTTTCTTTCATCTTGGTGATTCATGTATATCATGGCTCACACATGAGTGTCCACTAGTGGCTTTTTCTTTCATCTTGGTGATTCATGTATCTTGACAGTGGTGGTGGCCACTTTCAGCTGTGAAGTTGAGTATAGGAAAACTTGTATAAGCGAGACTACAAAGTGTGTATGGCTTATGGCTTAGATGCCTTTTTGGGAGATCTTTGTATTGGACAACAATCCCCCACCTCCATCTTCAGTGACATCTAAAGTGCATTAGCCATTATGAGAGGAACCTGGTGTTTCATGCTTGTACAAAGCACATTGAGGTGTGTTATCATTATGTCAAGGAGAGGCTCATCAAGAGAGATTAGCCTAGCTTATGTCTATCTTTACACATGACAATGTAGTAGATATGCTCATGAAGAATCTCGAGAGAAGTTTGAAGTTTTTCACAAATCTTTGGGTTTATTGCCATTTGGGGATAGCCACATGATCCCTATACATGTTCACATCATCACTACTACTATAGGGGAGATTTGTAGCCATTTATATGGTAGTGATGTGTGGAGATAGGCTAATAATGGGTAGGGACACTTTTTCCTTCCTTAATAGGTTTTTGCCTCCAAGCATACATATAGACTCTTATGAGTGTGTGTAAGTGACCTTATCATGTCAGTTCACTTGCACTTCACTCATTCTCATCAATCTACTTTGGGTGTTGTGCTTCTTTCTATCTCTTCTTGCTTGTTGCATTTGTGTGTATGTTGCTACCTTTGCTCCACTCTGATAGTAATTGAACTCCTCCTAATTAGTATAAGGTACACTTCACTTGTACTTCACTCATTCTCATCAATCTACTTTGAGTGTTGTGCTTCTTTCTATGTCTATTTGCTTGCTACATCTACGTGTGTGTTGCTACCTTTGTACATATACTTGAGGAAAAACCTCTTTTGTGACTCATGTATCTTGAAAGTGGTGGCCTCTTTCAATTGTTGAGTATAGGGAAACTTTTATAGCGAGACTACAAAGTGTGTATGGCTTATGGCTTAGATACCTTTTGGGAGATCTTTGTATTGGACAACAATCCCTCACCTCCATCTTCAGTGACATCTAAAGTGCATTAGCCATTGTAAGAGGAACCTAGTGTTTCATGCTTGCACAAAGCACATTGAGGTGTGTTATCATTCTGTCAGGGGGAGAGGCTTATCAAGAGAGATTAGGCTAGCTTATGTCTCTACACATGACAATGCGGTAGATATGTTCATGAAGAATATTGAGAGAAGTTTAAAGTTTTTCACAAATCTTTGGGCTTATTGCCATTTGGGGATAGCCACATGATCCCTACACATGTTCACATCATCACTACAAGGGAGATTTGTAGCCATTTATATGGTAGTGATGTGTGGAGATAGGCTAATAATGGGTAGGGACACTTTTTCCTTCCTTAGGAGGTTTATTCCCTTGAGCATATATACAAACCCTTATGAGTGTATGTAAGTGACCTTATCATGTCACTTCACTTGCACTTCACTCATTCTCATCAATCTACTTTGGGTGTTGTGCTTCTTTCTATCTCTTCTTGTTTGTTGCATTTGTGTATATGTTACTCTGATAGTGATGACTAAACTCCTCCTAACTAGTATAAGTTACACTTCACTTGTACTTCACTCATTCTCATCAATCTACTTTGAGTGTTGTGCTTCTTTCTATCTCTACTTGCTTGCTACATCTACGTGTGTGTTGCTACCTTTGTACATATACTCGGGGAAAGTTGGCTACATGCCTCCTCCTATGGCATTGCCTCACTAGTCTATTACCTCAGACCATTGTTTTGCCATTCCGCTGAGAGGAAAATCATCGAGAAATAACCATACTAGACCTTGTGTTTCAACAAGAGTGGCTGCAGAAGGTTGGATTGTTTGGCTTCGTAGTAGAACTGGAGAAGCCTGCAAAGAAAACATGGAAGCCAAAGTGCAGCTAGCAAAGTTGTCAAAGAAAAACATAGTCAAGATGGAAGGGTGTAAGGCAATGCTAGTCATGCTAGAAAACTGTCAAAGAAAAACATAGTCAAGATGGAAGGGCATAAGGCGGTGCCAATCATGTTAGAAAACATCGCCAAGGCATTTAATCTTCTCGACGGAAGGCATCACCAATGCCGACTCCTATGAGGTGGATATTGAGGAGGAACTCTCAAAAGTCGATAAGGAATACTCTGTTGCCACATGCAATGATCCAGACAGGTAGAAGCAATTCAGATTTTACGTAGATATGATCTGTTTTCTTTGCTAAAAACACCAACATAAGCAGAACCAACCTACAAACTATTGGCAATGCAATAGAACATGGCCAAAAGGTGAATTGGGCAGTAGTGGTGGCTAAAAACATGCATCAATAAGCTTAGAAGCTATGGCTATCAAGGCAGAAGGTCACACAAAGATGGCCGGACACGTAAAAGCCTTGGCACAGCTGGATGAATTAGAGAAGGATAGCTTTGCTACTAACCAGAAGAAGAAGGAAGAAGAAGCCGTGAGGAAGAGACTAGAGGAGGAATCTCAAAGGCAGAAGCAGAAGGAAGAAGAAGCAACGAGGAAGAGACTATAGGAGGAGTCTCACAGGAAGAAGTTGGAAGAAGAAGCAACCAAAAAGAGACAAGTGGAGGAAGCCGACAGACAAAAGCTATCTGCAGCGGCAAAATAAAAATGCATTGGCAGTAGTAGCTGAATCTACAACCAAGAGAACAGAGCAGACACTACCTCAATAGAGGCTAAAAAGACAACATAAGACAAAGCCTTCAAAGCAGACTCCCTCAAAAGGAAATTTGAATGGTCTTAGCACATCACCATTCTCAAACTAAAGAAGAAAAGGGACCAAGGAGCAGCAAAAGAAGGAACTTGAGATCATAGGCAAGCAATTGGTGAAGAGTGGACTGTCCCCAAGTAATGAACAAGTAGTAGAAGAAGTAGCACAAGGGGAAAGCCGCAAAACACCAGCCACATTAAGTGATAGGTTGAGTAGAATGAGGCATAAAACTGACTCAACCACTCAGAGAATTCTCACAACACTTGAAAATATTACAAATTGTGTCATGGACAAGCTGGAGAGAATGAAGAAAGACTTACCAAAATAGATCAGGTGAAAGCATAGGGGCAACTGGTCCAACAACAGAATCAACAATCAACCACTCAACTTGCTCCAGCAACAGCAGCAAGATAATATCACAAGACTTGAGGAGGTAGTAACAACTCTGCGGAGGAGAGGAGATGAGTTAGAGATGGTGGTCGCTGAGCTGCAGACAACAAATTAGGACATCCAAAGCAAGCTACAACAAGTAGAGCAGGAAGCTCAGTCACCACAGCAAAAAAAGCAAGCCACATTGTGGACCACGCCAGGCAGGCAGGAAAGGACCGCAAGGAGCTACTCCTTGTGAAAGGGAAGCTATGAATACAAGAGGCCATGGAGGTTGAAGAAGATCTCCCCATAGTCCAAATGCCTGTGGAGCTAATGGAGCAATGGGAGAAGAGGAACTGACAGCATTGCAGAAAGCATGTTGGGAGGACAATCTACAACTACTCAAAGAATACATGATATTGCCAACTCCCACATGCCACCTCCTACTACCACCAATCCCACATGCCACCTCCTACTACCACCAATCCCACCACAGGACAAAGATGGAGCTGGGAGGCACAACCAAAGGGTCGTCCTCTACCTTAGTCGTAGAACAACCACTACCACCTCCACAACCACCACCTATAGAGGGAACACTCAGTCAGATCAGCAGATAAAAGAGCTTCGGAGCACAATACGCAAGCTGCTCACAGAGTAGTTGGAGGGGAAAAAAGAATTGGAGATCCGGCTGCTAGAGCTTCTCCAGAAACAAGTGTCAGCCAAAGGTGCCATAGGAGAAAGCTCCACAAGTCAACTCTCGTGGATCAACAAAAATAGATTGAAACACTCAAAAAATAGTTGACAACAGAAAACAAAGATAACACTAGCCAAGGGCAAAGAACCGATACAGTAGTTAGAGAACACATCAAAAGTCATAGTTGGTAGTCTGCATGCTATCAACCAAATGACACCAACTCAGTTAAAAGAACAAATAGTCATCTTGGAGAAGCAAATGTCTATGCAATAGGATGAAAACATAGCCAGACAAAATGCCCACCAGGCAGAACTACAAGAAGAATTCAAGAAAACAGACAAGGCACTGGCTCAGGCATATGCAAAGCGAGATAGGCAAAAGGTAAAACTCGTACAACTAGAAGAGCAGCCCCCAAAACAAGGTCAAGGCAAAAGACTAATGCAGCAGTAGAGCAACATGAGGCCATCACTGCCAAAACATTACAATAGTTGTGCATTCTGAAAGAAGAAGACTCCAAGATGACCTGCTAAAAACTTAACAACAACCATCAAGAAAAAAGCCTGCAAACCACAAGTAAAACTAGAAGAGCTGATAGAGGCAATAAAGAAATAATCGGTAGATCTAACACACAGAGAAATCCAGATAAAGGACACCAGGTTGGAAAATGCTACCAAGGTGGCACTGGAGCTGCAAAAGCTCCAAACACAACTCATGCGCAAGAACAAAGCAAACATAGAAAGCTACACGAGGAGCTGCGCAGCCAAAGAAAAGTTGAGATCAGCAACTTCGCCAACTGCTATAAACAATCAAGTGAACATCCTCTGTCAGTAGTAGCTGGTCAATCTTTGGGAGGTGCATCAGCGTGAGAGAAGGCACACGCGATAGAACAATTGAAGCCCAGAGCACAAAATCTAGAATATGCTGCCTACTCGCTTGCCAAATTCAAACAACGGTATGAAGATGAAGATTGGGACCTACCTGTCAACCCCTACAAGCTGGATTAATTTATCTGCAAATACAAACCAGAGGAGAGATCCACATCCTAGGCCCCATGATCTTCATCAGCGGATCCAAAATGATGATGCACAATTGCTACAGGGCAAGATGAAGAAGAACTAGATATCTGTGAAGAAGACAGAGAGGCCCTGACAGCTAGACTCCAGCCCACATACAAATATCTACTAAAATATTCTTTCATTCTTTAAATTACCAAGTAGCACATGCTAATGCAAAAAGAATTTTTGATATGATTCAACCCCAGGATAATAGGGGGGGTTTAGGATGTGATCCACAAGAAGTACATGTTAGTATACACTCAATGCCCACCTCTCAGCATGTATCTCACTTTGATGTATAATGCACATTTGTTAGGCCCCTATTATGAGGAGTAGCTATGGTGCATATGTCTTTAGTGGGAACCCCGGCTTAGATGCCGATGGAGTAATTATTGTGACCATTGATGATGGTTATAAGAGATGGTCAAATAGAGCATGGGAACAAGCTCTAGTGGAGCATGGGTTAAGACTAACCTTAAGGGTTAAGGTTAGGGTCAGGCATCCAAGGGTCACACATGGGAAATGGAGAGTCAAGAGTCACTTGAGGGCCCTCCTATATAATAGGGACATGGGACACACTCAAGGGGGGCTTAGAGGCTTGGAGGCTTAGGCTATGGTCTCTTGTGTAGAGGATCATATCTACTCACCTACCATTTCACACTATAGCTACATACTATTGGATTGGAGTTATACCTCTTGATGGTATGGGACATCAAGGTAAAGGTATGATGTATTTCATTATAATTCATGTGTGCATCCCTTGGGCTCGGGGGTGGTAGGGTGGATGAGTTTATGCCTGATTTATGCATGTTTATGCATAACAATTATCTAGAGAGATCTTAGGGTCTTAACAGTGGTATCAGAGCAATCTCTAGTTAATTGTTGTTATGCATGTTTATGCATAACAATTATCTAGAGAGATCTTAGGGTTTTAACAGTGGTATCAGAGCAATCTCTAGTTAATTGTTGTTATTTTTCTTTTTTATTATAATTTTTAATATTTTTTTGAAGTAAATTTTAATATTTACTAATAAAAATGTTATTTTATTGATTTGTGTTGATGATTTGCACGTGGATTGTTGATATGGCAATTGGAACGTGTGTTACTACTATTCAATGGACGAATCGACGTTGCGAGGGAATTCCGTGAGTTTAATGCTGTTTTCTATCATTAATGGAAATTTTTACAAAAATACCACATATTTTACTGTGGATATTTTTGGTAGAATGGATTCTCTAAATTTCTAAAATTTTAGGAAAATTTTAGAATGGATATTTTTGGTAGAATGGATTCCCTAAATTTCTAAAATTTTAGGAAAATTTTTCTAATTTTTTTAAAAAATTTTGAGCATTTTTATGCTTAAAAATATATTTTTCATACATTTTTGTGGGTTTTTCTGTGGGTATGCGATCAAATTTTTGCCGATTTTCTGGTGAAATGCAGTAGGGAGAAGCATGTTGATGCATGAAATTCTATCCCGTGTGCGTGGGACCCTCTTCGCCTCTCAATTCTGATTTTTCTTGTCCTTTTTCCTTTTCCGCCATGTGAACTCCTTTTAAAACGGATTTTATTAAATTAAACATTAATCATAATTAATATTTAATTATGATTAAGTAAAGGTTTAATTAAAAACTTTAATCAAAAGATTAATTAAAGCTAAGCTCTCTATTAAGAGAGAGAGAGAGGAGAGCGAATTAAGTGGAGAAGATGGAGAGGAGAGAAGGAGTGCAGATGGAGAGGAGAGATTTCCCTCTCCTTCATTTTTCTACGCATAGGCAGGGGGAGTGGGGGGGGGAGGGGCGCCAGCGAAAAACGACCCCCCCCATTAAAAAAATTTTATAAGCTTTTAATTAAGCTTATTAAGGTTGTTTTTTTATTTACAAAAAAGCTTTTGAAATCTTTTTCAAAAAAGCTTGGAGAAAAAGCCTAAAAAAAGGAGGAGAAAATTTGAAATATGAGAAAAAAATTCTCTAAAAATTTTTGGAAATTTTTTCTTGGTGCCTTTTGGCTTTTCATCTTTCGGGAAACCTTTTGGCTTTCTGTTTTCCCGAAACCTTCTGGCTTTTCGAATTTTGGAAAATCTTTTGATCTTTCGAATTCCAGAAACTTTTGACCTTTCACATTCCGATTTTTTTTGGCTTTTCATTTCCTGAAACTTTTGGCTTTCCGAAAACTGTTGGGATTCCGGAATTTTTTGACCGTTCGTATTCTAAATGCGTTTTGGGTTAATTAAAAAAAATTTTAAATTCCTAAAATTTTAGAACAATTAGACAAAGGTTATTTTAAATTTCGAGAAAATGTGGGGTTGGTGTTTGGCATGTGGTGTGTCCATTTGGGTGCCCATGACCATTCAAATTCCTTTAAAAATTAATCTTTTGACCCAAAAAATTAGAAAATCCATTAAAATTATAAATTTTCATTGGATTTGAGAATTGTGGGCAGAATTGGAAATTTCGTGAACGATGGGATTCTCAGGAAAAATTAGGAATTTTCTAGAAATTATTTTTAGAAAACCTAGAAATTGGTATTTTTAAAATATCAATGGCATTTTGGCAAATCTAATTGCTAAGAATTTTCTGGGAAAATATAGGTTTGGAATGCCATAAAATAGGTTTGGTGGAATTCAAAATTATCGTATTTTGAGGCCCTATAAATTTTTTTAAAAAATCATGATAATTCTTTTTCTCAAGAATTTAATATTTTCGAAGGTTATTTAATGTTGAAGTACGTTTTCTCGTGCTGACATTTTATAGATGCGGGTTATTCGCATATTATTAATACGATTATACCTTGTATTAGTAGTTTTTTCGATTTGGATTAATTCTAAAATGATGTTTTCATGATTTTTTTGCCATTGTTTAGCCATTCTTTTTGGACATGTTCCATACTTTTGATGGCTAGAATCTGCATTCAAAGTGTGTCTCACCTTTGACACTTTTTCATGATAGTTTATTTTGCACTTGTTTAAGTGTGGTCTATGCTTAATTTCCTAAGCCTAAGACAAATCATGGGTTAGTTGATCAGTTTGTTTTGGTGGATTTTATTGGATGTTTTTCAGCTTTTATTTGATCACTTGTATCTAAGGGTTTTTTATTGAGTGCTACACACATGTGTTTCACTTGCTTTTGATTTTTGCTTGAATGACACCATGTTCATATTCTCCGAATTGATGAGTTGGCCACCAATTTTAATGATTCTTTTGGCATGATTAATGACCATTAGATGGCATGTATTAATTTTTATGATCAACTATGGTTTTTATGGATTCGAGGAGCTTTTATGCTTTTATCTATGGTTTTATAAGGATATTTTGATCTTTTGGATAATATCATGTGCTTTGAAGGTAGCATTTTCCTTCGTTTTTTGCACATAATTTTGGAGTATATTGCTTGTACTCTTGTACATATTCCAACTCAGATATCTAGTTGCTTATATATCTAGGTGAGTTATTTTTCTACCCTAACTTTATTGTGTTTTGGGTGGTTATCATTAGAAAGGCGCCAATAATTCAATTTCTTTTCTAATGATATACTTGGAAAGAGTTATTCCTTGATGTAGTCTCAGGTATATAGAGATAGGTTTTTATGTGAAAGTCTAGATAAGGCCATCTTATTCCTTTTATATAGGATTTTATTCATATTTCCTAGACGGCATACTAGGGAGTTTCAAATTGTTAAGGTATGTATGGGTGGTATCATGGTGGTATGGGACGCTAGTGATCCCTCACATATATTATCTTATGGGATAATTTGGGCTCAAGATTGTCGCTTTGCTTACATCACTTGGCATGTTGACCTCAACATTCAAAGACAATCTCATTTTTTGAATTCACTCGAAGTTATAACGTAGGCATTGTCTAAGATAAATTTCTTTTATCTATAACCTGCATGTATTGATAAAGTGTAATCTCGTCGGCATTTTCACTTGTTAAAATCTCTTTCTTTAGAGTTCAACAAGTTTATGTTGTTGTGTTCGAATTAAGAAAATTTATATTTTTCCTTTGTTGGCATTTCTTTCTCTAGTTCCGTACTTTAGGTGATTTATACAGTCAACCTGATGGTTTACGGATGGACATATGTGACTCATCAAGACGTTGATGACTCTCTATGTTGATATGGGTGACTATAATCACAACTCTTTTAACTGAAAAGCATGCCAAGATTATAGTATTAGAAAAAAAGTTAGCTTAATAGCAAAAGCCACATCATGCAACATAGCAAAATGATAAGATAAAGTAGCTTGTGCATCATGGTACTGGGCCTCATTGCCATTGATTCCAAGGGCCCCTCCAAACATACTTTTAACTTATGTTTTTCATCACTAACTCTCTCCTTCTTGTAACATGATATGGATATTAGTGAAGACCTAACTTGGGGAGATATGAGCCTCATCTAGAAAAACTTCACTAAGGATGCAAACCCCACCATCATCATGGCCATTTTAATAACATCTATCTTACTGAGTACACAGCTATGTGCACATATGCTTTTACTCATGAAATCCACCATTTTGGATAAGAGGGAAAAAATGCTAAAATTGTTCATGCCACCTAACCTTCCCTTCACATCATCGACCAATTTTGAAACCATCTCTAGTAGTTTGACATGGTTTCAAGCTCAAGGGTGGCTTGAGGCTTATGATACACATAAGTACTTATGCTTACATGAGAGCTCTCTTTATGATCCATACAGTATACTTAAGCTCTATCAAAAAATTATCCATATGGTATACTTATGTTTACATGAGAGCTCTCTTTATGATCCATATGGTATACTTAAGCTCTATCAAAAAATATATAAACATCTTGAGCAAATACTAGTATCTAGTGTATGCTTTCACTATTGATGATGAGCAAATTCTAGTATCTATAGTGTATGATTTCACTATTGAGCAAATGCCAGTATCCATAGTGTATAAATATCTTGAGAACATACTAGTATTGGGTAGGGTGTAAACATCTTGAGAAAATACTAGTATTTGTAGTATATGATTTCACTATTGGCCATATCAAATACCCTACAGGATAAAACATATATGGATATATTCATTAGTAGGACCAAGCCCCTACCACCACCCACATCTAAAGAAGATAGTGAGGGAAATAATATTTATCATTATACATATCCTCTTAATCACCCTCTTACATCTAAACTCCATCCTTCCCATGAACCTGCCCCTAACAATACTATTGAACAACCTACTGGCATAGAAACTTCTTCTCTACACATTGATTTTCACACTAACACTCTTGCTCTCGAGGAGTCACCGGCAATAGCGAGGCCGACAATTAGTGCCTTCATAGAGGTAACACTACGTAACACCACCACCTCCTATTTCTTTAACAAAATAAGTTATGTTGACACAAATCTTTTAGAGGAATCGCCCCTTACAAAGTATGAAGATTTGATAAGGAGCAACCAAAACTATTTTTCAAAGTGCTGATGCAGATAAGGCATGTCAACCCCACCACCAGAAGAATACAGTACATCCCCCACCAAAAAATTTCCATACATGCCATATCCAATCAAGGCTCCCATGCCAAAGTTGGAGGAGCTAATGCCCATGGGAGGAAAAGGTGCGTTGCTGGAGAACATAATAGTCACATCACTAAGCTTGCCAATCCATAACTATAGGACCTACGAGAAATCATGATGGTAACATATATGATTGTTTATAGATACAAAAGATGGAAAAAGAAGAATTCTTTACACACAAGGGGGTCTACTCAAAGATATAAATGATTGATATAAACCCTAGGATTAAGGATTTTGGCATCTAACCAGAGTGGAGAAAAGTATTTTTAACCATTCAAGACTATGGATAGATATATCTAGGGCATCACTGACACACCGAGAGTGTAGCCTCTTTATATGCCAATCAAAATTAGGTTCACACGACTTATTTCACCATGGAGAAAAGTAAGGACTCTTATTTTTGTTTATAACTTCCAATTATTTGATCCAACACACTTCAGCAACATAGAGAGTCAAAGATAATGTCTTCTCCTGTGGATACGAGTCTAGCGAAGGATATTTGATCCATCAATCATAGCATCATCCATCGATCATAGCATCATTATGAAGATGTAGGGAATTGTGATAAGGAAATATTATGCTTTGATATAAATAGGGGCCTATAAGAGGAGCAGATCATGTACCACTATCATTGTCTTCAATGCTTACATGCATATCACACTTGAAGACATGATAGATACACCTTTTTGGAACCCACATCCTTATTTTCAAAGACCACTCCCTATAAGCTGCAATCAAGAAGAAACCATTACAGATTTAAGCTTCGCGAGACCATGCCTTTAGGCCATAATAAAGTTCCAAAAGGACGGAACTTCCATCAAGTAGCCTAGGGATTTTAACCTTGTTTTGGGATTGATAGAAGCACTCTCTACTACACACAAGAGTAGCAATAAGTGTCATGAAAAGTCACTATAGTAATAAGTGTCATGAAAAGACAATATAAAAGTTTTAAAGATTATGAGAATTTAAGCTAGCTAATGACCAAGCTGATTAGTTTTGGTGGGTGCCCAAATATGAATAAGGGCCAGTTGTATATAAGACACTTTCTTATATAATGAAATGACACAATTCCCCTTTGTGCTAAGTGAGTTCTTGCTATCTCCTTGCTCTTACTCTTTTGTATGTGTGTGTGTGTGTGTGTGTGTGAGAGAGAGAGAGAGAGAGAGAGAGAGAGAGAGAGAGAGAGAGAGAGTTGAGAGGAGATTCTTGCTTGCTCCTAGTACATGTGCCTTTCTATGCTTAGTGAGAGAGTGTATAAAGTGTGAAAGAGGTGAGTCCTTGCAAGGAGATAAGACAAACCTCTTGTTGACAGCAAGCAAATGGCTTGGAATCTTGGAGCTAGCAACCATCGGTGGAGCTTGGAGGTCATGGAGATCATGGGCTCAAAGCCACTAGTGGAGCTTGGAGGTCATGGTGGGGATCATGGGCTTAGAAGGAAGGTAAGTATCCATGATAGTTGTTTTCTATTTCAATACTTGCATGAATGAGAGATAGTTCTTAAAAGGGTAGAAATGGGCCATAACAGTCACTTGCATGATTTTTACATGGATTAGATTCTCACCACATGGATGAAATTCTCAGACACGTGAAAATGTAAAATTTTGAATTATTTTTTTAAATATTTTAACATGGATTAGATTCTCACATGGATAAGATTCTCATGCACATGAAAATGTAAAATTTTGAATTATTGTTTTAGGATTCTTGCTTACATGAGAATGGGATTTTCACGTGGATATTCTCACATGCATGAAAATATTTTTTTCCAAGATTTTCATGTATGTGAGAATGTGATTTTTCATGTGGATTAGATTCTCACGTGGATGAGATTCTTATGCACATGAAAATGCCAAAAAAAGGATTTTTTTTTAGTATGGATTCACACACGGTTTTGGTTTGTGTAAGAGGGTGCAATTTTGAATTTCCAATACTCAAGGGTGAAACCTTTCACAAAATGTAAGGGAAAAAAATCAGCAATCCTCTTAAATGCCTATGACACCTCTACTTTTCTTGGCCTTTCTCCAACGCCCTCTAACACATGCTATGAATTAGCCTCTAAAGGATGGAAAGGTTCCAAGTAGTTTCCCATTTAATGCACTTAGCCCTAATGGTTATGTAAAAATGAGATTAAGAACTAATAAAATATTAATCCCTATAAAACTATTTCTCCACTTTTGGGTTAATGTAATGGCTCTAATTAACTATTATTAACGATTAATTTGTAACTTTTTACACATGATTGAATAATTTATTCAAATGTTATAATCCATGTGTATGGTCTAATGTGTAAATTAATTAATAATTAAAGAGATTAATTATTTAAACCCTCTTATGCAAAATCAAGCATAAGAGAGCATAAATCCATAATAGAAGCAATTTTAGCATTAAAATTTCATAAAAGAATGCTAGAATCTAGTTCCATAAACACAAAACTTATTCTCCCACATCCAATTTGATCACAATGATCATTTAAAGATTAATTTGTTTGTTTTACTCTTTAAGTTCACTAATCAAGCTCCATTTGGTTGGACACCATTATAGAGGAGGACCCTAGCTTCTCCACAAGAGAGGGTTGTCTATTCTTGGATAACTAAGGTGGAAACTAGAATACACCATTGCATTTCTTCAATTCACCATTGCTTGGATAACTAAGGTGGAAACTAGAATACACCATTGCATTTCTTCCCTATGTACAAGGCTTAATTAGTCCCTATGTACAACTTTTTGATGAACATCTTTAGCACTATTTTTCAGGGAGGTGCATGGCTCCCTTGATTTGCTATCATGAATGGTGTTTAAAATTAGCCCGGATGAATTGCAATCCCACCAGTTGTGTGAGGAGCTAACTTGTCTTATTTTGTTGTTTTTTTTATCTTATTTAGAGCCTTAAGATCATGGAACACACTTTGAGCATGGAGGATCAAGCCACAAGTAGGTGCTAAACCCATCATCTTTTCCATTTTCTTCAAAAAAAATCATCATCCATGGACGTTCTTATGACCTAAAGATTCTTATTTACACGTCAATCTATGATTTAGTCATGCACATTCACTTGGGTCTAAGAATGCACATTCTCAGACATATCCACACACATGTTCACATCTACCTCTATTATTTGCAAATGCATGTTCCTAGCATAGACACATACGTTCACATCTTCCATCCATATGCATGTTCCTACATTCAGTCCACACATGTTTCTACATGAGAACACATGTTCTCATTTCTTATAAACACACATTCTTAGGGCCAACTAAGACAAAACAGTTCCATAATTGGGCATAACCCAATTTCTTGAGTCCACCAACTAGCAAGCTAAGCATAACCCAATTGGCCTTCAGCTAACAAGCTAAGCATAACCCAATTGGCCTTCAGCTAACAAGCTATTAATGTACATCCATTCTTGGATGTTCATAGGAAACACCCTACCCAAGAGGAGAGTGCTTCAAATGATAAGGAGTCTCAAGCACCGTTAGGGGAGAGTTAGCCATCTTAGCTTCATTCATTAATATCTATAGAAGTCACACTGCCTTGGTGGTTGTTGGCAATGCGAGTGAAAGCTAGGGCACTAGCATACGACAATGAGTCTTTGATTGGGAAACCTAAGAAATCCAATCCTTGTGTATAAATGACAAGCTCTTTAAGATGGCTCATGCACCTAAATCTCCAACCATCGCTCAAATAAACTTTGTTTCTTTGGAGGTTCATTGGAATAGCCTTCCCAACCTTGGTACTTAGCATAGAGCCTTCCCAACCCTTTGGTACCCAATATAGAGCCAAAATGGTCGATAGGATAGCCATTCAAAGAGCCTTCCCAACCATTTGGTAGCTAGTGTATGGTGTTCCCAACCCTTTGGTACCTAGTACAAAGTCTTCCTAACCCTTTGGTACCAAGTACAGAGTCTTCCCAACCCTTTGGTACCTAGCACAAAGCTGAAATGGCCAATAGGATAGCCATTAAAAGAGCCATCACCAACCCTTTAGTACCCACCATAGAGCCTTCCCAACCCTTTGGTACCCACTACCCGGTAGAGCGTTCCCAACCCTTTGGTACCACCCACCTATAGAGCCTTCCCACTGATCGGGTGTGATTTTTTTGCGAGCTTCCTTTGCGAGCTTTTAACATTAAATGGTGGGCTTTTAGATTTCTAATTTTTTTATAAATCATTTGGAGAGTTTATTATTCTCTCTCCTTCTTGTTTGTCTTATCTCTCCTCTCTCAAACCTAATCTCTCTCATACCTAATCTCTCCTCTCTTATACCTACCCTCTCTCTCTCCATATTATGTTTAAATTTTGGGGGTATTAAAAATTATTCATTCTATTTTCCTTTTACATCTTTCTGGTGGTATGGGACATTAGAAATTACCACACATAGAATTTCTTGAATGAATATCTCTATGTTACTTGTTAGTGATTTTTATTTTTTGTGATTGATTCCCTATCACCTAACAGATTTATTTGCTAATGAGTATATAGGTGATGAGAATGACAATACTGAATGAGGTGTCATACTCATGATGCGAGCATCACCGATTGAGATGTCATACAGATTGTACAAGGGTATCAATTGAGGTGTCATACGAGTTATTTAGATTCCATGATTATATGAGCTTGTGAGCCATGCTTGATCAGCCTCTGAGCCATGCTCAATCATTGGATATCTGAAGTATTCCATGTCCATAGAGCCACTGAGCCATCCCTAACCAGCCTTTGAGCCATGCTTCATTATTTGACCTCTGAGTATACTTCGTGGAACATTTATACACACACACACACACACACAATTGAGGATAGTTGCTCTCTTCAAAACAGGGACTATAATAGAGTTCAGATTCTTTACACAACTAAGGACAGTTGCTCTTCAAATAGGAGGATTGTTATGAATATGAAATTTATTCTATTTTTGATGCTCAAAATTTGAGAAAGAATAAATGCTCGAGTAATATGTGTATGAACCAACCCCTATGTCGAATGTGCGAGTAAATTATTTAAAGGTTGCACAACATGTAAGTGGTAAATATGTGCACAAGGAGCACCTTAATTTGATTAATTAATTTAAAGGTTATACAAGGTGCGAGTGTCACATGTGGAGGATCCTGCCCTGTGTCAACTCGAATTATTATTTCATATGGTTATTTCACAACAGTGCGCCATGATTTTGATGTAATATTTTATCCACCCCTTGTGTGTATGGGCATGGACATTTAAATTGTATGTGCACGTTAATAAAGTCTATGGTGGAAGGCACATAGATGTGAATAGGAAAGTGCTTGGAAAATTTTGTAAAAAGAAAAGCCCAATCTTGTACGTGCACTCTATTATTGGCTCAAGGACTAAATTTTGGAATATGATTAAAATGCCCATGTCATGGAGAGCTCACGCATGGGGGGGGGAGGGAGAGATTGAACCCAATCGTGTGTCGCATGCTTATGGTTTTTCTATGTCTCTTATTTGCATACTTGTTTTAATTATCTTTCATATACTATGGTAATTGGTTGTTGAAAGGTATTTGTTGGATTAATTATATTAATTTGTACTCAGAGACAAGTTCCGTTTTAAGCACATCTTTGAGATTTTGGTACCAGATCAACATATTACCTTTGTGATAACCTTTTGCTTCTAATAGTTACGACTTGAGGAATTGCATGGTGGGTATCTTTGAGCTTTAGCTGATAATTTGTTAGAATGCACAAAATTGTTTTCTCATCATAGTAACCTTGACTTACTATTCAGCTCTTTACCAACATTGATAACCTTGAGTCTCTATTCAGCTCTTGAGAACCCAACATTGCTATAGTAGAGTGGGGCTCATTTTTTGAGAGGTTTTCGAATAGAATATTGTGGGGGGCTATTGTAGAAGAGGTCTTGATGGTAGAGGCATTGATGTTATAGAATTCTCTTGCAATAGGGTTTTGTATTGATGGGTGGTTAGTGTCAATGGTAAGGATTATACTTTGTTTGAAAAACTTTACTAAGATTAATATAAGTGTTCCTTGCCTTTGGAAGTTATTGGTGTAGAGTTTGGGTCTTGAGGAGGAATGGTTATTGATTCAATGCTTATTTTATTCTAATGTGCTTAAATTCCACGTAACTTTAACCATTGTGAGTCAAAATTCATAAATGTGAAAACCTAGTACTCTATAAAGTAAGAAAACAACTACGAGAATAATTCTGACATAAGTAACTATGTAACTTCAAGTACAACATGGAATTCAAAGATGTCGATTGGAAAAAGTGGCATTTTAAAAAAAACTCAAATTTATCTTGAAGTAAACTTAGCATTTTGAAAAGCTTTTTTTTCCAGCACATATAAACAGGCTTAAGTTCTATTCTAGTGCATTTTCATGAAGTTACGGTAGTTGTTGTTGGGCGAGTTTTCCTCATTCAATAGGAGCCTGCAATGAGTGAAAAAAAATTAATTAATTAGTTGATGTCTTGAGCGAAAATATTAATGAAGTAAACCATTGCCTTTTTAGTATTTTGATTAAACTTTTGAACTGAATTGTATGTACCTCAAACGACACGAGTGAGAGAGAGCTATTCTCAACATGAATGTAGTCTTTCCTCTTCTGGCCTTGCCTCCATTTGAATTTCCCTTGTTAACCCCACTGGTTAACATTATTTTTGAGCGGGGTTACGCTTCTTGTAACTCATTACTATGTAACCGCGCTGCTAAGGGCTTCATGTAAATGATGAATGGGATAACTGAGCTTATGACATGTGTAACGCCAACCATAAGAATAAGCCTAGGTTTGCATAGAGCTAGGAAATCAGTTTTGGGTCCTCGATTATTAAATGGGCGTTGGCCGATCATTGTAAAAAATGAGCTCATGTATATAACTGACTTATGAAATATGAAAAGGGACAATCCCATTATCACAATTAAGTTTGCCTTCTCTCTCACAATATGAAAGCGACAATCTCATTATGAAAAGAGACAATCCCATTATCACAATTGAGTTTACCTTCTCTCTCACACACACTCTCTGGTGGCTATGGTGGTAAGCTTGTGTGTGTTCATGCTTGCTTGCTTGATTGTGGTTGTATGCATGTAAGTGATGGTTCTTGTCTTGCTTCATCTTCTCCCTCTTCTTGATGTTTTCTTGATATCACTCTTGCACACACAAAGGCATAGAGTAGAGGTTGAGCTCTCCATAGCTCCCTTCCTCTTTTCTCACTACCTAGCTTGTGGAAGCTCCATTTGAGTGACACAAGTGGAGGTGGAGTGAGCCCCTAGCAGCCTCACATAGGGGAGTTAACCCTCATTACGGTTGGCTAATTGCTAGCCTCTGGACTGACCCTTGCATGGTCTTCCTTCTCTTCTTCTCTCCCTCTCTTGTGCAAGTTAGCATGTTAGATTTGGTTAATATCTTTGGCACCACCGGCTGTCAGCAGGGACAAGCATTTAGCTTAGGGTCCTCCACACTCTATCACTTGCTAAAGTCATTGAATAGCCTAGTTGGAATGCAAATCCACCGGTAGTTGTATGTTTTGGTATGTTTTCTTGTTGTTTGACCTTGTTTTCCTCAACAATGGAGTTCAATGGAGCATGAGGAGCTTGGGAGTCTTCATCGAAAGTGGGAGATACAAGTAAGTGCCTAATCGTGCTCTTGAAGTTCGTTAATTTTTGTTTCCTTCAACATTAGTTAAAACTTGTATAATTAGCTTAATCCTTTAATTAATCTTAGGCTAATAGGTTTTATCAGCATTCTAGGTATCATTGGGTAGCTTGAGGTTAGCTCAAGCCATCCACAAAAAGAAAACACAAAAAACTCATCAAGAAAAACCCAAAATCTCAAAGATCTCAAGAGGAAGTTTCAACTCTACCTGTTTTCTGAGAAGCATACGCATGTTCACTTCTTAGAGCCATGGCCGTTCTTTCTTTCTAGCCAGATCATTTCAAATCTACTTCATAAATATAAGCAATGTGTATTCAAGGAGAATAAAGTGCATTTATAAGGGCATAAACAGCATTGAAGAGGGGTACAAACAGGGTACAACTGTATAGTCAGGAGAATATTAGGGGATGGCTGTCAGAAGACACATCGTCCGTATATGCATTTAGGAGATCTTCCTGACCCAGCAAGTGTACGCCCATTCCTTCACAAGCATACATCCATTGCTTTACAAGAGAATGCCCATACCATTTGCCAAGCCATGTTCGTGCCTTCCTCAAGTGTACTCCTGTGCCATCTAATAAGCGAATGCCCATTCCTTTCCAAGCGAACGCTCGTTCCTTACTCAGCATACATCTGTACCTTCTAGAAAAGAATGTCTATACCTTCTAGAAGAGAATGCCCATACTTAACCTCGCATACAGCTGTACCTTCATCCAAGAAAAAACTATCTAGAGGGAGATCTAGCACCATCACTTTCCACATTCATGCACCTATGCTCTGGGAAATTGGTACAAAATAACCCTCTATTCGATGATGCAGAGCCTTTCTATGCTCAATCGCTCCTAAGATCGGACCCTTTGGTCAACATAGCATCATGGAGTCAAACGATGCTAGTTCTTGTTTGACAACACCAGTGAGAGCAAGGAGCATCCTAAACGGGATGCACTACACTTGACCTAGAGGCAGGAGGGTTGGTAGCCCACTACATGGACAGACCACTGGCCCTCAAGCAAGACCCAGAATCCCCTATGCACTCGCAAAGAAGTCTTGCTCTACAAGGCTCAGAAACTTTATCCTGGGAAACACACAATCAAATAGTTCACATCCCAGGGATAGGGGCATGGAACACCAACCTGAAAGAGAGTCGACACCGCCCACTAGACTATATACCTCAGATAGAACAGAGTGAAAGTAACCTGATCCAGACTACTGCAACAATCTAGGGGACCATGCCCACCAGTGGAATGGTAGACTCATACCAAGACCAGAGGTCTATGCCTAACCCAGAACAAGAACCCACTCATCAGGGATCGAAAACCTCCTATCAAAGGGAGAGAGGCTGCCCTGAACAATTCTATCAACCTACAGCACCTAGGTACCAGCAACACCGGCCTCATAGAATGTATCTCGGATATCACATGGGACCCTATAATGTCCAGACTAGTCTACCAATGGTACACTACCCGCCCGCCAGCCCACCCCCCACCTATCTTACCCCAACCCACACCAACCCTCTCCAAGATTGACTCTGGAAATGTTAAGGATAGCTGGGGAGTGGTTTCGATCGCTAAAGATAGAGGATAAAGCCATTTTTGAAGCCTTGAAAGAGGCTTTGAAAGTGAGATACTCATGGCAAGGAACTCAATGGAGCCTAATCGAACAATTGCACTACCTAAAACAGAAAGATGGGGAATCCATCTGGGACTATATCAACCAAGTGAGATACCTCCGTTCACGTGTTGTAACAACAGAGAAAAGTTCTCAGATGAAAGGTTGATTGGGAGGTTCCTCGAGGACCTTGAAGGTGTACCCTTGCACAACTCCTTATACACTCTAGCCTATACCTCCTTTGAGCAATGTTGCATGAGTGCTATGGACTTTGAGGATAATTTCAAGGGAACTTGTTTCCTAAGAACTGCATGAGGGCACATCCAAGGCATCCTTTAAAACTACCAACACAAGATCTGAAGGGAAAGGGAAAGAGTCCTCCCTCAGTCCTTCTCAAGGCAACAGGTTGAACAATTAGCAGCAGCCTTGATGCAATAAATGACCCAACATTGGAGAACATGCCAAGATCGGGATCGAGTTAGCCAACCCCATCTTTACCCAAAAAAGGAGTTAGCATGGTGCCCAATTTGTCGAGCTAACCATACTAGCACAAAGTGTCGACATTTGAGACCTTGACCCACTCTCTATTATGCTTACTACTGCTAAAGGTGGGGTAATCATGAGACCACCAATTGCTACCACCAAAGAGCTACTCAAGCACGAGCCCTACCCCAAGCCGCAAACCCTAGATAATCGCTCGCCTTGCCAGCACCAACACTGCATAATAGACCTCAACCACACCATAAAGTGGCTTAGAGAGGAATCCTTAGGGTACCCGAAGTGCCCTTACCACCCCCTATACTACCACCATAGCCCCCACTACCTCGAATTGCCCCCGTTCATTAGTTAACCTTGACATAGATCTTCTAAGAGGGGGATGAGGAGGAAGCCGCTGAAGGTACCACCTTCGAGCCCTTTGAATCAAACAATCCACCCTCCCAGATCCTAAGTCACTATGTGTGATGGAGGGAGACCCTGTGTACCTAGTAACCCCAACCCCATAGGGACGGGACTTGAATAACATGGCCAAATGACCACCCATGTAATTCTATCACTATTATGTAGGACCTCACCGAGTAGCTGAGTGTCCAATCAAAAAAGGAATGGCTAGTACTCCTGTGAGTACCTCCACCTTAACTCCTTTATGCACAGGGTGTGGAATAGACCATATTAACAAGGATTGTCCATCCCTAAGAACAAGTGCAATGTGGAATAGACCATATTTACAAGGACTATCCACTAAGAACAAGCGCAATGGGGAAAACACATGAAGCTAATCCTAGCACCAGCATTAATTTGCTAAGTGTGCAAGATAGCTTCATCCATATGGTCCCTTTTAATGCAGCTACCAGAATGCAAAGTAGAAGAAGGACCGCAACTCGTGCTATTATAGCTAAGGCATCAACCTTGCAAAATTAGGGACACTATGGACATGCAAAAATTATATCCCATAAGGAAGTCCCGGCACAAGCACATGCAACAAGGTGCTCGAAAGAAGAAGGCCATGAAGATAGGCAAGGGGGATAGCCACGTGGTCATAAAGAGTGGGTTCGAGGATGAAAAAACCACCATGAATAACTCAACCTGCTCATCTGAAGAGGAGAAAGTGCTACCTTAAGCCCCTCTCATCAAAGGACAGATAGACTCCAAACAGCTGCCCTAGAAGTTAACAGAATATCCTAACCCCATTGATGAAGAGAAAGAAAGGTTGAAGGTGACTCAAGAGTTGGTCAGGGACTGTCAAGCCCAATTGGAAGAGGAAACTCAAACAACATACCCTGAAGAATGTCCCTTGATTCCCAATGTAAGACCAACTGAGGAAGACCAAGAATATAACAAAGGTTCCCATGACCAAGCACCCTCTGGAAGACTTCCTCAAATGGTACCACCAACAGTTGTAGATACCCCCCACCAAGGAAACCTGATTATGGAGCATCTCAAAAACCTAGCAGATGATTGCCCAAAAATAACAAACACAGAAGTCAAGTTTTGATAACCTACACCTGCAAGAGCCTGAACACGAACAAGGGTGATCTAGTTCAAGAAATTGCACCAGTTCCTAGAGACATTGCAAGTCTCTCCTCCTTCCTATCTTCTCAAATCCAAATCCCCATTGGCACCTTACTCCAATGCAGCCAGATTCTATGGAAGGATTTGAAGGATTGGATGGAAGGATGCCTAGGAGCAGGAATGCAAGAGCCCACATAACTAGAAAGCTTTGACGAGACATATGAGGATGGATTCATAGAGCCCCGTGGAATCACTAGCGCCCCCACTATTAGAGTCAACAAATTAGGGCAATACTTCAAAGGAGATGAACTCAATGCCACACTACCCCTGACCTTTGATGGACTTCAAGTCACCACCATCCTAGATGTAGGATCAGGAGTGAGAATTGTTACTAAACAATGCTAGGAGAAATAGGGAGCACCTACCATGGATGATACGGCTTTACTTGTGAAACTTATTGATGGAGCCACTCCTGTGAGGGATTTGAAGATCAAGATCCTCCAGACCAACTTCCGACACACATTCATGGTGGTGATGAACTTCAGCCCCAACAGTCTGTTTCTTATGATTGCATCCTAGGACGTCCCTTCATGAGAGAAACCAAAATGATCCATGACTAGGACATAATCATATCTATATCTAGAAGAAAGACCAAACAATAAAGGTTAACCTGTGCACTTGGAAAGTCCATCCTATGAGTGATTGACCCTTCACCCCGCAGAGGATTTGGTAACAACAACCCGATCCACCGTAGTCCACTTATGCTAAGCATGCCATAAGACAATCGACGAGGAGAGGGATAGCATGGAATTTGCACCCCTCCCACCAAAGCTGGAGACTCTAACAATTGGATGCATATCCTGGCTACCTTGGACATACTAGAGAGCAAGAAATCATGTCCCTCTACAGGCTAAATGCTACATGTATGCCCGAAGTCACAAGTCATGAGCCTAGGAATGACAATAGGGAGGAACCATTATAGGGAAATTATCCAGCAGAACTCGTAAACCTAAGTGTTTTCTAAAAAAAAATGCATATGTCTTCCCAACTAAGTCAGAAGAACATTAGCTAAAATATGTGGGAGCTGTCAACATGCAAGAGTACTTCTACCAAGTTTGGGATAAGGAGCTTGCCAATTCTAGTCAATATGGTCACCTCCGAGCTAAAGGAGCCCATTGATTCCTAACCTGAACCACAAAAGCTTTGCTACTCCTGCACGTAAGGCACATAACAAAAAGTTAGCGCTCATGAAAAAAGGCACCAAAAATTTTGATAGAAGAAGAAAGCGCTAAAGCTGAGGAGACTAAACAAGTCCCCAAGGACCTTCAAAATGGCTGATCATTTTGTGCAATACGACTCGGCCCAAAGAACCCATGATAGAGAGCTGGAGACATCTTATGATGGTCCGGCCAAAGTTAAAGAAGTTAACCTAGCAGGCCAAGTGAAGATCCAAGACTCATCTATATAGGGGAAGACCTCTCAGAGCAGTAGAAAAAGAAAAATCCCTGGTCGCTCTTCTCATAGAATTCCAGGATTGCTTTGCATGGAAGTACATGGACATGAAGGGTGTACCTCCAAAACATACCATCCCCATGGTAGAGGGAGTGAGACCAGTAAACATACCATCCCCATGGTAGAGGGAGTGAGACCAATAAAGCAAAGCCCTATGAACCCCAAATACTCCAAGATGGTCCGAGAGAAAATTGAAAGACTTATAGATGTTAGATTCATCTACAAGATAAAGCACATAGAATGGGTTTCACCATAGTGATAGTGTCCAAAATGAACAGAAAAGTGTGATGTGTGTAGACCTTCAAAAGGTTAATGCCGCCACAATACGAGATCACTATCCATTGCTCTTCACGGAGCATGTGCTTGAGAGAGTCATAGAAAAGAAAGCCTATAGCTTCCTTGACGGATTCTTTGGATACAATCAAGTGATTGATCCAAAGCATCAACATAAAGTACCTGAATGGGACACATATGCATACCGTGTCATGCCATTTGGGCTGACCAACGCCCCAGGCACCTTCCAACACCTAATGTGCATGGCTTATAAGGAATATCTTTAGAAATTCCTTGAAGTCTTCATGGATGACCTCTATGTCAATTCTACTTAGAGTGTTTACGAAAAGTGCTAGAGAGATGTCGACTCTACCGAATCTCTCTCAATCCTCGTAAATGCCAATTTTGGGTTAGGCATGGAGTAATCTTGGGATACATTGTCTCATATCATGGAATCTCCATGGACGACACCAAGTTCTGCCTCATTCTTGAGCTTCCCCCACACCAACCAATTTCAAAGGAGTCCATCACATTATGGGACATGTCGGGTATTATCAACATTTCATCTTCATGTATGCCGATAGTGCTCATCCCCTCCATGGACTTCTAATCATTTTTGAATGGAAAGAGAAGTGCCAACATGTATATAATACCCTAAAGAAAGCCTTGGCAAGTGCTCCCATCTTGAGGACCCCTATTTATTGGGACATCATATTTCGTGTTCATATTGATGCCTCTGCCTTTGCAATTGGGTGTGTACTGGCTCAATCCAGCAAATACAATAGGGATTTCCATATTAGCTTTGCGAGTCACCAACTAAACAAGGCAAATCAAATCTATATCACCACAGAGAGGGAGGGGTTAGCCATGGTCTACATGGTTAAAAAGTTTTGCCATTAACTTTTGGCAACTAAGTTCATTTTCTTTGTGGATCATCAAGCTCTCCTTCACCTGGTAAATAAAACCTGTACCACCGATAGAATCACCAAATGGCTTCTAATTCTGCTAGAGTTTGACTTCACTGTCATGGTACGGAACACATCTCCAATGGTGAGCCACTGGTGGGCGTTGATGATAACTTGCCATATTCTGCCTTGTTCCAACTCTTCTTAATTCCTAAATGGGGAGAGGAAGTTGCACACTTCCTTGCCAATGGCCTACCCACCACTGACCCACTCCTCAACAAAGACCCACTGACCCACTCCTAAATGGGGAGAGGAAGTTGCGCACTTCCTTGCCAATGGCCTACCCACCACCAGAGGAAGTTGCGCACTTCCTTGCCAATGGCCACACAACCACACTGACCCACTCCTCAACAAAGACCGAGTGAGAAACCTCATTAAAAAGGCTGTCCTTTATTAGTTGATTGCAGGGGAAACTCTACAGGCAAGGGCAAGACAGAATCATAAGACGACGTGTCACGAAGATGACTATGTCCTCCTTCTCGAGCAAGCCCACTCTGAAACTACAGGTGAGCACTTTGCAGTAGACATTACTGCTCACAAAATCCTCCTGGCAGGACTATGGTGTCCCACCTTAATTGGAGACACTGCTACAGAATACATCAAACGATGTGGTGAATGCCAATGAGTGGCAATTCTACGATTTAAGGACAGAATGTCCCTAAATCTAGTCGTGTCCTTACAACCATTTGAGAAGTGGAGCATTGATTTCATAGCACACATTAGTCCAACAGGCTCGGTACACTCAAGCGCGTTACATCATAGAGCGACCATGGACTATTGTACTAAATGGGTTGAAGCTAGGGCTACCCGTAAGGCTAACGCGAGATCCACAGCAAAATTCCTTTACAAATCAGTGACTCGCTTTGGGTGCCCTCTTAAGCTGGTGAGTGACAATGGAACACACTTCATCATCATAAAGTGATACAATTCATGTTACAAGAATTCCTAGTCACCCAGAGGAAATCCTCCCCTACTATCCCCAAGCCAATGGCCAAGTCGAAAGCATAAATAAAGTCCTTTGTGCCATCCTGAGACCAAAATAGTTGAGGCTAGCTGAAATGATTGGGAACAAAAGTTGCCAGCTACTAGGTGTATCACACAACATACAGGATGGCCATAAACATAACACCTTTGTGTTTAACCTATGGTACTAAAGCAGTCATGTCTATGGAGTTCTTAGTACCTAGCTTAAGAGTTGTGGTACAAGAGAAACTCACGGGCAATCTCCTGAGCTGCTGCCTTTTCGAACTTGAAAGACTTGATGAAACACGCCTCCTAGCTGTGTACAGTATGATTATGGAAAAGCTAAGGCGTAAATAGTGGTTTGATGACCAACTCCTCAAAGATAAGGAAATGAGTGAGGGCAATATGGTCCTCCTCTACAGCACAGAAAACCACAAAAAGAAACTTAAATTCATAGGCTTGGGACCTTTCCCAATCATTGAAATAACCTTGCAAGGCATAGTGCACATAGAAACCCTTGAGGATGTCGATATAGCGAGATATTTCAACGTTAGCAAACTAAAATGCTACTACGGCGGCCCACTCACTGATTAAGGGCTATTCATGCCAAAAAATAGCAAATGAAATAGCACAAGGAAATGAAAGAAACGGCACAATGCAAAGCAAAAGAGCGGCAAGCAAAACTTAGGGGAAAAAACATCATGGTAAACATGGCCTAAGTAGTGGACCTCAAAGAAGAGGATTGGGAGGTGAAACCCATGCGATTGTGGTTAGGAATGACCACCCCGACAAGTTTCACAAAAAATTTGACTCTTGTTGATATAAGAGCTAATCAGAATCTGATGTCCTATGACACATGGCACTCCCTCGGGAGGCCACCATTAGTGAATACCCCGGCCATGATCACTATTGTTGCTTCACCCCATCGGTCCAACGTTTAGGCACAATTACAACTCCATTTCACATTGGCAATAACTCCTTGGAAGGGAAGTTTTATGTGATGCCTACTGGAATAATGAGCGAAGAGATCCTTCTAGGGCGTGGATGGATGGGACACAACCGGTGTCAAATTTGTTGGGATACAAGAATGACAAACCCTACAACTAGCCTCAGGCCAAGTTACAATCCTGATGTCAGATGAAAAACCCTTGTCACCCAATCACCTACCCTAAGTCAACCACTCCCTTTCGCTAACCACAATCACTCTGCCCTCCTCTGACCAACATAAAACCATGCCACCCAAAAAGAGGCCTCTCCCCATAGTGAAGACCCAATTGCCTCACCAAACCTCATCCACACCAAACTTTGCCCGGCTTAAGCCCATATCAAAGAAGCCACTAACACTGCTAAACCCACTAACAAGACTAACCAAACCCAGGTACAACTTCGGCCCTAATACACAAAACCCAAGAATCCTCACACTTGGGTGCCCAAGGCTATTATGCGCGGGTGCCACAACTCTATGGATTCCCTGACAATCCAATTCCCCCATTCACACCCCAGTAATCCCAACGACTCGTACCTCGCACTGCCCTCCCATAAGACAACCCCAAGCCCACAGGATATAGAAGAACCCCCAGCGAAGACCTTCAATAAAGTAAAACCATCATCATCTCACCAACCTCTCCTTCACACCATGACCACCTACAGATGGATCCCTAAACCTCTCCTACAAGCTCCACTTTTATGAAGGCAATTAGCAAATCTGGGTATTGTAACAACTACAGTGCACTATTTCTACTCCCGTGATTCTGGAACTGCAAAAATTCCAATGGCGCCCCAAGATAGCCTCCATTGCCACCACCACTACTAGCGTGCAGGACAAAGGGAAAGCAAAACTTCAGGAGGATACCATGCCCATAGAACCCCCACCGCTGTCCTCGACAGTGATGTACCTTCAACTTCAGCTTCTCCACCTCCGCTTATCGTCTGACTCCCTTGGTGCACCCCCACTCAATCCCTTGCTTCTTTGACCCCCCTTTACCCAGTTGCTCCCTCCAATGAAGCCTCCAAGGTCCCAAAGGAGCTACCAACCTTGCCAAAACCTAATTGGAGCCACCTCCCTTGGTGCACCCCCACTCAATCCCTTGCTTCTTTGACCCCCCTTTACCCAGTTGCTCCCTCCAATGAAGCCTCCAAGAAGCTCCCAAAGGAGCTACCAACCTTGCCAAAACCTAATTGGAGCCACCTCCTCACTCTTGCAAACTGGGCAAGGGGTCAGTACAAAACCCACATTGGGGTGCTAGCTATATAGCCCTAGGGTATAAAACCTATTTATAGGGTGCCAAAAAACATCTCTCTCTGAAGACACGGCCATCCCCTCAAGAAGCCACGGTCATTCCCTTGCCACTATTTAGCCACGGCTGTATAATCTTTAGACACCGCCGTTCCCTCATAAAGCCACAGTCGTTCCCTCTTTAGACACGGTCGTTCCTTTGTCAACTGTACGACCGTTATGCTCTTTAGACATGGCTATTCACTCACATGATGAAGACATGGTCATTCACTCAACAAAGCCATGACCGTACGCTCAACAAAGCCATGGCCATATGCTCTTTAGACACGGCCATGAAGACATGACCGTTCACTCAATGAAGCCACGGTTGTTCTCTTGTCCAAGGTCAAGCCATGACCATTCCCTTGTCATCTGCTTTAGCCATGGTCATGCCCTCATGAAGACATGACCGTTCACTCTATTTAGCCACGACCGTACTCTCCTTAACCACGGCCGTACCCTCATGAAGCCACGGTAGTTCCCTTCCTGCCACTGCCCCATAGTGGCCTGCCTAGAGTAGATAATAGGGCTCAGCAATTTACCCACTCTTCAACCCTGGGGCTCGGATCTACTCAATTGCATGTACTTCATCGAAACATAAGATGCAAACCAAGCTACAGGGTAGGTGATCGACAATGAGGGCCACCACCCCCAGACTATCCACCTTAGTCTGGACCTCGTTCGGGAGGCACGACATCTCCCTTGCATGGAGCAAGCCTATGTTCGACTACTAGCAAATGTGATGCGCCATGTCCAGAGTACATACCACGTGCCCACAACCAAGGACGGGGTGGAATGGCAGAATATTTCCCACCCAGAGCTTGTTATGCTAGCATGCGCCCTTTCGTTCCTCCTCACCACCCGATACCGATTCAACATGTGCCACCTGTCCACCCTCGCCTGTGGTCATCAAGGGGTGCATGTCAACTGGGCAGAGTACATCCACAAAGAGCTCCATGCCATATGCGCCAACCCCCAGGGCAAGCTCGCGACCTCCTCCCTTCTCACCAAGGTGATCTACCCATTTTTGGTGTTTAATAGCTAATTGTTTTGTCTTCTATAGCAAAGTATTAAAATTTTCGATCAGCTTTAAATCCATTGAATATGTAAGAGTGGTAGAATGCAAAGTGCATCAATGGAAGAATCAATGTCTTCCACATAGAGATAGGCACATTGCTATATGACAACCCACTCATCCATTTAGCAACACAGAGAATCTTCTATTACAATTTCTTGTATGTTTTGGCTAATGCAAACGATAATTTTAGTAGACTGGAGTCTAACCCACTACCACCATTGTCTAGCCAAGAATGGGTATGTTCTTGCATAAACATCATTGTAGCATGTAAAAATAAGATAAGAATATATATACATGTAGTAATGAAACCATCAACAGGTTCTAAGGGCGTCCATCTGAGTTGATTTATATCATTTAGTGCTTTTCATAGATGTTTGCATCATGTGAGGGTGTTAAGAAAACAAAGATAACATATTAAGTGAGGTCACTTGATAATGATTAGATGAACCAGTTTTTGGGGGAGGAATGGGATGTAAAGAGGACCTCTATTGAATATGTCATTGAATGTAAAGTAACAATGCCAGATGTTACATTCATGTGAAATCAGAACATAATGTTTGTTTGTGTTTGTAGCAAATTCTATTAGGGTGATAACCATTAATGTTTTGCATTGATTGTTTTTATGACCAGGCATTTCATTGGGAGGAATGTGATTATATTTACAGAAGATGGCAACTATTGTGGAGAGGCGTCTGGAAAAGCTTGGATCAAGACATGCATGATGAAACTCACTCTTGTCCATCACATAGATGTTATAATCCAATCTCACAAGGTCCAGACCCGTTTAGTGGTCAATCTAGAAAGCCATTGGCCATTGGCCCTTCTTAGAAAAGAGATCCAATTGATGTGTAGTGATGCACCAAGGGATTTCTATTTTAAGTTAGATGGTAGGAAAATCAGAAGCGGGAATAAAGCTTCCAAAAGCTACTCTGTTTGTATCGAACCACATATCCTAGCGGTTGTGGAATCACCTCCTTGAGATTGTAACCTTTCCATCGCATTGTAATGATTTGGTAAAGTTTGCCAAATCACTACAACGCGATAAGGGTTCAACAATTGGACATGAGGACCTCTATCTCATTGTAGTGATTTGACAAAGTTTCTAAATCACTACAACACTAGAAACATTAGGGTAGAATTAGACTCCAAAGTTTCAAAATCACTACAACATTGGCAGAAGCATTAGGTGCATAATTTTGCCAAAAAAACTAGGAAAACAAATCACTATAACATGATAAGGGTCCAACAATTAGACATGATGACCACTATCGCATTGTAGTCGACTCAATTTTGAGTCTTTTTTCTCTAGAGAGAGAGAGAGAGTTTGGACCAACAAGAGGAGAGCCCTATGTAAACATGTTGAGAAACATGGGGCCATGGAGCACAAGGAAAGTATGGAGTGAGTGTGAGAAGCCACATCACCAAGTGAGGATTATACCACATGCAAGAGAAAGGCCATGTTGTACTCTCCTCATATAAAAGGAGGATATTTCATATAGTGGTAAACAATCACATCTCAAGTCTTTTTATGAGTACAAGTTCCATCTTGTAACCTAGCTGAACCTAAGTCAAAACCTTAATTTGCACACACTCATGAGTGATGAGTCTTTCCTGAGTCTAAACCTTAATTTGCACACACTCATGATGAGTCTTTTTCGTTTCTATCCACCTTAGTTTAGCATTGTGATTAGTATAGGATTAGTTTATGATTAGGTAAATGTCTTGTTATTAGGATGTGCAATTAGGAGAGCTCAACCTTAATTTGTACACACTCATGATGAGTCTTTTTCGTCTCTATCCACCTTAGTTTAGCATTGTGATTAGTATAGGATTAGTTTATGATTAGGTAAATGTCTTGTTATTAGGATGATTAGGTAAATGTCTTGTTATTAGGATCTGCAATTAGGAGAGCTCGATCCATGATTTCAACATGGTATCAGAGCCTAGGTCAAGCTCTCTTAACTTAGGTTTAGATCATTAGCATTTGATTAGGGCTTAGAAGTGATTAGCAATCATTTAGAATTTCTTTACGTTCCATTTCTCTTCTCTTTCCATACTCCATTAGGGATTCATTATTAGGATTGTAGTGTATTCCCAGCAAAGAGAAGTGCTTCAAGACCTGCAACAACAAATAGAACATTAAAGACAAGCATGGGCAAGCCATCTTCACACTGGTTTATTTAACTGCAGCTTTATTGTGATTCTCTATAGCAAAATTGTGAGCAAGTGCAAGTGGTGAGTCAGCGAAAGAAATAGCCTGAAAGGCAGTGCGTATAGCAGAACCAACGAGCAAAGAATCAACCAGGCAGTCCAAAAGCAGCATTCGAGCAAAGCGAGCAGGGTAGAGGTAGTAACGAGAAACGAGGCTCCACCATTTGCAGCAATAGAAAAAGCTGTCAGTTCAGCAGCACCAAGCGAAAAAGGTGCAGCTAAGAAAAGCATAGAAAGAAGATCGCAGAGAAATGCGGCTAGTAGTGGAAGGTGGTGAGAGCAGCAGAGCAAGCGGTCCAGCCCGTGGGAGCTTCAGAGAAGCACAAAGCAACATTAACAGCAAATCATTATCCAGAGTAGTTGTAGAACGCTGGCATGAGGAAGATAAAAACGTCGACGACCACCATCAGCTTCCAGAACAGCACCGACATCGTCATCATCAGAGGGAGAGAGCAGTAGCAACCGCGACCGTTCAGCCAGCAGGCAGCCACGTCTAGGAGATAAGGTTGATTTAACAATTATTGTTTTTTTTTTAAGAGGGAAAAAAACAGAAAAAGAAAAAATCCCACTACATAAAAAGATAAAGTTTTCTTTTTCAAATCTTTGTGTAAAGAATCCCTTCTTAAGAGGTTGTTCACATGGGCATCTTATTTCCACTTATAAATCATCAAGCAAGACATGGTTTATCATCATCATGGGCATCAACACCGCATTTAATGGTTGGATCATCATCAACAAAATCATCCTGATAATTTAAATAAAAAAACAAAAAATTACAACCATTCAACATGACGCCAATATGCATGCAAAATTCTCTCAAGTGTGGAAAAGATTGTAAAAGCGGCCAAATGAGCATGCTAGTGTGTGTGAAAATGAAGAGTAAATCCCTTGTAAAAACACTGCAACCAAACGAGTATCAAAGCGTAGGTGTGCACAAGCAAAGACCAAAGAGTCAACAAGAAGAAAAAGCGAGAGAGATGCAGAAAAGAACGAAGCAACAAAGAAGCTACCAATCACTACCCAACTCTTAAAACAAAAATTTATTGTAAAAAATGTTGAGATATCGAGCTCTAGTGAGGCGGTGGACACTGATGACCCGCCTGGGGGATAGGCCCCGCACTTACACCACTGGCATGGTTGGTGAGATCTTGGGTGATATGCGGCCAGTGGGATGACAGGCTGTGTGACAGCCACTCTAGAGACTGGCATAGTTATAGCGCCAGCTCATTTAGTCGGGTTCACACTATAGAGAACCCGTGTATGTATTTGGTTGAGTACCTTTCATATTGTGTGTACTCTTATTCTTGTATATGGAGTGTTGAGTGTTGAGTAGAGAAGAAGAAGATTTTCAGCCTCTCACCTTGTGTGTTCTCTATTAGGGTTTTGTGAGTGTGTGTGTGTGCTTGCAAGAGCTCAAGCTTTCTTCCCCCCTGCATCTTTTCATGGTATCAGAGCCTGGTTCGTGCTAAGGGCTGAGCTGCAAGTAAGAGAACCACAGGAAGCGGTATGAGGGTAAGAGCTGCAACTACTCTTCCCTATTGTGTTGGTGACTACACCCTTGTCGGGAGCTCTACGGGAGGCACCGGCAAACGATCTCCGATTGAGGAGCTTTCTTCGCTGGAGTGAAGCTACAGGGCAACTATAGAGTCCTTTGGACTGAAATTTTCGGGCCGAAAACGCGTTTCGGGCGCGTCTGGACCTCCGTTTTTCAGAAAGCAGGCGATTTCGAGCACTGCGGGTAAGTCATCGATTCTCTGCAGAACTCTGTTTTACGAACTGCAGGAAGACAGATTGACTGTGCAGACACTGTGGGTGCTGCAAAGAGGTCTACAGTTGCCATTGGGTGTATGTATGCACATTGAAGTCACTGATTGTGACATTTGAGTACTCCAGTACCGCTGTGCAGAAAATACTGCAGGTTGTGCAGAAAAACCAGAGTACAGTTTCTGGTAAAATTGTGTGTTTGGCAAGATGTCTAATGATGGCATAACACAGATTGTGGCTGAGAAGCTGGACAAGAATAACTTCCATGCTTGGAGGTTCAGGTTAACGAATTTCCTGATGGGAAAAGGCTATTGGGACTACATTGAAGGTGAGCATGAAGAGGCACCAGAGATACCGGATATAAATCCGACTGCTGCAGATGTGAAAGAGTTTAAAGATTGGAACCAAGGAGCCAGGAAAGTAATGTATTGGCTTTCCATTAGTATACAGGACACCATGATTGGGCACATTCAGGATGCCAAGTCCCCCAAGGAGGCGTGGGACACCTTGGTAAAGCTTTATGAAACAAATACCAAGGCACGTAAGATACAGTTGAAGAATGAACTTCATACTGTGGAGAAAAAGAGCATGTCTGTGAATGACTATGCGTTGAAGATAAAGGGCATTGTGGAATCCCTTGCATCTATTGGTGTGTTAGTAGATGATGATGACAAGGTGGAAGTCTGTTTACGTGGTCTCGGGCCACAATACAAGGCGTTTAAGACGTCTATTCAGACTCGGGAAAACATTCCCAACTTTACAGATTTGGTGTCTATGCTGATTATCGAAGAGAAGAGCTTGGGTGAAGACCAACAGTCTTCACAAAGCAAGAACAGTTCAGAGCAACAGGCCTTCTACACGAGTTCAGGAAGAGGACGAGGTAGAGGAGGCCGTGGACGCGGTCAAGGAGGTGGCCGAACAGGTAATCAGAATTATGGTCAGCAGCAGCAGCAGCAACAACAGTCCCAGAATCAACAACAACAACAACAACACGCAGGTGGAAGAGGCAAATTCAGAGGCAGGGGGAGTCAAAGAGGCCGTGGAAATTGGCAAAGGCAATACAATGATGCACGTGAATGCTATTATTGTGGTAAGCCAGGATATGTGCAGTCAGAATATTATAAGAAGCAGGCTGACATGCAAAATGGGAAAGTGCAGCAAAACAACTATGCATCCTCAAGCAGAAATAATGAGGATAATGAGAGGTTGTTTGTTATGCAGCATGTCGTGAATGCCATGTCTGAAAATGTTGATGCAGCACAAAAAGATAATGTGTGGTATGTGGATTCAGGCGCTTCGAACCACATGACGAGTCATGGGGAGTGGTTCAAGGAGATGAAGAACCCGGAAAGACCAGGTTTTGTGGAAACAGGGGATGACACTGCTCATCCAATTGCCCACGTTGGAGATGTGCCATTATCTATGCAGGGTGGCAAAGTGAAGTACCTTGCAGATGTACTTCATGTACCGAACATAACAAAGAATCTGGTTTCAGTTGGCCAGATGATTGAGCAGGGGTTGCAGGTTCGGTTTAACCCTGATGGGTGTTATGTTGAAGATTTCAAAGACAAGTGCAGGTTGGTTGCAAAAGGCAACAGAGTGGGCAGAATGTTTACGTTGGATGTAGACATGCCTGAAATGAGTGCTGCGATGTTTGCAAATGGTTCAGGAGTTGTTGCAGACACAGACATATGGCATAAAAGAATTGGACATGTAAATGTGCAGAGATTGAAGTCTATGCAGACAAAAGGAATTGTGACAGGGCTGCCAAAATTTAAAGTGGAAGGTATGCAGAAAATATGTGAAGCATGCCAATTTGGGAAGCAAACAAAGCATGTGTTTCCACGTAACAGATATGTGAGCAGAAATGCACTAGATGTTGTGCATTCAGATGTATGGGGTCCTACGAAGACCGTGTCTATGGGAGGCTGCAGGTACTATGTCACTTTCATTGATGACCACACAAGGAAAGTGTGGGTATACTTCATGAAGGAGAAGAGTGAGGTTTTCACTCACTTTCAGAATTTCAGAGTTTTGGTTGAAAAGCAAACAGGAAAATATGTCAAGTGCCTAAGGTCAGATGGAGGGGGAGAATACTTCTCCAATGAGTTCTCTGAATTTCTGAAGAAGAATGGAATTCGGAGACAGTATACATGCAGATACACTCCGCAGCAAAATGGAGTTGCTGAGCGGAAAAACAGGCACATTGCTGAGATTGCGCGGGCATTGATGGAAGAGAAAAATATGCCGCATTGCTATTGGGCTGAGGCTGTTTCTACAGTAGTATACATCATGAACAGGACTCCAACTGCAGCCATACATGATGTAACTCCAGAGGAGAGGTTTACTGACAGAAAACCAGATTTATCTCATCTGAAAGTTTTTGGATGCATTGCATATGTGCATGTGCCAGATGAGTTGAGAACTAAGCTGGATCCAAAAGCTGAAAAATGTGTGTTTATTGGATACTCCCTTGAGCAAAAGGGATACAGGTGTTATAACCCTGCTACACGTGAGTTGAGGGTAAGCAGGGATGTTGTCTTTGATGAGATGAGCAGCTGGTATGCTGCTGAAAAAGAAGCTGTTGGGGCTGATTTGAGTGGAAGTGTGGTTGCACAGAATGCAGGTCAGCAATCACAGTCTTTGAGTGGACCAGGAGAGTCCTCATCTAGTGGGTCTGTTGATAGACCATGGAGTGGCAGGCTGCGTCATAATACCAGCCCTGCAAATGTGATTAGTACATCACGTAAAGGAAAAGAGAAAGTGGTTGAGCCCCTTGGTATGCCTGACATTTCTGCAGGGCATTCTCATGTTGATGGAGAGTCCAGTGGCTCAGATATGAGCCTTGATGAGGAGCTTGGGATCCCAGCTATGAGAACACCTGGTGTAAAGAAGGCTATGGAAGCCATGAATGAAAAGCTGCGAAGATCAGGGAGAGTGAAGAACCCTGTGCAGAGATTTACATATGATGGTTATGTGGCACATCACTATGCATATATGGCAAAGGTTGTGCAGGTTGTTGAGCCCACATGCATTGATGAGGCTGTTGGAAATGTGCATTGGGAGAAAGCTATGGATGAGGAGATGGATGCACTATATGGAAATGAAACTTGGGATTTAGTGCAATTGCCTGAAGGCAAGAAAGCCATTGGATGCAAGTGGGTGTACAAAGTCAAACATAACAGTGATGGAAGCATAAACAGGTACAAGGCTAGATTGGTAGCCAAAGGATATGCGCAGACATATGGGATTGATTATGAAGAAACTTTCAGCCCAGTTGCCAAGATGGCAACGGTGAGAGTTGTGATAGCAGTGGCTGCGTCAAAGCAATGGTCTTTACATCAGATGGATGTAAAGAATGCATTCTTGCATGGGGATTTGCAAGAAGAGGTGTATATGTTGCAGCCACCTGGTTATGAGGATGTGGGTCACCCCGAGCATGTTTGCAGGTTGAAGAAAGCCTTGTATGGCTTAAAGCAAGCACCAAGAGCATGGTCTGACAAGATTTCTGAATATCTTGTCACTATTGGCTTTCATGTAGCCAATGCAGATTTCTCATTGTACGTGAGACATGGTGATAGAGGAGTTGTGCTTGTTGTCATCTATGTAGATGACTTGATCATTACGGGGGACCATGATGCAGAGATCTTTGATGTAAAGATTCTGCTAAGACAGAAGTTTGAGATGAAGGATCTGGGGGAGCTCAGATATTTCTTGGGCATTGAGGTGATTAAGTCACCACATGGTATTGGATTACTGCAGAGACAGTATGGCTTGGACATGTTGTCCAAGTATGGTATGACAGGCTGTAAGCCTATTTCTGTGCCATTGGATCAGAATGGCAAGTTGAGTGCAGATTCAGGAGAGATCTTGGAGGATCCTACTATGTACAGGAGCATAGTAGGAAGTTTGATCTACATGACGATCACCAGACCAGATTTGAGCTATGCTGTTGGGTTGGTGAGTCAGTTTATGCAGGTTCCACGGAAACCGCATTTGGATGCTGTGAGACGCATACTGAGGTATGTGAGGTCTACTTTGCATTGTGGACTATTCTATGAGACTGGGACAGAGATATGTGTACATGGGTACACAGATGCTGATTGGGCTGGTAGTATCTCAGATAGAAGATCTACCAGTGGATTCATGTTTTCTTTGGGGAGTGCTGCTGTGACTTGGAGCAGCAAGAAGCAACCTACGGTTGCTCTATCGAGTACAGAGGCCGAGTACAGAGGAGCTGCTATGGCAGCATGTGAGGTAGCTTGGTTGAGAAAGCTACTTGCAGATTTGGGTCTATCAGTGGATAGACAAGTTGTCATTTTCTGTGACAACATTAGTAGTATACAGTTGGCCAGGAACCCAGTCTTTCATGCTCGTACGAAGCACATAGAGGTCCACTACCACTTCGTCAGAGAGAAGGTCTTGGCAGGAGACCTTGACCTTGTTTATGTCAGCACAGAGGATCAGGTAGCTGACATTTTCACCAAAGCATTGGGTACAGAGAAGCTCCGCAGATTCAGGGCTTCACTTGGTGTACATGAGATGGAGTTGAGCTCGAGGGGGAGTGTTGAGATATCGAGCTCTAGTGAGGCGGTGGACACTGATGACCCGCCTGGGGGATAGGCCCCGCACTTACACCACTGGCATGGTTGGTGAGATCTTGGGTGATATGCGGCCAGTGGGATGACAGGCTGTGTGACAGCCACTCTAGAGACTGGCATAGTTATAGCGCCAGCTCATTTAGTCGGGTTCACACTATAGAGAACCCGTGTATGTATTTGGTTGAGTACCTTTCATATTGTGTGTACTCTTATTCTTGTATATGGAGTGTTGAGTGTTGAGTAGAGAAGAAGAAGATTTTCAGCCTCTCACCTTGTGTGTTCTCTATTAGGGTTTTGTGAGTGTGTGTGTGTGCTTGCAAGAGCTCAAGCTCTCTTCCCCCCTGCATCTTTTCAAAAAATCCTACTTCCTACAAAAAGTGCTTGTAATTAGCCTCTATGACCGGTGATGTACCCAAGCTAGAAATTCACCCCTCTTGTCCAAAAAGTATGATGTAATCAGCCTCTGAGGCCATATGATGCACTCAAGCTGAAATTCATAGACAAAGTAGCTATAATGCCAAAGTAGCATAAAGGCCAAAGTAGCCTAGCACAAGGGGAGAGAGAGGAAGAGTGAAAGCCTAAAAATTGTACCCAATCTACCATTAAGGGGGGGAAGTGCCAAAGTAGCACGTGGGCCAAAGTTGCTCATAGCCTATAGAGGAATGTAGAAAGAAAAAATTCAAAACAACATTTTGTAACCGACATCCAACCGCCTTGAGTATCCCCAAGATTTGGCACCAAGGGAGGGTGTTGAGAAACATGGTGCCATGGAGCACAAGGAAAATATGGAGTGAGTGTGAGAAGCCACATCACCAAGTGAGAATTATCCCACATGCAAGAGAAAGGCCATGTTGTACTCTCCTCATATAAAAGGTGGACATTTTAAACAATGGAATATAAGCACAACATCTCAAGTCTTTTTATGAGTACAAGTTTCCATCTTATAACCTAACTAAACTTGAGTCTAAACTTTAATTTGCACACACTCATGATGGGTCTTTTTCATTTCTATCCACCTTAGTTTAGCATTGTGATTAGTATAGGATTAGTTTATGATTAGGTAAATATCTTGTTATTAGGATGTGTAGTTAGGAGAGCTCGATCCATGATTTCAACAAAACAAAATCACCACAACGCTATAAGGGTCCAACGAATGGACATGACGACCCCTACAGTGTTGTGGTGATTTAGCAAAGTTTCCAAATCACTATAACACGATAAGGGTCCAACAATCGGTCACAATGATCTCTATCGGTATTGTAGTGATTTGGCAAAGTTTTCCAAATCACTCACAATGATCTCTATCGGTATTGTAGTGATTTGGCAAAGTTTTCCAAATCACTACAATGCGATAATAATGCAACAATTGGACATGACGACCCCCATTGCATTGTAGTGATTTGGCAAAGTTTCCAAATCACTACAACATTGGCGAAATGAGAGAATCAGACTCCAAAGTTTCCAAACCACTACAACACTGGCAAAAGCATTAGGTGCATAATGTTTCCAAAAGACTAGGAAAACAAAATCACAACAATGCGATGAGGGTTTCCAAAGGGTGCTTTTTTTGCGAGCAATACGGGCGAGCAGTTTTGTGAAACTGGCGCGAGCGGTTAAAATTGTAACACATAGGTACCTCTACCATTACTCTCTTTCACTCTCCCTCCCTCTCTCTCTCTCTCTCTCTCCCTCTCTCTCTCTCTCTCTCCCTCTCGAGATATTGACACATGTACACACCAACACATTTCACACTTTTGCAATGTATTGATAAAAGTCACTTCTATACATGAGACATTGAATACAAAATCCATGGAAAACACCAACAAGTGTTTTTGGTTGAAATCGTAACACATAGGACATCTCTCTCTCTCTCTCTCTCTCTCTCTCTCTCTCTCTCTCTCTCTCTGTGTGGAGAAATTGACACATGTACACACCAACACATTTCACACTTTTGCAAGATATTGATAAAAGTCACTTCCATACATGAGACAATGATGAATACAAAATCCATGGAAAACATCAATACGTGTTTTTGACACCCAATGACATGGCTATCTCCATGACTCATATTCTACTTGAACTTGCATGAAGTTTTACTGGTTTGTGTTGGGTCGTGGAGGTCCCCCCACAATTCGGATATTGATATGGGTTGGTTATATTAGGTTATGGTATACCGTAAGGTTATGGCATCATTGCTAGTGTCATTTCTACTCCTGAAGGTGGTGGATGATATGAGTGTTACTGGGCTATATTGGTAGCTCCAGGTGGTGGTAGATAGTAGCACCACGTGGTACATATGCAGCATCATGCCTTGGCAATCATTGGGGTTGTCCACGCCAAGGTTCCTCTAAAAAAATTTGAGGTTGCGTGCTTTCTTGAATAATTTTCTTGGATTATTTAGCTTGAACCATGTGGAACTTAGGTCTATGGGCACATCTTGAGAATGAGCCAACTCCTAATTATAGCACAGCCAATCATTTTCTATGCTTATACAATGTTGGCGAAGCTCCTTGCATGCCTTAGCCATGACACCAGTCCCTACAAAGGACTAGTTTCCCCTCCATTGTGAAAGTACCACAAGGAGCCACCTACCAAAATGAAGAAAAACTTAAGATCAATGTCTTACATTGTATCAAATTATTACCAACAAAAAGCGCATAGTGTTTATTCTGTACCTTGTAGTCTCAACGGTCACTCAGTTGCACTCCGTTGTGGATGATTATCTATCCCCCTAATATGAGTGGCACACCTTCCTTTTAGGTGGAGTGACTCACTCAAAAGGTGAATGTAGTGTGTAAACCCACATGAGTGTGTTTTAGTATGTGTGTGTATACCTGAGTGTATGGGGAGAGAGAGAGAGAGAGAGAGAGAGAGAGAGAGAGAGAGAGAGAGAGAGAGAGAGAATCTCATTTAAACTGAGTGTTCGAAAAACAAAACAGAGAGAGAACATCACCTCCTTACTCTTGATCTGGTTAATACAAAGATAGAGAGAGATGCATGCAAGACTTTAGATTCAAAAATAAAAAATATAGAGAGAGATGGCTTTATATACAAAGGTTGAGGGTGTCGTCATAGTGGGGTGCTAGTACTACCTGATGAGGTTTGCCCAATTGATGAGATTGGCAAATAGAGGGTGGACGGGGAGGTTAAAGAGGTGGCAGGTTCGGAGAAGGAGATATGGGATTGGAAAAAGAGGATGACAAGGAAGGAGATGAAGTCGGATAGAATTTTGGTAATGATATAGGAAAGGGTGGGTGGGGGGGGGGAGACAGGGTCGTTGATGAAGATGTCATGTTGGAGGAGGTTAAGGTAGAGGGCATGGTGATGGAGGTCGAGGATTTGGGTGGGGTTTTGCATAGGGGTGGCGAGGCAAGGGAGCTCTGTGGTGGGCAGAGTCCATCAACACGTTGACCTTGCATTCGACTGCGTTTGGTACTGGCTCGGAAGGTGTGGGTGGAGGGAGAGTGGTGCGGGCCTCTGCGGCTTGCAAAACGAGCTGAAGGTCCTTCTGGCTAAGGGTGTCCTTTGCCACTTCTCAGTATTTGCTGAAGGAGAGGTGGAGATCCTCCCCATGAGCAACTCTCTGCTTGAGTTGGTTGGCTTCTATTTGGGCAAGGGCAAGGGCTTGGTTGGCACATTGCTCAGCCTCTTGGGAAGCCTGTAGTTTGCTGCTGGAGCTCACTGGTGACAGTTGTGAGGGTAGTGGCCTCGCGGTCCTCCAAGGCCGCATGGAGTTGCTGGTTGGCAAGCATAGCTTCGTGGAGGGTTTCCTGTGTCTGTTGTTTTGCTGTTTGACCTTGGCGATGAGAATTTGATGTTGGGTTGCTATGACCTACTCCTGCTGTCTATGCATGTAATCTGTCATGGATGTGAGCGATTCCCAAGCAAGGCTTGAAAATCCTTGTGCAAAATTTGGGACAACACCATGAGTCGAGCGGATGCCCTTGGAGTAGGCAGCTTGGGAGCGAAAATTTCCCATGTGAGCCTAGCGCGCAGTGTGTCCGTTGTATTCCGTTGAGAGGAGGTTTGGGAGGATGGACTTGCTTTGGAAAAGGGAGGGTGCAGAAAGGAGAAAGGAGGAGGGGGGGTTTCAACAAGGTTCTCTTCAAAAGACTAGGTTGTGCACTAGAGATCTTCCTCTTCTTGTGCTCTTCTAACGGCTTTGGCCTTCTGGTCCTCCTTGAGTTGTGCCTCAGCCACAACAATAGCTTGGTGGCGGCGGGAGGCCTCCTATTCTTGGGTGTCGGGTGATGGCATTTGGGTGGAGAGGCCAGAGAGGGTCGGGATTCTGATAGAGGAGTGGGAATGAGGGCGGCACCCTAGAGTCAAATGGGCCGGGGGAGTTCTAGCCAGATTCCCCTAATGTAACACTTAGTTGTAGCCCAAATATCCATTTAAGAAGCTATAAGCCAATTTTTATGACTCTTTCTAACATATGCTCTATGTGTGGCAATGGATAGTGATTGTAAATAGTGGTTGCATGGCTTTTTGAGGTTCACACACACCCTTTTAGAACAATCCCATTATATGTGCTTAGTTTGTTAAATGAATCCCATGTCTTTGATTTTTTGAGCCTCATCTTTAAATGTCTTTGAGAACATCATGGATTCATTGGTGGGTAAGATCTTTATTCATATGGCATTGGTTTGTCCATGATATGAATTACCACCTCTAGTAGGACTTCCTTCATGTTCATGTGTTTCCATCCAAAGCAATCCTTGAACTCCTTAAGAAAGAAGTCATGTTCTTTTCTTCTTTAGGCTGAATACTGGCTTAGGATCTTCTCCTCACATTGCTTGATTTAATTTCAATTATTTTATAAGAAACAAATCAATGTTAGTTGACATATCCACATTTGGAGAGAAAAGTGAGTGCTAAATCAATTTTAGTTGACATATCCACATTTGGAGAGAAAAGTGAGTGCTAAATCAATACCAAGAAACAAAGTCATGGGAAACATTATAGCATTTCACATGCTAGATGTAGTGTGGATAGACATTTATGTTTCTAAGCTATGTTAGATCCTCATGAAAGGTCCTATTACATAAAATAAGCTATGTTAGACCTAGCAAGATGATATTGCTTGATTTAGTTTCAATTATTTTATAAGAATCAAATCAATGTTCTTTCACATATCCATATTTGAAGAGAAAAATGAGTGTCAAATCAATATCAAGAAACAAAGTCATGGGAACCTTATAGAGTTTCACATGCTAAATGTAGTGTGGACAGACAATTTATGTTCCTAAAAGCTATGTTAGATCCTAATAAAAGGCCCTATTACATAAAATAAGATTGTGATTAGTTAAACTAGATGTGCTTTTTGATGGTCATGGATTGTTGCTATGTCCATTTAAGGTCACATATATTAATCATAAAGAAGGTATACAAAATTATACTAAAGACCTTTTAGGGTGGTGCATAAGCCATTGATAACAAAAACCAATTATAATTTTAGGGTCTTGTAATTTACACTTTTACAAGGAGTGGAGGCATGTTTCAAAATATTATAATGTGGTATATTAAAGGTTGTTGTAGAAGTAACATCAAACACAATCATCATTATGTTGACTTTTTGGCCTACTAGCACAACCTTTTGGGATTTCAATGATAACATGTTATTTTATGTGCATGATAAAAAACAGTGCATGAACCTTACTATAAGTGCAGCAAAGTTTTGTATTACTCAATTCAAAGGGAAAAAAACACACTAATATGTATCAATTTAAAGCAGTTGCATGATTTACATCAAGGCTTGGAAAGTAATGGTAACAAAATTGTACTACATTATCAAAGTCTTATTTCTTTATTTCGTAAACAACAAGGCAACAATACAACTACTTCATTTCATAAGCAACAAGGTAAGTAGGAAGGAGGAACCTTTATAAGTGTGTGTGTGTGTGTGTGTGTGAGAGAGAGAGAGAGAGAGAGAGAGAGAGAGAGAGAGAATAGCTTTAGTAGCATCCAAGAAGAACCTAGCAACCTTGAGCGTACAATGATACTTATGTAATTAGATCTTCCAATTGTGGCAAGATACTATACCACTAAAGGGTTGGCTTCATGTATTCAAAGTCTCTTTTAGCAACATTAGGAAACAAGGCAACTCTAGAGATTAATAACATTGGCAAACAATATATCTCTAGAAATTGATACCTAAATAGAGAAAATTGTCTCACCAATAGTTGGGCACATTAAGATGGATGCTAAATCCAAAGTTGATGAAAATTAATAGAGGGAGTCGCTACCACTTCAAACAAATCTATGGTTGATTTCCTAAAGAGTGGTATGAATATTTTAAAAGTTGTAAGAATATATCTAAAGCCACATCAACAATTGAGGAAAACATGTAAGCATGACAAGGTTTCACTGAAGAGGCAAGCATGCAATAATCTTACGACATTAGAGCTTACAAGACTGGAGCTCTCAAAAGCAATTAAAGGTAGTGAAGGGCACATAAGCATGGATAGCAACACTGAGATATTATGTCCAAAGCCAGATCAACAATTGAGGTTAACATGCAAGTTATGACAAGGTTTCATTAAAGAGGTAACAATTCACTTATCTTACAACAAGCTTATTCTAAAGCGATCAAAGGTAGTGAAGGCAACAAAAGCATGGATATACAAGAGCTTATGCTAGAGAAAGTGAAGCAAAAGTGGCTAAATTTCGAGCAGCTTGCAAAGAAGACAAAGGGACCATCTTTCATGATCGAAGATCCTCTATAAAGGACTTTTGCAAGCCAGAAACATTTTCAAGACTCTCCAATTTAAAACCTCACAAGTTGAGGAGAAAGGTTTTAACATTCTGTTTCATGATGTTTGTACATGGTTTCCTATCAATGAACTTCTAGCAGACATTAAAAAGTGTGTGTGTGTTTGTACATGGTGTCCTATCAATGAACTTCTAACAGACATTAAAAAGTAAGTGTGTGTGTGTGTGTGTGTGTGTGTGTGTGTGAGAGAGAGAGAGAGAGAGAGAGAGAGAGAGAGAGAGAGAGAGAGAGAGAGAGAGAGAGAGAGAGAGAGAGAGAGAGAGAGAGATTTAACATTGTATCCAAGCAAGTGGACCAAATAGGATCCATATAATGCCATCAATGTGCAAGGAATGGTCATCTTTTGAATGCTTAAAACATCTTTGTTATGCATATTTAAGCATGTATATATGTATGGAACAAGATGCAACGAATCATATCAAATTTTTATTCGGGAAAGTGAAATATATAATTAAGAGATCCATTTAAGGAGGGTGTTATGAAAAGTGATACGTTTGAAAGGTGTTCCAAGTAAACATGTTGCTACATTGTGTAAAACTTTTGAATTAAGTGACAATAAACACTTCAAGAAGCTAGAACATTAAAAAGACCCGACTTCTCATGGTGTTTTGCTTTCTCTTCAATACATGATTGAAAAAATATAATGTGATTGTTTAGGTTGGAATATTGATGTTGCTTTAATGCATTTAAATTTTTGTGCTTGTTTATGTGTTAGGCTCCGTGAATGCTTGCTATTGCAAGTCTTACTCCCAATATAGTTTAATTAATTAATCTTAATTATAGTTCGGTGTCTAAACTTCATATCTTTGAAAGCTTGCATTTTTCCTTGAAGCCCTTTGGGTTTTTTTTTTTGGGGGGGTACGTTGACTTGTCCACAACTTGTACAAAGATATGGCCACACCTTTATAAGTGTGTGTATATGCATGTGTGTGTGTGTGTGTGTGTGTGTGTGTGTGAGAGAGAGAGAGAGAGAGAGAGAGAGAGAGAGAGAGAGAGAGAGAGAGAGAGAGAGAGAGAAGCTTTGGAAGCATATCCAAGAACCTTGAGCGGACAATGATACTTACGTGATTAGATCTTCCAATTGTAGCAAGAGAATATACCACTCAAGGGTAGGCTTCATTCAAAGTCTCTTTTAGCAACATTGGGAAACAAGAACTCTAGAGATTAATAACATTAGCAACAATATATCTCTAGAAATTGATACCCAAATAGAGAAAATTGTCACCAATAGTTGGGAACATTAAGATAGATGCCAAATCCAAAGTTAATGAAAATTAATTGAGGGAGTCACTATCACTTCAAACAAATCTATGGTTGATTGCCTAAAGAATGGTATGAATACTTATAGGCAAGCAAATGCAAGCTATTCAAGTTTAGAGCAATGAAGTCCCAAGTAGCAAGTCTTAAGTTATAATGCAGGTCAATTTAACCCCCATGCCCCCCCCCCAAAAAAAAACCCCGAAGGGCTTCAAGGAAAAATGCAAGCTTTCAAAGATATGAAGTTTAGATACCAAACTATAATTAAGATTAATTGAACTATGCTGGGAGTAAGACTTGAAATAGCAAGCATTCACACAGCCTAACACATAAACAAGCATGAAAATTTAAATACATTAAAGCAACATCAATATTCCAACCTAAACAATCACATTATATTTTTTCAATCATGTATAGAAGAGAAAGCAAAACACCATGCGACGTGGGGTCTTTTTAATGTTCTAGCTTCTTTAAGTGTTTGTTGTCACTTAATTTAAAAGTTTTACACAATGTAGCAACATGTTTACTTGGAACACCTTTAAAAAGTATCGCTTTTCATCATAACACCCTTGAATGGATCTCTTGATTATACATTGCACTTGCCCAAATAAAAAATTGATATGCTTCATTGCATCTTGCTCTATACATATATACATGCTTAAATATGCATAACAAAGTGTCTTAAGCATTCAAAAGATGGAGGGCTCTTAGGTTCCAACCCCACTCCTTGCACATTGATGGTATTATATGGATCATATTTGGTCCACTTGATTGGCTACAATGTTAAACTCTCTCTCTCTCTCTCTCTCTCTCTCTCTCTCTCACACACACACACACACACACACACACACACACACACACTTTTTAATGTCTACTAGAAGTTCATTGATAGGACACCATGTACAAACATCATGAAATGGAAAGTTAAAAGCTTTCTCCTCAACTTGTGAGGTTTGTAATTGGAGAGTCTTGAATTTTTTTTGGCTTGCAAAAGTCCTTTATAGGGGATCTTCGATCATGAAATACGGTCCCTTTGTCTTCTTTGCAAGGTAGTCGAACTTTAGCCATTTTTGCACCCTTTTATCTAGCACAAGCTCCTGTGTTATGCATGCTTTTTTGGCCTTCACTACCTTTGATCGCTTTAGAGTAAGCTTGTTGTAAGATAATTGCGTGGTTACCCCTTCAATGAAACCTTGTCATAACTTGCATGTTTTCTTCAATTGTTGATGTGGCTTTGGATATAATATCTCAATTGATATCCATGCTTTTGTGCCCTTCACTACCTTTTATTGCTTGAGAGCTCCAGTCTTGTAAGCTCTAATGTTGTAAGGTTATTGCATGCTTGCCTCTTCAATGAAACCTTGTCATGCTTGCATGTTTTCCTCAAATTGAGTAGTAAATGAAGCTTTTTAATTTTTTTCATAAAGCGAAATTGAATAAATGGGGAGAAAAGGAGAAGGGGAAGTACATTATTTTTTATTTTTCAATCCTGATAGTTTTTTTAAATTAAGAGGATTCATCACCTGTTATTATCCCTATAAAACCCGAGTTTAGTGTAGTTTGCACTTGCATTTTTTGAAAAATACCTTCAAATTTAAAACTTGAAGGTACAAATTTAGAAAGTTATAGAACAAAAACCTTCAGATTTCAAGATTTTCCTTTATAAATAATTTCGCAATGTCTACATGAAGGTTTCCACTTTTTGGTAAAATACTTTTTTTTTGCAAACACTACATTGAACCTCACCCCCCTTAAAGCCAAAAGCAACAATCTCATTGGATTTGCCTCACCTGCCATAAATTGAGGGGTGGGAAAGGGCCTGTGAAAGTTTATGTGGTAGATATAAGGAAGGGGAGGAGGTTGGTGGGATAAAGGTGCATAAAACTTTTAATAAGCGAGGGGGATTGTGAAATGAAATGACACGAAAGGAAAGGAAACGAAATGAAACTGAAGTGGGAGTGACAGGCTGCCCAAAAAAAAAAGTCGCTTGCGAAGCGGGGCTGCGGGGCTGTTATTGTCGGTGAGGGCACGTACTGCGACGGGCGAGCCACCCGCGTGACCCCACCCCCTAGATGCGAATGCAGTAACACCACGTCCCTTCTCTCTCTCTCTCTCTCTCTCTCTCTCTCTCTCACTCTGTTGTGTTTCTCTGTAATGCTGGATTTACCCCCTTTCCTTCTCCTTTTTTTACAAGCGTCCAGCCCACCTTGCACCACATCCAAGGCCTTTTGCCCTGCTCTCGCTTTCCTTTGTCGTCTCCCCTCTGCTGCCAGCATCACAGACCATGGCCATGGCGCTCCTGCTTTTCCTTCTGCTTTTTTTGCCCTGCATTGTGGCTGCGGGCAAGCATGGGAGGTCTCCCGGTGCTTTGGTGTTGTCCGGCAGCTCTTCCCCCTCCGTCAAAAGGTCCGGCACCTCCTCTCCCTCTGTCATCAGCTCCGATTCGGTGCTCGTCGCCCTGCTCGACTCGCCTTACACAGAGCTCGCAGAGATGGCGGACGAAGCTTCTCTGCTGCAGACGCTGGAGCAAATGGTGGGCGCGCGCAGCATTACCATACTGGCGCCACGCAATTCCTTCCTTGACCACAATCTGGACCCGGACTTTCGCCGCTTCCTGCTGGAACCCGGCAACATTGACTCTCTGCGACAGCTTCTGCGCTTCCACGTTATCTCGGAAAGGATCTCCGCCGCCCAATGGACCAACAGCTCCTTTCACACGCTCGCAGCGGATGCCCTTGAGTTATCTTCCAGCGCCGGCTGGCTAAAGGCAGATCTGAGCAATGTCGTGGCGCCGGACGCCATCGTGCGCAGGGACGGCATTGTGCACGGCATTGATCGTCTCCTCATACCCAAATCTGTGCAGAATGCATTCAATAGGTGGAAGGAAGGCAAGTCGATGGCGAGGATGCTGGCCGTGTTGCCGGAGGGGTCACCCACACCGGAGACCTATCGCGCCCAGAAGGCGGCGGCGGCGGCCAAAGCTGCGGCGAAGTCTAAAGCGCCGTCACCTCCGACAGAATCTATATTTTACGCCCTTGCTCCGGGTCCTGCGCTCGCGCCGGCGCCCGCACCGGGCCCTTCGTCCGGGCACAGGTGGTTCGACGGAGAGTCAGCCGTGGCGGATTTCATTGCCACGCTCGTCCGCTATGGGGGGTATAATGAGATGGCTGACCTGCTGGTTAATTTGACGTCGCTAGCGCCGGAGCTAGCCAAGCTGGTGAGTGAGGGGTACCGCATGACGATTCTGGCGCCCAATGACGAGGCCATGAGCAAGCTAACGGCAGAGGATCTGGCGGCGCCGGGCGCACCGGAGCAGATAATCTTCTACCACATAGTGCCGGAGTATCAGACGGAAGAGAGCTTCTACAACGCCGTGCGCAGGTTCGGGAAGGTGTCGTATCAGACTCTAAGGGATCCATACAAGCTTGTGGCGCAGGAGGAGGACGGAACCGTTGTGTTTGGCGAAGGTAAAGACAAAGCCCACCTTATCGACATCGACATTTTCAAGGATGGCCGCATCTCTGTGCAAGGTGTGGACAGGGTTTTGTCTCCTGTGGAGGAAACCAGCACCGCTAGTAGCAAGAAGGGCAGGAAGCTGGGTGAAGATGAAGATGAAGCTGAGGAGGTGATGGAGGTGGATGATGATGAGACCAAGGTGCCCCCCACCACAAGCAAATGGAGCTCTCAAGGTAAATCATGATTTGACTAACAAACATTACCTTCAAAGCTTGTGGTTTGACTCAATTTTGGTGAAATTCATGTGCCATGCAGGGTGGCTATGCTGGGTTTTGGGACGATTCACATGGGCTTGTGAGTGATGGGATAAAAGTGCTTCCATTCCCATTTTCTGTGAGTTTATGTATATCATTTGCTTTTGCCTGTTGTTTTTTGAGAGCTAGCCTTGTCTTGGCTTGCTGTTTTTTGAAAGGCTTGTTGTTTAATTGCATTGGCTTGTGTTTTCTGAAAGTTTGGCTTCTCTTTAGCATCCATAAGTAGCGGTATGTCCTTTGAATACAGGACAGTAGCTTACGTGTGTAGTTTTTTTTTTTTCATGAGGTCTTATTCCATTCCTAGTTGCACACAATATTTGGTTCTAAAGGATCATGTGAGTGTGGTACGAGCGTACCATACCATAATCCACTACAGATTACAATTCACTCGCAAGCTCAATGGGGTATTCTATTTAGATTATTAGATGCCTAACCTTTGAGTAGATTATCTACAGGCAGCCTAATACGTGTAGATTAATAGAGGTCAAATCCATTAGAGAACATGAATTACCTCTAAGAAACCTGACAGACATGAAGGAAAGACCAGCTTGTGCTTCTTGCTAGCTTTGGAATTTGGCTCCTCTTGTTCCTAATAGGTGTATCATGTGAGGCCAAATGAGGCCAAGCAATGGTGACTACTAAGTATGATGCCATTCTTTCCTTTCGTAATATTGGTGATTCTGCTAACTTAGTGCATGACAATTTCACATGGTGGCAAGGACAGGGGGCTGTAAGCAAACAATCCATGCTCATCAAGATCAACGATGTGCAAGTGAGCCTCATGAAGTGCAAAAGAGAGATATGTCCCATGTACATGTATGGTCCAATCCTCACTTGTCTCTGTAGGATAATGGGGGATTTGATATGAATTTTTATAGATGCAACCTTTGAGGAATTGAATCATTTGAACAAAGTGATGCAGACATGAAAAAATAAACAGTTCTAGATTTGTGAGTAGAGTTTGTATTTAGTGAGGTAGTGTGGGTGTGCCATTCATCACCTCTGTACGTTTGGGTCTTTAATTCTGCAAGGTGCAATCTTTAAATTTGCAAGGTTGCCATTCTAGCAATGATTCAATCTGTCTATTTATACTCAACGTCCTGAGTTAGCAAATAAACATGAGAGAGAAAGATTGCCAGCAAGAATTGAGCTTTATTAGCTTGAGGTTATAGAGTACAAGAGCCAGCAAATAGGGCAATGAATGATGTGATAGAATGAATAAAGGGAGCAACTCTTATATACTTGTGCATGAAGCAGTTGGCTGTAGGAAACAGGCCGACAGCTCCACGACAGCATAAATAGAAAGATGCAATATTTTAACACACCCTCTGCATCTTGAAGTGTGCAAAAAAGGTCAGAAGAAAACTGATGACGAAGGTGCGACCATGGACACCTCAGTATGGCCAGTAGTGAGTACACCTCGGAAAATGCACATGTCAGCTTGTTGTTTTCAGAAAACATAATGCCACTATGAAGAGCAAAAGAAAATCTGCTTGGCTCCAAACTCAAAGTAGAACTATGAACACATCACATCCAATAACCTTGAACAAATGAACATGGAACACATCTTGTCCATAGTCTCTGCTAACCAATAGTTCTGGAACTCATCTAAACCATGAAGGAAACTTGGTTGATCCTGGAACTCATCTGGACCATCAAGTGAACTTACCTGTCTTCATACTTGGAACTTCGACACACGGGTCTCATGCTCCAGATTTAATATAAGAGAGCTTTTGAAAGCCCCATCTCTCGGCCACAAGCCGTTTCTGGAAGACGGCACACGGGGGGATGTCCTCAGGATCAGAGCAGGACATCAGTCATGTTCTCTCTAGACTGTAAGGCCTTGGGAGAGCTGGGGTTATCACTAAACGAGTCTGTGTCAGTGTCATGTGACTTGTCTTTGCCCTTCTTTGAAGACTTGCCCTTGTCCTTGGCTTTGCCTTTGTCCTTTGACTGACAATCTTTTGACAGGTGGCCTTTCTTCCCACACTTGTAACACTGACTCCGAACTTTCTTCTGCACCGTCGAGAGTGCCTGATCGGGTCCAATAGACGATTAAACTTTCAATTTTCCCTGTGAAACTAGGATGGATTCCTCTTCCAAGAGGAGAGTACACAGATCATCAAACTCGAGGGAACGTGTTGTGAACTGAACCCGCAAAGCTCGGGAAACCATGTCATAATCTGCAGGAAGCCTGATGAGGAGGAGAGCAGCTAACTAAGAAGAGGTCAGGGTAGTACCCATTGCCACTAATTGGTCATGAATTACCTTAACCTTTATCACAAATGATTGCATGGAAGTCCGTGTTGTAAACTCCAAGGAAAAGAGCTGACCCAATAGGTTGATAGACCGCATTGTAGAGTCCCGTGCATATAGACAGCTTTCTCCAAACAGCGGCAGTACAATCCAATGTTTGCACGGCGGGGGAGACCTTTGGTGAGATGGCTCGTACAAGTGCAGAGTGAGCTTTTGAGTGTTGATTCTGCCAAGCTGAAAGTTCTGCGAGAAAGGCATCCTCCTGGTCCTAGTCCTGGTCCTGAGTCCACTTCCTAGAGCTAGTAGGGCGTTCAGGCTTTCGTTCGTGGCCCTGAACAATCTCCCAGAGTCCCTTGTGTGTGAACCACACCTTCATCTGTAGCTTCCAGTGATCATAGTTTGAACCACTGAGCTTGTCCTCCTTGTTCGTGCAGGGGGACCCATGTCTGCCTCAAAGAAGCTAAAAAAGAAACGCAGCCACTGTTTGAAGGATCTACAGCCTGGAGAGTCTAGGGAAGCAGAAAACAGAGAGAAACAGATTGTGCAGCAGCCAGAGCCTAGGCATATGATACCATGAAAGAATGTGCACAAGCGGAAGCAAATAAACATGAGAGAGAGAGATTGCAAGCAAGAACTGAGCTTAATTAGCTTGAGGTTACAGAGTACAAGAGCCAACAAATAGGGCAATGAATGATGTGATAGAATGAATAAAGGGAGCAACTCTTATATACTTGTGCATGAAGCAGTCGGCTGTAGGAAACAGGCCGACAGCTCCACGACAGCATAAATATAAAGATGCAATATTTTAACAATTCTGTCACGTGCACACATGTGGACGTGGCTCTCGTCATGGCTAATCCTTGACTAGGCAACAGGTAGGGAAGAAGCAGCAAGTCCACAAGCACAACCAGTTGAAATTTGTTGTAGGAAAGGGTAACAGGTTGCTCAGGAGAAAGAGGATCCAGAGCAGGAGGTTCAGGAGGAGTACTGTGGCCGACAGCAATTGGGCATCATCAGATCTGGCCGACCAGTATATTTCAGAATTTATGAGCATTTTCAATGAGTCATGTCCAGTAGAACTGGCTGACAGCAGTATTTTGGCCGACCTGTGCATATGGAGTCTATAAAAGGCTAAACCCAAACATATTCATAATGATCTGATCCCCACCTGAGGGGCAGGTAATAGACAGTCTTCATTGGATCTCTTTGGGAAGGCCAAAGGCCACACAGAAGTTGTACAGACATATACATCTTTTTGTATCATATCAATGTTTTGAAAATACACAGAAGTCGTGCAGGCCATGCCCGGATGCCTTACTGTCCTTTGATCCAGCCCCAAGCCTACTGATTAGGAACTTTGCTGAATAAGCAATGAATAGACATGAGAAAGAAGAGAGAGATGAACTGTGTTTTCAGTGCTAGTCATAGGTTGAGCTATGGTGATACTTGTGGACTTGCTGCTTCTTCCCTCTAATCCTACCCTAAGACTTGCCTAATCAGGGATTAGCTATGACGTTAGCCACGTTCACGTGTGTGCACGTGACACATGCTGCCTTCTGCTTTTAGTTATGAGCAGGTTTGTGAGAACCTCCAGAAACATGTGACTAGTACGTGTTCGAATGAGTTTTGAACCTTTGGATTTCCAAAGGGGAGAAGATAATATTAGCGAGTTTGGGAAATTCCCAATTCCCACTTTGCAAAGATCCACAAATGGGGAGCATGGTGAACCATTTCAATCTTTTATTAAAACCCCCTCATGTAATATATCGTTGAAAGGTCTTGACGTGTAGGCTCTAAATATACAATCTCTGACACATTAAGGTTGGTATGTTCAAGATACTCTAATAAGTAGATTCAAAATGCCGCCATTTAGAATTCCCAAAGTATGGAGATTTTCCCTAATATGGTCTTGGAGGTTCTATATGCACGTACAATGTATACATACATGCATGCATACATACAACATACATACACAAGATATTGTATGTATGTATAAAATATGCAAGGTTTCTAAGGTACCATATGTAAGTATGTACACATGCACTTATGTATGTATGTATGTGTGTATGCATTATGTATGTGAGTGAAGAAAATGCAAGGTTTCCGAGTAAGGTACCATACGATAGGAACAGTATGGGTCGTATCATCCGTCTCACGTTGTTTGACACGAGTTTCGAACCAACTATGGTTATGAGGGGGGACCGGTGGTGGAAATCTGTGCCGCAGATTTTAACACTTGTCTTGGTAGATCATGATGAACATACTAGAGTACTAATTAGGAATCTTGCAGGACATTAGACAGGTGCTGAAGATGTGATCAAATGAACCTTCTTGAATGATACATTGGATTGATATAAGCATTTCCATGAGGCTATTGACATGTTAGAGCTGAAAGCTAGATGACTTTGGGATCAGAGGTGGCAATTCATCATTATGATCCTTGATGCACACTGTGAAGAGTTGATATTGGGGTTGTACTTGTGGACACCTGTAAGATATATATAACAAACTGAAGAACAGTGGTTACACTTCTTGTGGACACCTGTAAGATATATATCACAAACTGAAGAAACATTGTGAGTGGAAGTTGAAGCAAATTAAGATGTAAAAGCCAAGTTGGGCCAGATGGTTTATGTTAATTCTTTCTATCCAAAGTGGTGCAGTTGCTAGGTTCTAACCTTTTGATTGGCACTTAATTTACAAATGAATCTCATAACAAAAATTGCCAAGTCTGTTCATTTGCTCGCTAACATGGCTGTAATCTTTGCAAGGTGTTCAGGAGATGGAAGATAAGAGGAGTGTTGGCATGCTGCCCCCTTCTTCACAAGAGCTCTGCAATCGACAGCAACATCAACAAGGGATATAATTGGCCAGAAGAAGGATATACAGCAAGACAACGCCCTCAACCACAAGCCATTAAATTTATTATTTCTGTTTCTTAAACAAGTGTTTTTTTGTGAACTAGATGCCTGAAGTATTTATGTGCTGAACCATCTTGTCCATAGAACACTGCTTTTATGTATATTCATTCATTTGTCTGGAACATATATGAGAACCATTTTATTGGTGCTGCTTACCAATAAGAACCGCAAGAAATAAGAGGCATCCTTTTGTCACTTTTGGAACTGTGTGTGTGAGAGAGCGTGTTTTTATGTGAGGCTCCTGCTTGTATATTTAGCAATGGCATTATCCTCCTCTCAAAATTAACAGCCAATGCCTAAACCCTAAACCCTAATGCTATGTGATTTTTTTTGGAGAGTACACTGGTTCTAAGGTGCCTTAACCCTCTGTCATTGTACCATTTTGTGCTTCATTTCTCTCCTGGGTGTCCCCTCTCTACATAATGGTGAGTAACTAGAGATTTATCTCGTCACTTCTTCACTCTAGAAAATCCCAGATTACAACCACCACTCAATACATAGAATTCCTCTAAAATAACCATCTCATTAATTATTATTTTTGAAACTTGTGCTTTTATCATATTCCCATGCCATCATCATTTAACTTTGTAGACTTTATTTAAATATCAATGTGATGAAGAAACCTATTTACCCTTCCAAAACTAACACTAAGGCTCTTGTTGAAAATCCCCTCCTCATATGTGTTTCATTGCAAGAGAAAATTTTACCATCATAACCCCTTTTTCTAAGATTGGTAGTGTACATTTCCAAGGTCCTTTTTATGGAGATACTATTTGGCTCTTTTTTTTTAGTTCTTTCAAAGCACACTAGAAATTTGTTCAATGTTATGTTCACCCTGATATTCTTAGCAACATCCATGAAAACTTTATCTTGGTATCTTCTTTGATTCTGAGGCGAGCCTTGTTCCATAGTGGATGTAGATGCTTCTTCACCTTTTTGTCCTTTGAGTCTTAGTGTTTTTACAAACACTAATGCTCTTGTTGAAAATCCCCTCCTCATACATGTATCATTCCAAGAGAAAATTTTACCATTATGACCAACCTCTAGGCCCCAACCCCCAAACCCACCTAAACACCCAAAGGCCTTTTTTAAAAGATTGGTAGGTAAATTTCCAAAGTCCTTTTTTTGGAGATGCTTTTTAGTTCACTTGTATTTGTTTGCCTCCTCAAAATGACTAAGTATGTTTCCTTTTGTGAGATCATTTATCAAACTTCCTACTCTTTTTCTAATTGCGAGAGATAGTGGTGAAATGTAGATGCTACTACCTTAGATTTGAACCCATTACTTCCCTTGTAGAGAGGAATGGGGACTACCCCACTAGGCCGAGGAGGTAACCTTGCTACTACTTTGAGATGCTTCAATCTATAGACAATCTCAATTTATTATCTTTTCATCATAATGAAATATTTATATGATCCTTCTATGTTATCATGTTTTGCACATAAAATCAAGCAATTATGTTACCATGAGCAATTGGAATAGAATTGAGCTTCCTTAAATGAGAGAATTCATTACTTAAAGTGGAGCACAATGTATGAGTGGGCCGTATCCAGTTCATTTTTTTGAAAAAGGAGTACAATGTATTTTTCATATCATAATTGTGACATTGACTCAAAAAAATATTAGGAATTGTCATGCTTTCTATCATATCTTGTCCTTATACTTGATGGTTCTCAAATTTCTCCAATGTGGAAGTCATCTTGGAGTTGAAAAAATATCATTATCTAACCAAAGATTTTGATTATTAAACACAACATAGATATCGTATAGAAAATAAGAAAAGATTTTGATCATTAAACACAACATAGATATCCACTATAGAAAATAAGTAACAAAGCTCAAGACAATTGATTTGTTGAAATAACAATGTGTGAGGGGGTACATAGTAAGGAGGAGAGCACGGACATTAAACAAGAAGAAGAAAGACTAAGGATTTGTATGGTCGTATATAAAAGGTGAAGTCAATTGGTCAAAAAGGTAGCACATGGAAAAGCACAAGGGGGCACATGGAAAGCACAAGGTGGCACATGGAGTGTGAACACATGGATGGCACAAGGGGGGCATGTATCTTGAGGATGAGGGCTCTTTGAGAGCTATAAAAACATGCAATCCTTGGCTCATTTAAGGAGCTTAATTAATGCAATCATTATGTGATTAGTGTTTCTTTAGAGCATTTCATTATATTGTTAACATCTTGTTAGTCTCTTTGATCATGTTTAGAATCATTTGCTATGAGCCTGATTAACTAGCTCTTGCTTTACTAACTAGGGATTAGGGTAGTTAGAACTCTTCTCACTCTGGTATGAAGATCAAACTCGGCTATGTATTGCATAAGAAGATAAAACTTCTTCCTATACACCTTCATATCCATAAAAGACCATATCAGAGAGTTTGGGAAAATCCTAATTTCCAATTTGCAAGATAAAAAAGATGGGGGCATGGTGAACCCTTTTAAGCTTTTATCAAAACCAGCTCATTTGAGGGGAATTTTCTTTCGCGAGCTTTTGAGAGCATCTCATGAGCTTTTGAAAGCCCTCACATTTGTTTTTTCTAAATATGGGTCCTCTATGTTTTCTCATTAATGTGAATTATTGGACCTTAGCAATCGGGGAGGTTGAAGTGACGTTAGAAGAAGATTTGAGGTGGTGGAAGAAGATTCAAGGTTGACTTAGATTTAATGTATAAATACACGATGTTGGCCTCAATACTTGGAGGGGATGGAAGGGGGGGCAGGGGGAGGAATAGGAAGAGGCTGGTGGAGGACAATAGAGACCGAGTGTTGTGTGTGTGTGTGTGTGTGTGTGTGTGTGTGAGAGAGAGAGAGAGAGAGAGAGAGAGAGAGAGAGAGAGAGAGAGAGAGAGAGAGTCTGATATGCGCAACAAGGAGATAGGCTAAGGTTTAATCTTAGCATCCCATTAATTAATTAACGAGTAAGCTTGAATACCAACCCTTGAAGATGATATTCCCTATATTCCCCTTTAAAGCACATGTATTTAATGTATGCTATCCTATGTATTTAATTTATGCTACCATGTGTATTTGATGTATGATACCGTGTGTATTTAACTGGGCATTACCTCATAATTAAGGTCCACCACCTTAGTTAAATGCTATTATAGTAAGGCTTATGCCTTCCTCACATTCCAACCCTCAACTAATCAATGCAAAAGCAATCATGGGGGCCTACTGAAAAACATAACAATAGCAAATGGCAATATGGGTCTACATAATAAAAAATATAATTGCAAGGCTTATATTATCCAAAACATTATACAACCACAAGTGTCGTAATGTTAGGTCTACATTATCCAAAATATTATGTAATCATGAGTGTAATAAATTATCCAAGTATAAGCATAAATGTTTGTTGCAAAAAGAGAGTCTTGACCCTAAACAAACTTCACGGATAGGTCCATGGATGTGAGAGAGCTTCTCTCACATTATGAGTGGATTTATAAACATGTTTTCATTTTGATGAAGCCCTAAAACTCGTATGAATATGTAGTAAATGTGTTTGCATGCCACATAAGACTTTCCTTATTATGAAAATATGGGCATGTACACCAAGGTTGAGACTGTATATGCACTCTCGGGTCCATCTCCTTCTATCTCAAATATCTCATGCTCATGCTGATTCACAACCTTTTTAAGCATTATTGCTTGGTCCATTGTCAATGAAGAATCTATTCTCTTCTCTGTTTCTCTTGAAATGCATGTTTGCCATTTCTTGTAAACTCCACTTCTTCCAATTGAGTCCATGTCCATCTTGTTGAATTCAGTCATAGGAGTCTTTGATACAGTACTAGCAATACCTCCCTTGTATCTTCACCTACTTTTTTGATGTTTTCATCTCGTGATTGGGTGACATTTCAACTACACCATCTATAGTAGCCAACCTAAAACTAGGTCAATGTATTTGCCTTGTCTTCAATCAATTTGGTTCCCTCCTCAATAGGCTAAATAGAAGGCAAAACTGGTACTAAAAATGAGATTTTATTATCTAGGTGCCATGAGTGCATTACATCATTGGGGAAAAACCAAATGAATTATGGTCTCTTGCCTCTTGGTCCTGGGTGGTTTCTCTCTGAAAAGAAACATGGAGCTGGCACACCTATAGAACAATTTTAGATGATTTTTTCTCCTTGTGTATTTAATGTTCCAATCCGGGCATTTCACCTTACTATTTAAAGGTGTCCTCCCGATTTCCCATTATGTTTGATGAATTGCTTGCTCTATAACATGCCTTCCACACAGCATACATGGGAGCTATGTTGTAGGTGTGTCATGTTGAAGTCTTATATCTTGCTCTATGAAAAAGATTGTCCTTGGTCGTCCTCTTGGTTATCTGTTTTTATTTTCATAATTATACTCGGGATAATGGGAATTGTTATCCTCCACATTAACCACATGAGATGGGTCTTTTGGCGGCACACACAATTTTCCTATCATCTTCTACTGCATGATTGTCTTAATACATTAGAGTTATTATCAAAACCCAAGAAGTATCAAAGAATCAATATGCAAAACAAGGTTAAGCATGTGATTAAGTGTTGATAACTCAAAGAGCATGCCTATTCTACAATGTAAGGAGATAACATTGAGATTTGTTACATCCTCTCTGTCTAAGAAGACGGAGTATGCCACACCAAAGGCTCCTAAATCTTGTTGAGAGCTAGCATAAGCGTTGATTTCCCACTACCCATAACGGCACCTGCAGGGCTATCCAGGGACATCCCTTTAAGGATGAGCACTCTTGGATGAGCACTCCTGTGTGTTCTAAATCCCTTATCGGTGGGGATGAACATCAACACCAATAATAGTATCCCAAAGCTCGTAGGGACATCAACACAATAACAGTATCCCAAAGCTCATAGGAGGACATCCACACCAATAACAATATATTGTTGCAGTGTATGTAAGCAAGTTCACAAAAAGCAAGATTTTTCATATAGCACAAAACATAACACTCAAATTGCACCTCTTTGCTCCTTTGTATGGTGCTTGATGCTTCATTATTTCTTCATTGAGTGCCTTTGATGCATTATGTGTGGATGCCATACTATGTGCTATGCTCATCTAATGCACTTGTGCTCTAGGCATGCATAGGCTAGATATGTATGCATCCTTGCTTTGCTTATGCCCATTTCGACTTGTCACATATGTGGCGTGCTCATAATGGCTGCTTTTACAATTATGTTTGGTGCTTTGTCAATGTTGAAGCTGATTTTGGTCCCTAAAGGTTCCCATGTGTGTGAATGTGAAGCTCGATTAGGCTTTCCTTTTATGTGATCAAAGCTTACAATATAAGTGCATAGGAAGTAGCCCTTGATAAAGACTTTTTTTTCTGTTACACCAAGGTTTTTACGTGTTCGGTGCTTATTGATGAAAGAACTAAGCAAAAGATTTGCTTATTGGTTGAGCTCATCAACTGAGAGATGGCTAGGCTCTGTCGTGTTGGGTTTAAGCCATCGAGTTCCCAAATTTAATGCGCTGGATGCTCCTACACAACAAGGCGAGTTGTTGGCGTTGTTGATTTTAGCCTAAATAGCACACAAAAAGAGAAAGAGGCTTTGTGCCCTCCATAAGCCAGCGCTGGCTTGTGGCGGCGGGCACAAAGCCCTCTCTTTTTTTTGTGTGTTAAAATTGATGCATTGGATGCTGCACTTGGTGTTGTTGATTTTAGTCTAAATAACACACAAAAAGAGAGAGGCTTTGTGCCCTCCACAAGCTAGCGCATGTGCGTGCCCCCTATAACGTGTCCAGTTCACACAGGCACAAGATGTCCACCCGCAATGCCTTATATTCTTATATGGTTTGTGGCATGTGAACAAGTGGTAAGTATTCATTTAAACCTTTGTTTATTTTTTTAAGATTTTATAAACTTAGTAGTTCACATTCTTTTAAGTTGGGCATCGGTTGTTGGCTAGTGCTTGGGGCCCAAGGACCAAGGACGGCCTGTGCAAGCCTTGGGCATCTTAACCTATTAAAACCCATTCATCGGACTCTTTAATAAGAGGGCACCTTATAGAGCTACCCACCTTCATTAAAGGGGGTGCCACGTATCCTATAGACATGTGCTGGCTTGTGGAGGGCACAAAGCCTCTTTTTTTTGTGTGTTATTTAGGCTAACATCAGGTCTCTTCCATCCCTTCAAGCCTCGTATTTAGAGAAAACACATACATAAAATCAAGTCCTTTACATCCCTTTCAAGCCGCACATCTTTTAGTTTAGGCCTAAAGGGATGGAAAAGAACCGATTTTATGTATGTGCACATGGTGGGTGGAGAGGCTTGAGCACATGGTGTATACATACTTTGCACATGCTAATTAGCACAAAACAAAAGGGCTCTGTGCCCAGCTTTTGAAGGGCACATAGCCCTTTTGTAATTAGCATGTGTAAAGTATGTAGACACCATGTGCTCAAGCCTCTCCACCCACCATATGCTCATCAACTTGGTTGTCTCTTCACCATGTGCTCAAAACTTGTGGATGGGCTAGTTGTTGTTGCTGAATAGGCTAGATGTTTTGGGGTTAATTGGGGGCTTACTACTGGGTATGTCACCATTGGATTAGAGAGGCCGTAGTGTCAAAAATGGATGTGTCATACTCGATGGGCTATGTCACATGATGGCTATATGTGGGTGAGATTTGAGACCTAGGGGTAGAGGAATGGTCTGTTATTAGACGGCACAAGGGACCCTTAAAAAGATCGATACACAGATATGCTTTTAAAGACTTTTAAAAGGCCGGCCTTCCCTACATCCTTTAAAAAAAAGGCACCATAGACCCTCACTCTTCAATCAAATTAATTCATTAAGAGGCGCGGCTCATAGACGGAGAAAGTAATAGCACCATCCATCTCATCCCTTTTCCCACACTATAAGTAGTGCTTGATAGTTTGTCTAAAAACATGCAGCGATATTGGTGGAAAAAGTTTTTTACATATGATTAATAGTAATGTATAATGTGATTAATATAAAGATTTATAAATATATGGAATCGACACTTGGATTGACATAATTATTTGGTTGTTCAATTAGGGATTCCATGTGAATGACACATGCACAAATAGGGTGCAAAAAAGTAAATGGTACTCTAAGCCTAATACAAACATTGATTAGAGTTAGCAGCTATACGATTTAGAATGAAGAAAATACAATTTTCCTATAGAAATACCATCATAATTTTCAGCTTCCTCTTTGGTGTGTTCAAGCCTAATACAAACGTTGATTGGAGTCAGTTCTATGATTTAGAATGAAGAAAATACAATTTTCCTATGAATATAATCACGAAGTAGTTGCCTTCATTATCATCTAGAATACTTGAATCCATGCCTAAATCTCCACCACCACCACCACCATGTGATCCACCAACTCCATCTCTGAAGAAGGTGCAACCCAATTTCATTCTTTCAGCTAGATCTCTATCCACACTAGGTAGTGTGCATGAAGTAGAGTCACATAAAGGGTTCCTCATAGCACAAACACTCAAAAGATATGCTAAATGAAAAGACACAACCAAAATCAAGTTCACACCAATGTTATCATACATGGGAAGAGTCCATGATGTTTAGATGCATACCTTGGTAAAGAGCCTCCTCACTTTCATGTCTCTCACATCGAAATATGGACAGTGTACACCCTCCCAATTTGACAAGCCCTCATCCTTCCACGCACGAGGATACATCTAGGATGGACTTCCCCCATGATAGCCACTCATTTTTCTCATTTTGCCATTACGTGAGCTATCCATTCTCAATGAGATGTGATAGCCACCTTCAAAACCCCACAAGATACATCTTCTCATAAACACATTTCATAATAGAAACAAGTACTTAATCTTTAGCTATACACCAAATGACAATCTGTTTTTTCAAGCATGGTACTAATATGTCTCCTTCCTCATGAGAGTGCGGAAAGGTGTTAAAAAAACTTGAAAGAAGGCCGGGCCATTGTTCGGATTAGCAATGGTAGTGTGGGTTTATAGGACCTCTCAATTGCATACGCTGAATGCAATAGATATATACAAAATTAAGGATTGATTGTTCATTTACAAATTTTATAGAATACATTTAACCACGCTATCACATAGTGACAGTGAGTTGTACTCTAACTATTCTCAATCCATAGTTATAACCATGGATTGTAGACTTGAATTCTCATATTATATAAATGACTTGGCATATCTATTTTGAGAGTGGATAGTACACTTACCCACATTGATTTGAGATTACCAAGCTTTGAGGCGATGATTACCATCCCATACTAAAAACTTTCTACCTCTCAAATCCAACCACTCATTGGTGAGCTAATACAGTGTTCATTCTTGTCCACGTTGGCCCCCATTCTTGTCATCATCATTTACTTGAACAAACAAGAAATGGTGCACTTGCCTTGATGTAACTTCCTCTATCAAATTTATCCACAAGATCAGTCACATTCACTTGTGTCTTCCTCGTAACCTCATTCACAATTACGCAACATAATGGAACAACAGGTGTCTCTCTCCCTATCTCAACAAAAAACTTTGACAAGGAGTCTTGGAGAAGTCCAAGCTACATCTGTGTACCCATGAGGAATGAGAGCTGCTTGGTCTTGATCGTCTTGTCTTTCGTTATTTTCCAAGCTCGTAGAATTTAGTGTTAACCCTAGTACATTGCTTGGTTCCACCACTTCATATTGCACTTGAGAATTAGTAGGGATTCCCTCAAGGGAGGGAACCTGCAATGATTCATCTTCCACTATATTTCTTGTCTCCATCTCAATTAACAATCTCCTTGTTTATGATTGTAGATTGTATCGTGTGATATATACCTAAAATTGAACAATGCACACATAGGCCAACAATTCAACAAGTTCGCAATATGAAACCCATTTTAGGACACAAACAAAAAAACTTGCACCATTTTTTGACACAATACATATGATTTTATGACACCATTATCTAAAACTTTGTATACAATTCATCTAAGCCAATCACATGATTGTCATCATATTTTGCATGAGGTTAAGATCAGTGGTAGGGTTAGTGTGCGGGATGTGCATGGATCCATTAGGCTTGCTTCGATGGAAATCTATTGACACGTGGCACGTGGCGATTATTTATTTGACAGTGGCAGTGATATTTTATGTGCACATTAGTGTGAAACATTGTGATATACATTAGTTCTATTTTATGAGTGAACCTCAGAGTGTTCACACTTTTGTATTTAGGCTTATGCAAGCACAATGTGGAGATCCATATTTTTGGCTCTTGCTTTTTGTACAAGGAAATAAATTTAAATACACCATGAAGAGGACGTGAGCCACTCTCATGGTGGGGGATATTTAACCCATTCTTGTGTCGCGTGCATAGCTTTCTTCTAATTTTTTAAAGCTTGAGTATTTCTTTCAAGTTGATGTTTAATAGAGGGCCAACCATGAGCTTCCCATATTGGTATCAGAGCCAGAGAGCCAGGGAACACAGAGAATTGTGCTGCGTACTTTTCTTGTCAGAAATAAATAAAAAAAGGTTGTGTATTGGTACTCAGACGGCCCCAGGACTGCTGTCCTTTACGTGAAGGTGAGAGCCACTGGCATGGAACCCGAGAGTGACACCAGTTGTCAGAGCACCGCCTAACTCTATGTCTATAGTGCACACTATCACAGTGGACAGAGCACCGGCTAAGACGAACACACCGGCTACCGACCACACCAGATACAAGCGAGCATAAGAGGCAGCTAATATAGCCGATCGCAAGTTCCGGCAGAGCAAGCCCAACAACCGGAAACAACAACGATAAGAACCGCCGGCGGCGGCAGCAAGCCCGAACACCGGCAACAACAACGTCAACAAGCGCCGACAACAGCGAGACAACCACAAGCAAAACAACAACGTCAATAAGCACTGGCAACAGCGATAGACGGCAGCGCGCACGACTTAAACCTCCCACACGCCAACGTGGGTGTGTCCTAAGAGACAAAGGCAAAGCGTAACCTTTTCTCCCCTTTATACATACTTTGTTTCTCTTACTCAACACTACATGGGATTATAAGGTGCCTGCGTGGTAGCCTGTGGTGAAACTGTGAGGAGAAGAAGTGGGAGGGCAAAAGAGAAGAAGAAGAAAGAGAAGAGGAGAGAAGAAGAAGGAGAGAGAAAGAGAGGTAGAAAAAGAAGAAGAAGAAGAAGAAGAAGAAGAAGAAGAAGAAGTATAAATATATATATATATATATATTCAGCATCGAATCAACGGATTTATTTTTAAAGGCTACTACTAAGCCTTTTTAAAGACCTTGCAAAAGTCTTGTTAAAGGCTTCTTTTAAGCCTCCTTCACATAGTTTTGGCTGGTTCTTTCATCAGCAAAAATCAAATTAACTTCTAGCCTTATTGCAAGGGTTTCTTGTGACTTTTTCCATGCCTTTTTGAATGAGGAAATTTTTCTCGGCTTCAACAAACACCACAAGTAATATGTATTTACTAATCACTTTCTCTGTCCAAGATTGAGATTTTTACAAATGTGATCATAATTCATCTCGAAGTGAAAACAAGACAACATTATCAAACAAATAGTCGCTTCCACATTCTACTTGCTTCAACATTCAAAGGTATTTGGCGTACTGATTTGTCAATTATAAAGCAAATTTGTGCTTACATTATAATCGACATATGTGTAATTCCAAATTCAACTACGAATCCAGATATTCTTCTTTTGACGTATTTTTCGGCTTGCCATTCATTGATATAATAGATATGTAATTTATTGTTTTCTCATAATATGATGATGCTAATGAGTCAGCTTTCTAACTATGAATTTTTTTTCTATCATGCTGTATTTACTATAACAATACTTATTGATTAGAATGTCTATACTCATTCACATATTCATAATTATTTTTTTTGCATATACCATAACTGCTTCCCATGTTCCCCAATTATTCATTAAAACCGTTTTCAAGAATCATAATTATAGTTACAATTTCTTATCCATATATGTGTATATATGTTTAGTCTAAATATTTTTAATACGTACATAAGTATTTCACACACACACACACACACACACACACACACACACATGATTCCTTTATATAAAGGGTAATTATTTTAGATGGAATGCATTCATCTTATTTTTACTTTGTCCACAATTTTATGGGCCTTTTAGAATAATTGCTAAGATTAATGATACTGCTTATCGTTTGTCCCTTCCTGACCATTGGAATATTCATAATTCCTTTCACATTAGTCTACTTAGACTCTTTAAAGGTACACCACCTTCCACCCCCATTTATGATGACCACCTCTCTTAGATGCTGATATAGAAAATTTAGTTCCAAAAGCAATTCATGATCGTGAGCAAACTACAACTCGCAATGGTAATGTTTATGTCAGATATTTGGTTAAGTACAAGAATCATCCTGTAGAAGAATCTCAGTGGATTCCAAACCATGCCCTTTCTACACACTCTGCCTTGATCGACTCCTTTCACAAACAGTTGTTGCAATGAATTGTACACTTGGTATTGAGACCGGTGTAATCGTGTGGGGTGTAATCGTGTGCAGGTCACCGATTTGATGTATCACACGATTGGCAATTTATTTTGGTATTTGATATTGATATGTGTGAAGGTCACCGATTTGAGGTATCACACGATTCTTAGTTTCTTTTGGTATTTGGCAATGGTATGTGTGAAGGTCACCGATTTGAGGTATTACACATGGTTATTTTTTCCATGCAAACGTCACCGAATTGAGGTATTGCACAAGGTTTTGTTATTATGGATTTCTGTGATGGATATTTTGAATTTCGATTTTCTTTTGTGCAAAGGTCACCAAATTGAGGTATTGCATGTTTAGCAACTAAGGACAGTTGCTTTTCACCAAGGAGGAATGTTGGAATTATTCACATTATTTAGAATTTATGGATTTATTTGATGGATATTTATTTTATGTGCAAGCAAGACTGATTACCTCTAACTTGTCACATATTTTGAGCTTATATTGTGCATGTCAGTGCAGATTAGTGGCAGGGTTAGTGTGCGGGATGTGCATGGATCCATCGGGCTTGCTTTGACGGAAATCTATTAACGCATGGAGCGTGGCAATTATTTATTCGACAATGGCAGTGATGTTTTATGTGCACATTAGTGATGTTTTATGTGCACATTAGTGTGCAACATTTTGATATACATTAGTTCTATTTTTATGAGTGAACCTTAGAGTGCTCACACTTTTATATTTAGGCTTATGCAAGCCCAATGTGGAGATCCATATTTTTGGCACATGTATTTTTGGCTCTTGCTTTTGTACAAGGAAATATATTTAAATGCACCATGAAGAGGACGTGAGCCACTCTCATGGTGGGGGAGATTTAACCCATTCTTGTGTCACGTGCATAGCTTTCTTTTATTTTTTTAGAGCTTGAGTATTTCTTTCAAGTTGATGTTTAATAGAGGGCCAAGCGTGAGCTTCCAATAATTTGTAGGCAACTTGAATATACACAGTGTATGCATGTGTGTAAGCTTATATATGTGGATTGTATGTATATATGTGTGTAAGATTATGCATGTAGACAAGTTTATATGCATGTATGTGTGTAAGCTTGTATATGTATGTATGTAAGCTATTATATGTGAACCGAAACAATGCTATTATATGTAAGCTTATGGAATAGAGTACTTTTTCATTTGATGTTCATGTATCTTTCATGTAGATGGTTTCTTTGGTTTATGTCGCATTCTTTGTAGTTGTTATGGTTGACTTAACCACCATTATGTTGACAGTCAATGTCTATTGAAATGCATTAATTTTTAATGTGTTTATCATCTTATGTTTTATATTGCAAATATAAGATATGTTTATGATTTATCTTTGACTTGAGTGTTGAGAATTTATCTTTCTTTTTTATGTGAAAAACAATGGGAAATTAAATAAAATTATATCCTTGGCCATCTAGCCTTGAAACTAGGTATAGTGCCACAAGGACATGCATATGTAGTCACTTGTTCCTTCTTTGCCAAAGGCAGAGAAGGCATCAAACAAGGGATATCAAAAACTACCCTGTGTAAGTTGATATGCATTGATATTTTTTTACATCTATTGAAATGCATTGATCATAGATTCCTTGATGAGCATAAAATGGAACGAGTGTGGTAAGACTTTAAGCACACCAAAAGAGAAGAAGGAAAAAAACTCACCATTTTCAAAAGCTCCCAAAGAAAGCTCGCCAAGGAAGCTCACCAAAAAAATCACACCCCTTATTTGAAAGCTCTTGAAGAGTAGGTTCTAAATCCTCATTCTCTAATAGCTTTGGATTTGATATGCTGAAGATACACTAAAAAGTATATTGAAAGCAGATTCCCAAAGTAATGGGATTTTCCCAAACTCCCTAATATGGTCTTAGTGGAGAAGTGTCTTCTGTAGAAAACTTCGCACCAACCTCCACTTAGCCATACCAAATGCCTCAATATTTCTCCTGCATACTTCTGTTGAGAAACGAAGATGTAATCTGATCGACCTTAATCCTTAAAAAAAGCACAAGCCTAAGGTTTTCATACTCTAACTCAACATCTCCTTAGTCTTATGTTGGATCTTCTCCTCATGGTTCCCCTTCAAAATGAGGTCATCCACAAAAAGGACTATGATCATGTACCTCCCCTACTCAAAGAAAATGACTATGATCATGTACTTGACCTACTCAAAGAAAATGTACAAATTTGTATCTAATGGGCTTTTAAAAGGACTAATACTCACAAAATATGTGTTGATTCACTCATACCAACAAGCACGAGGGGCATGTTTCAACCCATATAATGCCTTTGTATCTAACGGGCTTTTAAAAGGACGAATACTCACAAAATATGTGTTGATCACTCATACCAAGCTCGAAGGGCATATTTTAGCCCATATAATGTCTTTTGGAGTCTACATAACTTGCCTTCTGAACTATACATCAAAAGTCTTGTGCACCTTGGTTAAAATGATGAACCCTCATGTCATGATCTAGTATGGCTACCACATAAAGAGTAGGTTCCTCTTGATATCTATATTACATAGATAACTTCACTATTGATTATTTTTTTATTATAAAAGTGTGATTTTCATCAACACTTGTCCCCAAGCTTGTCTAGAGCTTATACCATGTAAGAAAAGACACCAAATAGAACTTGATCACAAGATAAAGAACTTGAAAGCAAGAGATATGGAGAATAATGATGATTTACTATTATAAACTAGACTGATAGCATCTACTCACCCATGCACTCTAGCAAGGAACTTTGATGGTGATCTAGGTAAATTGTCAATAGAGGATGTCACATGCACTAGTATCCATGGTTAGTTGTATCGTAATTTGGCCAATTGCCAGGGTCTCAATTGACCACATCACTTGAATGGAAACATATTATACTATAATGATTGTGCACATCTTCCAGACCCATCTTAGGTCGGTTGTACATCTCCAAGTGGGCCTACAACCCGAGGAGTTGGTGAGGAGCAGGTGTCTTGAGAAAGTCTTCTTCTACTCTTCATACATGGGGCCTAACAAATAGACCAACTTGTCACCTACACAATGACAATGAGACGAGGGTGAAAATGGAACATTCCCAAAAGGTTTGGCTTATAAAAACTATTACCACTTTGCTTGCAATGGTGCTTTTTGTAGAAAACATCTTTTGAACTCTATTATGCTCTCATAAAATACGGTAAAGGGGAAAGAGGAGAATGGTATGAGAAGTACCCTTTAGTTTTGAGAAATCCATCTAAACCAATTTAGCTAGGATAGGCACTAATAGCAGAGGATGGATTGCATTATTTCAATGCCATGAAATCCTAAGAAATTTCTCATACCCACTTTACACTCTTCCAAGTTGTTACTTGTTTATCTTGCCCTTTAGGTAAATTGTATAACGTTTAGAAACAAGACTATCAACTTGTTTTACCTAAGAAAACAAATCTAGATTTGGGAAGCAAGAATAGCTTGGAGTATAAGTGGCTTACAAGCAAAAGCATGAGGAGATATTGATGTTTGCCTTGAAGTTTTTTCTTCCCAAACTTTACTAGTTATTTTGTTTCTACATGGCTTATCAATTTTACAAGATGTTATTGATGAGATTTTGCAAGATGTTATTGATGAGCTTTTGCTTGGGTTAATCTATTAAATAAATATATGCTTATATGATTTTATCCTTGGAAATTATATCAACCAAAAATGATGGTTAAAAAAATAGTGGATTACTCTTGTATTTATAAAGCAACATTACGAAGCATCATCATAAGTTAGCTCCTTTTTTTAGTCAATAGTGAGACCTCCTCCTTGTCTTTCTTATTCTTCTTCTTCTTATTTGGCATGTTCCTCTTTATAAAAGTTGAATCCATAAGATTTGTTTTTACAACTTTTTCATCTTTTGTCCAAGTGATATTATATGATATAAACCGTATATGCTACCCTTATCTTTCATTTGCTTTAAAATGTAAATTTCAATTCCACAAAAAAAAGCAAGAAGTAAAATCAATTCCACAAAAAAAGCAAGAAGTAAAATGGCAAGCGTTTTGCTTCTTACTACAAATGCACAAATAATAATCGAACTGCTTATAAGAAATTCAACCCTATGAGGAAAATAATATGTTAGAACCTCAATAGCACTCATTTAAAATCAATGTACGATGTGCAATCCAACTAGCAACATAAAAGAGCACAATGTGCAATCTAACCAATAGAGTAGAAAAGCATGCTATACATAGTCTAAAGCATGCTATATAGAGTCTTTTCTTCAAGCTCATGCATGATGCAAATGTATGAAGAGAAATAGTCATCTGGAAATCTCTCCATAGGATTTTGCTACATAATTTCTTGTCACTACGTTGGTGCTATAATTTTAGGAGAGGAGAGTAGCAAGGAGAAAGGAGACATTAGAAAGTTCTTGGGCTGAGTTAGTTTAACCCATTGGTTCTCAAGTAGAGAATTCCAAGTTTGAACCCAGAGCTCGAACAAAGCCCACAAGGAGACTTAAATTTAGTACTCATCTGTATGGGAAAAAAAGGTTAAAACATATCAATATGTCCACAAGGTGACTTAAATTTAGTAACTATCTCTAAAACTTAAAATATGGGTGTGCCGAATTTCCTTGGCCAATTAATGGCAAAGAGTAGAACCTAAGGTCGATTTTCATTTTTCTTATAAGGTTTAGGCGATGCAATTTTTAAAGTTGGAAGCGTCTGGAAGCTGATTTTTTTGGAGACTTCAGATGTAGCTATAAAAGTCGCTTGTGTCACATTCCCGACTGGGCAATAACCGAGAGAGAGAGAGAGAGAGAGAAGTCGCTTGTGTCACATTCCCGACTGGGCAATAACCGAGAGAGAGAGAGAGAGAGAGAGAGAGAGAGAGAGAGAGAGAGAGAGAGAGAGAGAGAGAGAGAGAGAGAGAGAGAGAGAGAGAGAGAGAGAGAGAGAGATGTCTAAGAGACGAAAGATGGCAGAGAGAGAGAGAGAGAAGGGATGAGAGATAGGACCTCTGGATGGAGAGAGAGACACCGATGAGTGAAAATGACATTTGGAGAGAAAAACCTTAAACCTTAATGTGAATTGAATTTTTAAGTATAAAGATTAAACCTTAATGTATTCATTAATTAGTGAGGGCACTAATTAATGAGAAAATGGGCAAAAGAGTAAATACGTACCTACGATGTTTCTTTTTGAAGTTTGATTATTTAATATAGAATATTCCAGTATCTTCATGTTGATGCCTTAGTTATTGCAGTTGCGCGCATGTACTACGCCTGTCAGCGCGTGGTGACATCCGCATATGGTAATATGGTGTCTTTCTAACTGGGAGCCAAGGCAACATGCACCTACCGTCGTGATCAGCGCTCTCCCTCCCTCTCTCTCTCTCTCTCTAACTGGGAGCCATGGCAGCATGCACCTACCATCGCAATCAGGGCTCTCTCCCCCTCTCTCTCTCCACGTCTTTATTCATGGGCGAGCAGTTACCGTGAGGTATCACACCCGTTTGTGAAGAAGGCCGAGGGTTTCTTGGGCTATGGTGTAATCTGATGATCAGGGCTCTCTCTCTCTCTCTCTCTCTCTATTGGCGAGAAGTTGTTGTGGGGTCTCGCACCCGCTTGTGAAGGAGGCTGAGGATCGCTTGGGCTGCGGTGTAATCTCGCATGAGAGGAAGGGGGTGTAGCACTACAGTAAGCCGTGAGCAATACCTATGTGTGTCGCATAGGTCTAGGAAAATAACACTTATCTTGCATAAGGGCCATCGCATAAACAGATGTAGTGGGCAAGGGGAGAGAAGAGGGAAGAGCAGGGAGAGGAGGTAGGAAGTGTTGGACGTTCCCTAGGGATTCGACTGGACGAGGTTTGAGGAGGGCGAGTAGGCTTGACGAGGGCGACGAGCAGGCTAGAGTGTAGACGCTGGTGAGAGGAGGCGGGTGAAAGGTATACCTTATTTAAGGTATACCTTATACCTTACTTTGATTAATTAATTAATTAATTAATTAAAATCTAATGTTGTGGGCCAGCTTACCTTAGTTAAACAATTCAATAGAGATGGCTTAATTATTCACCTATGAACTTTGGACTCGAGGCTATCCAAATAACAAGCATGCTCGCTTCTCGGTCGGCTGTGTGGCTTCAGGGCCAGCCTCTGCAAGCCACAACGTGCCCGCCTCGGATTTCTTCTCCTTCTCCTCCTTCTTCTTCTTCTTCATCGCCACCAGCAGACGGGTAATTCGTGCACTACTCTACTTCTCCAATCATTTTTTGTGTTTAGCACTCTGTGCGCGCGCGTGATTGTGTGTGTGTGGTGTGTGTGTTTGTGTGTGTGTGTGTGTGGGGGGGGGGGGGGGGGGGGGGGGGGGGGGCGTTGGGTTAACGGCAAGGCTTCAAGAATTTCTCGCAAGAGTCTTTGTGTTTGTTGCAGATCTCGCAAACAACTGACGTATTTGCAGCAGCACCTCCTTACATCTGCCGTACAATGTCACATTGCCGTACAACAGCATGCCCATACATTGACCATCCAGAGGAGGACACTCTTGCAGAGCTTCTTGCTCAACCTTGCTGTTGCTTCTGCAGCAACAAAACATGCCCTTGCAGGGGAGGATGCCTCCAAGTGTGTTGCAGACTTTGCTGTGACAGACAAAGTGTTTTTTGACATCGCCATCGACAGAGAGCCTGTAGGGCGCATAGTGGTAGGGTTGTATGGTGAGGATGTGCCAGTTGGAGCCAAGAGGTTCGCCGAAATTGCTGTTGGAAGCAGAGGTGTGAGCTACCGCAAGAAAGAGTTCATCAAGATAACACCCTCTTACATCCAGAATGCTGGCGTGAGAAGCTTCAGCTTGAGTGGGGGCACAGGGGATGCTGCCAGGTTCATGGGTGGTGAGACTGCAGAGGCCCTGGTGCCAGAACTTGATGATCTGAATCGAAGATGCCCAAACTCAACGAAGAATGCTGCCGGAACTGTCTCCATTGTTGTCAAGGACCTGGCTAAGCCTCCTCCAAAGCCCAAACTGATAGCCAAAGATGGCAAGTTTGAGGTGATTGAAGAGGAGTTCCGGCCCGATCCAAATGGTACGCAGTTCGCCATCAGCACATTAGATTCTCCACAGTTGGATGCCAGTAACCTGGTTGTCGGAAAGCTCATTGATGGCTTCGACGTACTAAAGATCATCAGTGGTGTCAAAGTAGTCCAAGAGAACACCAGCAGCCCTTACTTCAAGTAACCTCTCAAAACCCTGCATGTGTGTGTGTGTGTGTGTGTGTGTGTGTGTGTGCATGCACAAACATACACACTGTGCATGTGCCTTTGATAGACAGACACCATCTTCATGTGATTACCTTTTACAGATAAGATCCTGTGTGTAACTTTGCCTGCATTCTCAATGTTTTTATAGCCCTAAATTCCATTGGCATATGTATGCATGCACGTCTGTGTGCATTTGACTAATCGTGTGCCCTATGTGCACACTGCACATGTGTGAGTACAACTCAGCTTTTGCATGGTTTTTCATGGAACTCGATGCATATGATTGTACACACACATACTTGAGCATATACTTATCCAATCCAAGCTACATTCTAAGAAATCCAGTGCGTAAATTTCTCATGTTTTTACCACTTTTGTGGCTCAGGGCAGCCAAACTTGTTGGAGACACTCGGGCCGTTGTAGCGGAGCGAGGGTTTAACAGACCTTACTCCAAGATCATCATCACTCGAAGCGGGCGAATAGAGAATTGATCTTTCAAAGCATCTCCCAGGTTCAGAGGAGCTGAGGTTCTCCAAGATTTTGCCTCCACCAACTTCCTCGTTTCATCACTTCTACCATCATGTAAAGAGTCGTGAAAATTCTTTAAGAATTGGTCTGAAGGGTTAACACATTTCTGAAATCCAGAGAGAGAGGGATGGGCATATCTGCTGCACGACGCTGTCTGCTGTGAACCTAGCGACGTGAATATTGATTGATGATGCTGAATTGGTGTATCCTTGGTTTCATTTAATTAAGCAGATAAACAAATTAATTCATGCTCAAGTCTAATATTGAATGGGATGGTGATTGCTCTATTCCACCTTTAGATCTTTGAGATATCCAGTGTTTTAAAGCAGCATCTGCTTTTGGGGCGAGAGAGAGAGAGAGAGAGAGAGAGAGAGAGAGAGGCCAGATTAGGAGATGCTTTCGGTATCTTCAATTATAAATTGTTTACACAGGACTGTTTGGTCTCATAGGCAATGTTGTCCTTCCGCAAGTGTTCTTTTTTGTGTGTGTGTGTGTGTGTGTGAGAGAGAGAGAGAGAGAGAGAGAGCCTATTCTCCAACATGTCTAACATCCTCGTGTCCACATGGGACCATCGAAGCTTCCTTCATGGCGGCACAAGTGTGTGATCGTTGTATCTCATTTGTAAGAAGATAATATTGTTCTGCATCTAAGTTATTGCAATATCAAATGTTGGTAAATCTTTACGAAGGTTTTTTTAAAAAGACATTGTATCTGTACATGCTTAGAGAATTGTTGTCCACAATGCTTAGAGAATTGTTGTCCACAATGCTTATTTTGTTCCTTCAATAATTCAATATGAAAGTCTTTCGCAACTGATCTATATTGTTCTACTTCTTTCTCATACAGTCTTACATTTTCAAGGGATTGTTTGAAACAGCACATTAAAATTCCTTGTTTGTCAAAGACACCTTTACATTTTCATATAGTAATGCCATAGATAGTGCTTTATTTCGCTCTTACTACACAATCTAGAAAACCCCATCAAAATGTTGTTAGATAAAGTTATGCACATGAGCAGAGTGTGTAGCCCCCTATACATGTCGTTCAAGTCAAGGGCCAAGAAAGTTAAGAAAATCTTGAGGCATATTTTCATTGACATATCATATGTAATGCCCCTTGTAATATGAAAAATCAGTGTGAGGGCTTGTGTGGCAAAAGGTTATAAAGCACAAAGAATGTACTTTTTGGGTGCATGTGTTGGTGTAGCTTCTTGGTTCTCAAGAAGAGAGACAAAGTTCAAAAACCCAATCTCAAATAATGCCCACAAGGCCACTTGAATCCCACAACCTATCTCACACACACATGAAAGATCACACATAAAAGAAGAGTGTATGTGGAAATATATGCATTTAGTGTATACATCTATATTCGAGAATGATATTGGAACGCCTTATGAAACCATTCATTCTTTCTCTCCACAAAGACCAAAAGTTGGGTCAACACACATGTGCTTGTACAATTGCATATCGGCTCATCACAAATCTTCTCCAGAATAAGTTTCAAAAGATGGGACTTTCACTAGTGGCCATCTATAAACCCTTCCAAAAATCAAGATATCATAAAAGTAGCAATACACTATGATGTGATGAAAGCTTGTTTCATACTTGAAAATCCCACAAGATCCTTTCGACTCTTTGCATCATCCTTCCTTCCATCTATCGTTTTGGTTGGATTGAAGCAATCAAACTTTCCATTGGGCAAATGCACGCTAGGAAATAAGGGTCTTGAGTAATCTTGAGCCTAGTAGTGGGGCTTAATAAGAGAAGCAACAAGTTTCTAGTTATAAATACGAAACTATTTCTAATTTTTAAATATCAACAACCCCACCTGTCTAGGAGAATGCTATAAAGAATAGTGGTGGAAGGGATTAAAAGTGTTGTCTTACAAACATTATGAGAGAGAGAGAGAGAGAGAGAGAGAGAGAGAGAGAGAGAGAAGAAGAAGAAGAAGAAGAAGAAGAAGCTCTTTTAACGTCGTAGGAACAATCCCAAGAGACCGAGAGAGAGAGAGAGAGAGAGAGAGAGAGAGAGAGAGAGAGAGAGAGAGGAAGTGTAATAATTAGTCAATTCTTATTGGAGTATGGTCAATGTTAGAGCTTAACCCTAACATAACAAAAATGCAAAATATAAAAACACTGAGAAGATAGCATAAACCAAAAAAACAACCCTGGTTTTCCACAAGGGTAATCAAATAGTGTGACCTTAGCTCGTGTCCCTAGCCATCGCAAGCTTGAAGCCTTAAAGCCAAGCAAGCATAGGACAACTGCCATTAGAAAGCGCATAGCCCCCAACCTAATGGGTCATGAAAAACCAAACATGGAGACATTTATGTTGTTCCACCACCACTTGAATATGTGGAAGAAGACATGCTAAGGATAGAGTTTGAAATGGGAAGGGGGGTTTTCCATGAATACAGCACCTAGAGGCTCAGATTTGTGCAAATTAAAGCTAATCCATATCCCAAGGATGATGACCAAATTTGATGGAAATGGAGATACCATTCATAGTACCTAGAGAAGTTTGATCAAGTTTGTGAAGCCATGTGAAGGATTGATGATCCCACCAAGGTCTGTTTGAAACGGCCAACCACAAAGTTTTGAGACATGACTTCAGTGTGGGATTTTCACGAAACCTAATCTCTAGTTTCACCAGAGATCTAGAATTGTACCTTACCATGCCAAACAATTCAAGACCATCATCAATCATTTTCTATCAAATGCAAGTGGTCTTCGTGCATAAATTTATAAATAAAGCCACAGGCCATCTTTCCTTGTACGGGTCCACACACCATAATAACTTACAACCTCATAGATGAGGCCTCACATCAAGCATTTTTTTGCCCACATTACACCACATGTAGCCTCGACATGCTTCAAGGGCCAACCAAACTCTATTTTTAATAGACCCCAATGCACGTAGGTTACTCTTGTCACCAACTACATCTTTAACCATCCACAGCTCTATGGTGAAAGTGGTAGCATCTTCACCACCCAAGCTTGGTAATGCAAGGACGCAATCGCCATCAGGAAGGGGGAGTATGTTAACCACTTCGCAAGTTAACATGGTTTCACTCACCTGGCCTACCATGAGGCAGTTGAAGCCCATATTTTATAAGACACTATTGAACTTACCTTGAGCTTAATGCCAAACAGAGAAGTTACCAACTTTGTGTACATACTTATGGCCAAGGACCATTTTAAAGTTTTTTTGGCCTAGTGTGAAAGCTAGTCATTTGTGTATAAGTCAATTTTAACATGAAGCAATACACATTCTATTAAACGTCGCAGCCTCACCATAGCCATGGGAGAGAGAAAGGGAGGAAGAAGACTTGGCTCAGATTCCCCACCCAACCCTAGAGATAATGTGTGTATGTCCACACACACACTCACCTAGTTATGTGTAGGCTTGTCCATACACACTGGCTGGTCACCTGACCATCCCGCTCTACAATGGTTGTGGTACACACTAGCCTGGTCACCTAACTATCCCCCCACTCTATGGCATTTTGGTACTCCGACTACTAGGCATCTCACCCTTGAACCCACTAGCTCCCGTCGGCCATGCTCCGAGGCCTAGACTCCGCTAGTGGGTCGAGTCGTAAGTGTATTACATGCTACGTGACATTACCCCCACTTAAGAGAATAGCTATCGTTAGCGAAAACAAACTGAGGAAAAGATTTGGTAAATGTTCTTAGTTGGTTCCATGTTGAGGCTTCCTCCGGCCTATCCTTCCACTTAATAAGTGCCTATCAATACACAATATACCTTGTGTTCTGATCTTTGAACTCAAGAATCGTCTCTGGTTCATGTGGAAGTGACTGTGGCTCCAAGAACTCAACCAAAAGTTAGGACAAACTATGTTGTCCTGATGGACCACTATTTTTCGTATTGTCATGAAAATCTGGATACACTAGAGAGCCGACAATTCAAGTTTGTAGACTACGCTTCCATCTAATAGCTCTACTACTCTAGGAGATCTAGATTGGAATCTATATATATAAATAAATCAAGTAAATCTAGTCCTTGAATGTCTCAAATTGGTCTAAGCAAATTTCAAATATGGTAGGAACTCCTTCCAATTGGGTTGCATGTTTGCTAACATATATGCAAAGCATATCCTCTAGGACTTGGTTGACTCTCTCTACCTAACCATTAAGCTATGCATGGTCGGTTGTACTCATACTCAGAGTAGTTTCTAACTTTTTGAAGATTTATCTTCAAAAGGACTATCAAACTTCCTATCTCGACACTATATTTGTGGGCATGCCATATAGTTTGTAGAGATGTTTGATAAAGAGCCTAGCAAGCTTGGATCTTTTCACATTCTTTTAAGCTGGAATAAACTTGTCCATCTTAGTCAACCTATTCGTTATTCCCTTCAAGAAGAGTTTTTTGTTCACAAAAACAGTCAAGAAAGTTATAAACAAGTGTTTGCTTTGCTTGTGACTTCCGTGAGAACTACGATAAGGGAAATAAGAAGCTTAGCTATATTTTTTGTAAGTAATGTGACCAATTTGGAAACACTAAACCATAATTACCACTTGTAACTATGAAAGATGTCAATGAAACACAAACTGCTACTAAGGCATTGAATAACATCATGCCTTTATATACGTGTGAGAAGTTCTCAAATCCTCAAAAGATTCATAATTAATGTTCTCCGACATCAAAGGGAATTATTTTCACATTCTACGACATTAAGATATTTCTCTCTTGTGGTTAGAAACCACATGGAGCAGTTCAAAGCAACAAGTTTGCGTAACTGTTACAAGTCTTTAGCAAAGTGACATCAAAGAGATTTCTCTCTTGTGGTCAAAAAAACCACAGGGAGTTCAATGTAACATGTTTGCACAACTATTACAAGTATTTAGCGAAGTGTTCTATAATGTGGTACAATTGATAGCTACAATTTTCCCCTCTCAAAAAGTTCTTGCATTCTTCCAAGAATGAGTGTATACATCTACACATCTTGCAACAGTGAAGATACTTCCCACACAAACATCATCTATGTGATCTATAGTGTCTATGTACAACTGAAAATCAAGAGTAACATGCAAGCAGTGAGAGTCATACAATCCCCAAGCCCATGAGTAAAGATATGCCCATCCACATGTCTACTCGGCAACCACTCGACACTACAACCATGTGACTCAACGGCTAGCTATGTCTCTATGGACATGTCTATGGGCTACCATACTGACATCTAAACGTTAGTAGCACCGTCTAGACACACCTCTATAAGTATGGGAACATTGGACACCTCTACTAAGTCAAATAGTAGACAAACTAGTCGTCGGTAAATCATTCTCAACTATAGACAACAATCCATAAACCATTTGGTTTACTACAAAGCAAAAATTGAGAATTTCTTTCTTGTTTAACCGGTTTCTATATACAGATGCCTACGATATGTGGTTTAGGTATGCCTCCAACACACCTTATATACAGATAGACAAACAAACTCAATCTCTATACTTTGAGATTGCTATGACATGAACATCACTCATCAAATTTGTGTGTAGCACCAATATGAAGTCTGACGTATAATATTTCTTTGTTGCCTCCTCATTATAGTGGCAATGCACTACTACCTATCTGCTGTAGGTGACAATATAATACCCGACTATAATCGATGACAAACAAGTAATACTAGGTCCTTGTAGGTGACAATATAATACCCGACTATAATCGATGACAAACAAGTATTACTAGGTCCTTGTATAAACTTCATAAATATTCCAAAACACAAATTAGTACAAGTTGGCCTTTTTTTGTGATGTTTGCTTATTAAAGTTGAACTGCGTTCACTTTACCCTATCTATCTAAAACGCCAAATCCCTCCCTCAATTTGGTTGAGTAACTCCGTACTCATGGATATACTCTTTTCGAGTTGGAATATCCAAAAAGGATCCATCTCCTACAAGATGCTCAAGCCACTTACTATGAAATGTGCATAAGATTGATCTTAAACCTTTGGCACTTCAGCACATAGTTTGGGGCATTCTAGCACCAAATCATTGTTGATTAAATTAACAACTATGTCAATCTATGAACTCTATGGTCATCATCAAAATATGAGTCTTGCTAGGTTATGATAGTAGCCTTTAGCTCAATTTCAGCGTGAATAAAAATAGCAAAGTCCTTCAAGAACTTGCCCAAATACTTTGTGGATCCTCCTCATGGCTATCTACCGACTGAGCATAGTGTGAAAACACTTCCACACCTACCCAAGTACATACTGAACACTCTTGGCGATTCGGCCACACCAAATTGATAAGTTCAAAGCTTTATCTAGAATATCAAGCACCTAAGGTTTGTGACTTCCATAAAATTTGAGCTCATTGGAATTT
>NC_141080.1:50125058-50290058 GCF_041138505.1 Cibotium barometz | reverse complement strand
AGAGAAAATGTCTAGAGGGAGGTAATTCAAAATTGAGATATTTTTGGATATAAAAATCCTCCTAGTTTCTAAAATGGTTTCCCCTTAAAAAAAATCAAAAAGAACTTTCCAATGTGCAATTGGAATTAATTGAAAATAGGTATAAAGGACCTTAGCAGCCTAAGGGTCTAGATTTTCAGAAATTTTTGGATTATGGTCCAATTAAGGTTCCTATGGAGGACCAATAAGATTAATCCAAGTGTAGGGATGAGATAAATTGAAGAATAAAAGAAAAACCCCCCCAAAAATGAGTAAATGCTCACATAAGATGAAGAGTGGACTAAGGACCAAAGAAAATAATTTAAAATTTTGATTTTTGACACCTCAGTGTGGGGATCTCCCCTCATGAAGTGGGCACCTTTTTCTCATCATTACCCCCAATTTTTAATCAATAAAATGAGATATTTTCATCTCTCCTCTCTCCTATTTCAAAACTAGATCCAAAAGTAAGCTGAATTGACCCAAAAATGGTCAAAAATTGACCAAACTGATCTGGAAAATTCTAGAACCAGTTTGCTTGGTTAGAGGCTCAGTTTTTCCTATAAATAGAAGCCTCTTCCTTTGTAAAAGCTTAATGGTGTTTTATGCACTGTTACTCTACTCATGTCCTGAGCCATCTACATTGAATTTTTTAATAATTCAATTCTACTCTACTCCTGTCCTGAGGCATCTACATTGAATTTTTTAATAATTCAATTATTTTTAGCCTAATCCTCTCCAAAGTGAATTGGTGGCCACTATTGCTTCAAACAATAGTAGAATCCTTAATCCCTCAAACCAAAGGAGAGCTTACAAACTCCATGTAAGCTAACGGAAATTTTTTTATTACAAAAGTGTTATTCTATTAAATTTGATTTTTATGCATAGAAAGATGCATAAGGAAAATTTTTTTATTATAAAAGCGTTATTCTTATAAAAATTAATTTTTATGCATAAATAGATGCTTAAAGAAATTCTTTTTATTTTAAAAGTGTTATTCCTATTAAATTTGATTTTATGCATAAAAGGGTTTTTATATATATAAGTGTTATTTCCATTGAAGTTGATTTTTATGCATAAATAGATGCATAAAGAATTTTTATATCAAAATTAGAATTCTCTTAAATTCTATGTTTAAATTCTGAGTATTTCATAAATGAATTTTTATATCAAAATTAGAATTCTCTTAAATTCTATGTTTAAATTCTATGAGTATTTCATAAATGAATTTTTTTATTTACAAAAGTGTTATTCTTATTAAATTTAATTTTTATGCATTAAAAAATGCATAAAGGAATTTTTTTATTACAAAAGCGTTATTCTTATTAAATTTAATTTTTATGCATAGAAAGATGAATAAAGGAAATTTTTTTATTACAAAAGTGTTATTCGTCTAGAAAATAATGAGATGCCAGAGGAGGACCACCCACATCAAGATCAGTAGCAATAGGTGGCCCAAGAGAGGCTCCCTAGGTCCCTTCTCTAATAGGCCCCTCATCTTACACAAGCTTCTGATGCTTTTGCCAAAGGCAGGGCACCAAAAAAAAGCCTTGACATCATCAGCTCCCCCAGACCAACCCTCAACATCATCTCCCCCTCTTGTCACCTCCATGATGTCACCACCAGCCACTCCTCCATGATTACACCACGTGCCTCTCCAATGCCAACATCACCACTCTTACCTCCCAAACCACCCCCACTACTCACCTCTCTAGGGGGCACCCTAAATAGACTCACCAAAGCCTCAACCTCATAAGCTAACCACTCGTCTCTCACATCACATGATGACGAAGCCTTACCTTTGGGTGTCTTAGAAGAAGGTGACATCCTAGCATCCTCCATCGATGGAGAGCAACAATAGTAGCAGATGAACCCTCATGGTGTGACCCCCTTGATGGAATGGACATTGACAGAGCCATCAAGATCTTGGAACAAAGACATCACCTAGACCCAACCCCAGCTACCAATAGGAACACTGATTGCCTCAATATTTGCCTCATCAAACTTTATCTGGAAAAAAAATATAACCAATCATCATAAAAGGGACTGAGTGGGATACAAGAGACCACAAGCCAGAGCTACCCTAATCACACACAAACTTGTGGACTCATGGTGAATAACCTATGTGCAATGACCTTGCCTTCCCCAGGCCAAGTATTGGAAGGATTACTGTTATGCTCTCCCAATAGGTATCTCACAATCCATCCTATTTATTTCCCAATCAAATGAATAAGGGCCTGGGACCTCTTGGAGAAGAACCCAAAGCTGTGTTCAATTTCTCCTAGTAGATACCTCTAGGTATTGGAAGGAGTATTGCTATGCTCCTAGGTACTTCATAGTCAACCCTATTTATTTATTAGAAGGAGTACTGCTATGCTCCAGTACCTCAGAGTCAACCCTATTTATTTGTTCAAAGGAGTACTGCTATTCTCCAAGCAGGTACCTCAAAGTTAGCCCTATTTGTTCATTGGAAGGAGTATTGCTATTCTCCAAGCAGGTACCTCAAAGTTAGCCCTATTTGTTCATTGGAAGGAGTATTGCTATGCTCCAAAGTCAACCCTATTTATTTCCTAATAGAATCAAGATGGGCATGGGACCTCTTTGAGCAAGAGAGCTAGAGAAGAACCCAAAGCTGCAGTTCAATTTTCCTTGGATACCTCGACCTCAACCACCCCCCTTCTCCATGAAGAATGGATACTTTGCACAAATGTGCAAGTTTATCTAGGACTATGATGAGGAGGTGACTGACCCCGACATGATCATTACCATTTGCTTTTTTCAACTCACAACATTGTCCTTTTGGTGGAGTTTCTAGAATGGCATACATTTGATGAAGGTCTCCAGGGCATGGCCTTCGACATTAACAAGGGCACACCTCTTTGCAAGATACTCAGCTTGTTAACAAAGCCAATTCATGAATCCATAGTTTGAAGGTTTGTGGCAGCTCCTATTTCCAGGGGTTCCACTATTCTTTCACTCACCTATGTGTTTCGTTGGCTCATTTTCTCCCAAAGCTCCTTGCTTGAGATGGAGCAATCTGTTGAGTGTGCTGGTCATTTACTCAAGTCAAAGACTTGGTCGTTTTGATGAGGAGGTGTGGGTTGATACGCTACAATTGATTGTATTTGTCATTTCCAATAATTAGTCCAGATCAACAAGTGTGCATTAAAGGTCAGAGAAATATTTAATACAAGTTTCTAATTTAGTCTATCACAATAAAATTGATTGTATGATCATTTCCAATAATTAGTCCAAATCGAGTTTGTATTAAAGAAAGGAGAAATATCTCATACAAGTTTCCAATAATAGTCTAGATCAAATTTGCATTAAAGGTCCTTGATGTCCCTAGTGCAGGTCAAAGAAGGTTTCATACAAGTTTTTTTTAAGGGTTTTTCTTTGGCTATTATGTTAGGCTCCCATGTCCAAGTTCCTGTTTACAAGTTCACGTTTCTAGGCTCATGTGTGTAGGCTCACGTCTATAAGATTACATCTACAGGTTCACACATGTGTAGTTTCACATGTTAAGTTCACATCGCCAGAGTCACGTTTGTAAGCTCACAACTGCAAGTTCATATGTATGGGCTCACGTATGCAGGTTCATGTCTCTAGGTTCACGTCTCTAGGTTCATGCCTCTAGGCTCACATCTCTTTTATATGAACTCGGCTCATGTACTTCCCTTATAGAAATGAGCCTACCTAGGGTATGAAAATCTATGAACTGGGCTTATGACAGGGTTGGTGTACAATTATTGGGTAATAAGTGTACTTAATTCCCTAATAATTATGAAGGAAATAAATTTCTTGGAGTTTGTAGTTGGTACAGATTGTATGGCACGTGTAGGTGTGTCCATACATGGGTCCTTTTGGCTGTAATATATTTGGTTCGTACTATATTAGCTAGACCTACCTCTAGGCTCACATCTATAGGTTTACATGTCCATGATTATAGTTTACATCTCTATCTTACGTCTCCAAGCTCACGCTATAGGTTCATGTGTCCAGGCTCACGTGTCCAAATTCATGTCTTATCATAGACGAACATAGATTTTCCTAATGAATATATATTTCCCTACCAATAGATTCACATCTTATTAGGGTTTTGTCCTACCAAATAGGTGAACATAGATTGCCCTAATGAAAATAAACTTCAAATGGAAATCAAACACACAAACAAACACATCCAATGCTCCTATACTATATGTTTTTTGAAGTGTGACCTTTAATCAACAGCGCAGATAATATTGGGTGATTCCAATAGCTTGGAATGGACAAAAAATTGAGCTCTAAGCCCTAGACTAGTCCCCAAAAGTGGCAACGAATATGTTCAAGTCAAGATCTTACTTTAGCCTTGCCAAAGCATGTATCAGTAGGTTTTGCCTTAGAGCTACAATTTGCAACTTCCCATGTGGGTGTGCTAGCTCGCCCATCAAATCCTCACTTGTTGTAACACCGAAATGCTCCTTGCCACAAAGAGTAGCAGGGAGAGCTCTCTTGATGGAAGCAATAAGAGATCCATCTTTGTGATGGATCTCTCTCACAAAAGGTAGGGGAAGAAGAGGAAGCTAATGCAAGAAGAAAAACTACAATCGAACCTATCTAGCACGTATCCATTGAGCAAACAAGATTTAATAGTATGCAAGCAAGCAAGCAAGAATAGGAAAGAAGGAGAGCTCACAAGCAAGATTCAATAGTATGAAAGAAGAGAAAAGAAAAGGAGATCTCACAAGGAAACTATTGTAAGGGAATGACTATGTATTCATTGTTTACAATAATAATTTATATACAAGTGAGTAGCTTTCACACTAGGTTGGCCAAACTTAAAAACGGTTCAACCTCTATCACTAATCTTAATAAACTATGTACACTAAGTTCGTAGACTTTTTCGATTGATAGGAAGCTACTTTATATATTCTAGTGTTGTCTTACAAAAGTTAAGTGCTCGTTCTTCTTGTGCCGGTAAGATGGTAAAGCACCTTATGGTAGGTTGGGCGGGAAAAGCCATGTTAAGCCAAACAGAGTGGTTTTAACAGTACCAAATGGGATCTCCAGTTCCATCAAATTTGGTTATCATCCTTGAGATATGAATTGGCTTGTTTTTCCCCGCCTCTTAGCTTCTTGGTGCTATGCTAGGCCGCAACCCCCCTTCCCATTTCAAATACCATCCTAGGCATGTCTTCTGCAGATTCACGTGGCGGTGGAACGTAAGGGAGTGGTTGAACAAAATCCTATGTTTCATGGTTTGGGATTCCTTGACCTATGGGGTTGGGTTGCACAGTTTCCAATGGCACTTATCCTCTGAAAGCTCGGGCCTTGAGACTGCAGGCTTGCTCTGCACCCAAAAATAGGGCAGCTGAACATTTGCCTTTTATGCTGTGTTAATAGAGCCAGTTGGTGAATCCAGAGTTTGGAGGTCCGTGGGCGGCTCCTATTTCCACAGTGTTTCCATTATTCCTCCACCAATATTTGTGTTTCGTTGGCTCATTTACTCCCAAATCTCCTTACCTTAGGTGGATCTTAAGGATTCTAGCTTTCTAAACAGGGGAGCACTCTACCTGTTGAGTGGTCATTTGATGGGATCTAAGGCTTGGTGGATTTAAGGAGGTGTGGTTTGATACACTACACTTGACTATATTATCATTTCCAATAATCACATTCAAGGTCCCATGTCTCTGCCTACAGGTCAAAGAATGGTTTCAAACACGTTTTTTTTTAGATTTGTTTTTTGTTATTATTATTATTGTTGTTGTTGTTGCTAGGCTCACATGTCCAAGTTCACGTCTATAAGTTCATAATTCTAGGCTCACATCTACTACAGGTTCACGTATCTTGGATTACGTGTTACGTTCACGCCTCTAGACTTACGTTTAGATACTCATACAACTATAGGTTTATGTATGTAGGTTTATGTCTCTAGGCTAATTTCACACCTCTAGACTCACATGAACTCAGCTCACATACTTCCCTTGTATAGCCTAGCTGAGGTACGAAAATTTACAAACTGAGATAATGATAGAGTTGGTGTGTAATTATTGGGTAATAAGTGCTTAAATTTTTAATAATTACGAAGGATAAGAATTTACAAATCGGGCTCATGACAGAGTTAGTGTGTATTTATTAGATAATAAGTGTACTTAAATTTTTAATAATTAGGAAGGATAAGAGTTTTTCTTAGAATTTGTATCTGGTAGTATAGATTATATGATAGGAAAATATTCCAAGGAAATGGGTAGGTATGTCCGAACACAGACCTTTCTTGCTATAATAATTGGTTTGTACTATAAGCATACCTATCCCTAAGCTCTGTAGGTTCATGTGACAGAGTTAGTGTGTAATTATTAGGTAATAAGTGTACTTAAATTTTTAATAATTAGAAAGGATAAGAGTTTTTCTTAGAATTTGTATCTGGTACAGATTATATGATAAGAAAATATTCCAAGGAAATGGGTAGGTATGTCCGAACACGGACCTTTCTGGCTATAATAATTGGTTTGTACTATAAGTATACCTATCCCTAAGCTCTGTAGGTTCACGTGTCTAGGCTCACAGCTCACGTCTCCAGGCTCATGTCTATAGGCTCACCTATTTAGATTCATGTCTTATCAAGGTTTTTCCCTTCTAATAGATGAATATAGATTGCCCTAATGAAAAATAAACTTTAAATGGAAATGAAACACATAAACAAACACATCCAATGCTCCAAAACCGTATGTTTTTCGAAGTGTGACCTCTTAATCAATAGTGGGTGATATTGGGTGATTCCAATATCTTAGAATGGATGGAAACGGAGCTAAGCCTTGGGCTATCCCTTGCTAGCGATGCCAAATACGTTCAAGTCAAGGGCTTACCTTAGCTTGTATCATTGGGTTTTGCCTTAGAGCTGCAATTTGCAACTTCCCATATGGGTGCTCTAGCTTGTCCACTATAACCTCAGTCATTTGTCACACTAAAATGCACCTTGCAACAAAGGGATGAAGGGAGAGCTTTCTATGCCTTGATGGAGGCAACAAGAGATATATCTTTGCAATGGTTTTCTCTCACTCGTTGTGTTGTCACACCACAATGCTCCTTGCACAAAAGGGCTAAAGGGAGAGCTTTCTGTGCCTTGATGGAGGCAACAAGAGATCCATCTTTGCAATGGTTTTCTCTCATAAAAGGCAGGGGAAGAAGAGGAAGCTAATGGAAGAAGAAAACCTACAATCAAACCTATCTAGCAAGCATCCATTAAGCAAGCAAGATTCAATGTTATGCAAGCAAGCAAGAAGAGGGAAGAAGAAGAGCCCACAAGAAAACTATTGTAAGGACATGATTGTGTGTTGCTTATTGTTAATAATGACTTATATACAAGTGACTAGCTTTCACAGTAGGCCGACCAAACTTAAAAATGGTCTAACCTCTATCACTAGTCTTAAGCAACTATGTACACTAAGTCACTTTCACACTAGCCGACCAAACTTAAAAATGGTATGACCTCTATCACTAGTCTTAAGCAACTATGTACACTAAGTCGAGAGACCTCCCTTATTTCATAGTAAGTGCATGGTAAGTCTACTTTATATATTCTAGCATCGTCTTACAAAAGTTAAGTGTTCATTCTCACACGAGTAAGATGATAAAGGATCTTATGGTAGGTCGGGTGAGTAAAAGCATGTTAACCAACATAGTGGTTAACATTACTAAATGAGATCTCCAATTCCATCAAATTTGGTCATCATCATCTAGTGTGGATTTCTTGGTTTTGCTTGACTCTTAGCTTTTAGGTGCTATGCTGTTTGCAACCCCACTTCCCATTTCAAATGCCATCCTACATATGTCTTCTACATATTCACATGACGGTGGAACGTAAGGGAATTGTTGCACGAAACCATGTGTTTCAGGGTTTGGGATTCCTTGCCCTACAGGGTTGTGTTGTGTGGTTTCCAATGACACTTGTCCTCTAAAATCCCCGACCTTGAGGCTGCAAGCTCACTACACAATTGAGGACATGTTCTGTGAATACTCATGTGGATCCCTTTCCATGGTAAAGGTGCTTCTATAATGGACTCATGTGGACAAAGCGATACTCCTACCTTATGGTTTGTTGTTGTGGGATAAACCGAGCTTGAGATCAACACCAAATGTTTGAAACATTGTGGCTTTTGACATGGTCGGCTTAGGATAAACCCAGCTTAGGATCAACACTAAATGTTTGAAACATTGTGGCATCTGACATGGTTTGACCTCTTCCTGTGGGAGTGAAGCTTGAGGTTCTAGGTCTTGCTCTCGCTCCTTCAATAGAGCTGCACCCAAAAAACAAGGCAGTTGAACGCCTTTTAATTTATTAATAGAACCAATTGGTGAATTTGTGTTTTATTAGCTCATTTCCTCCAAAATCTCCTCGCTTGAGGTGGATCCCCATGAATTTAGCCTTCTTAACAGGGGAGAAAGTTGTTGAGTGTTAGTCGTTTGCTACAATCAAAGGCTTGGGTGGGTCGGAATGGATGAAAATGGATCTAAACCCTAGGCTAGTCCTCGATAACGGTGCCAAATATGTTCAAGTCAGGAGCTTATCTTAGCCTTCTCAAAGCATGTGTCAATGGGTTTTGCCTTAGAGACACAATCTCCAACTGCCCATGTGGGTGCGCTAGCTCATCCACTGTTGTTTTCTCACTCCATTGTGATTCCTTGCCAAAGGGGTGAAGGAAGAGCTCTCTATACCTTAATGGAGGCAACAAGAGATCCGTCTTCGCTTGGTTACTAATTTTCACACTAGGTCGACCAAACTTAAAAATGGTCAGATTTCTATTACTAGTCTTAAGCAAATATGTACACTAAGTCCGTAGACTTTCCCTGATTGACATTAAGCTTATGGTAAGGGTGCTTTGTATGTTCCAGTGCCATCATACAAAGGTTAAGTGTCTCTTCTAATGTAAGTAATATGGCAAATCGCCTTATGTAGGTCGAGCGGGCGAAACCATGTTAACAAACAAAGTGGTTAACATTACTAAATGGGATCTCTAGTTCCATCAAATTTGGTCATCATCCTTAAGATATGGATTGGCTTGGTTTTGCCCAATTTTGAGCTTCTAAGTTGTATTTCGCAACCTACCTTCCTATTTTGAATGCCATCCTAAGCATGTCTTTTGCATCATATTCACGTAGCGGTGGAACGTAAGGTAGTGGTTGCATGAAACCCTATGTTTTGGGGTTTGGGATTCCTCGCCCTAGGGGATTGGGATGCATGGTTTCCAATGGCACTTGTCCTCCAAAATCCTAGCCTTGAGGTTGCAAGCTTGCTAGCACAATTGAAGACACGTTCTGTGAATGCTTGCATAGATACTTTGTGACGAGATAGTCTCTCACATTGGCTCCTTAGGCTTCCCCGTGTTCTATGCTCCTCGTCCAAACATAGAAGAACTAAAACTGGGTTCCATGATAAAGGCGCTTTTGTAATGGGCTCCTGTGGAGAGTAGGACTCCTACTTATGCTATGTGCGCTTGTTGTTATGTGTACTTTGGAACACTTGTTGTTATGTGTACTTTGGAACACTTGTTGTCCCTAGTGGTATAATAGAAGAGACACGTGTCCTCGTTTGTAAGATGCAATTGTTCGATCATGGTTAGCTTGGGCTAAACCCAGCTTAGGATTGACACCAAATGTTTGAAACATTATGGTGTCTCACATGGTTTGACCTCTCCCTATGAGAACGAATCTTAAGGTTCCAGGTCTCACTCCCACTCCTTCTCACTAGAGTTGTGCCCAAAAATAGAATGTTTAAACGTCTTCTGCGCTATTGATAAAGCTAATTAGTGAATCCAAAGTTCAGAGGTTCGTGGGCGGCTCCTGTTTCTAGGGGTTCCACTATTTCTCACTCACGTCTGTGTTTGTTGGCTCATTTCCTCTCAAAGCTCCTCGCTTGAGGTGGATTCCAGGGAGTCTAGCCTTCTTAGAGAGCACTATGCGAGTGCTAGTCATTTGTTGGGATCAAAGGCTTGGTGGGTTTGAGGAGGTGTGGTTTGATGCACTACAATTGGTTGTATTTCGTTTCCAACAATTAGTCCAGATCCAGTTGACATTAAAGGTCCCTGGTGTCTCAAATGCAGATCAAAGAATGGTTTTACACAAGTTCTTTTAAAGATTTATTTTTTGTTTTTTTCAATGCTACTAGACTCACAAGTTCACGTATATAGGCTCACGTATGTAGATTCACGTCTCTAAGCTCATTTGTCTAAGTTCATGTCTCTAGACTCATGTCTCTAGGCTCATGTGTCTATGTTCACACCTCTAAACTCATGTCTCTATGCTCATGTGTCCAAGTTCACGTCTCTGGACTCATGTCTTTTTTGTATAAACTCGGCTCACGTACTTTCCTTGTATGAAATGAGCTTACTTGGGACACAAAAATCTAGAAACTAGGCCTATAATAGGGATTGTGTGCAATTCTTGAGTAATAAGTGTATTTAATTCTCTAATAATTATAAAGAACAAGAATTTGTTGGTACAGATTGTATGATAAGAAAATCTTCCAAGGACATAGATAGGTATGCACGTATGTGTCTTTCTAGTTGTAATAATTAATATGTATTATATTAGGTATACCTACCTCCAGAGACTCACAATTGTAGGTTCACATGTCCAAGCTCATGGCTCATGTCTCTAGGCTCATGTGTCGAGGCTCATGTGTCGAGGCTTACATGCCAAGATTTATGCCTTTTGTATATAAGATTATGGATATAATCACGTCCCATATATCTGAGAGCTGATTTAGTCTAATTTTTGTGATTTTTTGAACTTGATGGGATGAGATTAAAGATCTTAATCTTGGTTAATAGTTATAATACAACTAATTATATATATATATTTATTGTTTTTAGATAATTTTGCATGCTTCTACTCTACCAATTCAACAATGCATAAACAAAAATTGGGAAAAAGTAGAGGTAAGCCCTAGACTATTCCCCAATAGCGATGCCAAATATGTTTAAGTTATGAGCGTATCCAAAAATTACCAAAGCATGTGTCATCGGGTTTTGCCTTAGAGCAACAATCTGTAACTTTTTATGTAGGTGTGCTAACTAAATGCTCCTTGCCAAAGGGGATAAAGGGAGAGCTCTCTATGACTCAATGGAGGCAACAAGAGATCCATCTTCACAATGGTTCTCTCTCACAAGAGATGAAGGAAGAAAAGAAAGCTAATGTAAGAAGAATACTTACAACTAACATGGAGCCATCACATGCAAATAAAGATTAAATAGCATGCAAGCAAGCCCATAAGAGGAAAGAAGGAGAGCTCACAAGAAAACTATTGCAAATGACTTATATACAAGTGATTAACTTTCACGTAGGCCGACAAAACTTAAAAATAGTCCAACTTCTAATCCACTAGTCTTAAGCAACTTTGTATACTAAGTCCATAACTTTCTATATTTGATAGTAAACGCATGGTAAGGCTACTTTATATATTCCAACACCATCTTAAAAAAGTTAAGTGTCCGTTCTTGTGCGAGTAAGATAGCAAAACACCTTGCGGTAAGGCGAAAACCATGTTAACCAACATAATGGTTAACAAGAATACACTAGAAGCAAAGAACCCAAATAATGCACCAAAATTGGCCTACACAAAGCTGCCGTCTTACAAAAATCACCGAGAAAAAAAAAATCCAGAAATTCAAGCAATACCCAAAAACTGAAACCGCTTTGTGTCAAAATGGGGGATGAAGGACATCTTTGCTCTTGCGAGTTTCTGCTAACTTGCCTATATAAAAAGCAATTGGGAGGCAATCTAGTGTTGCCATCGTTCTTTTTCTCTCTACTCTTCATTTCTTCACCAATTCCCCTCTCTATCTTTGTTTCAAATCTAAATTCATGCACACCTTAATCATAATTAGCATTTCTGCAAAGCATTTATGTCACAATTTACTATCGCTGTTATTGTTTCTTTTTCTAATAGCTAGTTACTTTTTGTAAAAGCACAAAATTTCAGCTTTAAAAATGAATGCTCTTGGATTCCAAGTTCGCTGTTTTAGCAATAGAACCATCTGATAATGTCTTGTGGCAAGAGGTTTCCTTGCTGTGGCTAGTGCTCTTGCAAATAATCTCCTTGCCTCTCCACTGGCATTACAGAATCAATCCTCCCTGCACCTAGGTGCAGGCCTTAAGGCAGAAGAGAAAGAAAACCCTAGTACTTTTGGGGCAAGTGCTGGGGATGACTGACTGCTCTGCATACTTTTGAAGCCTGTGCTGGGGACGACTGATGGTTCAGCTCTGCTGGATAGGAACTCAGACATTGGGGATTGGGAGGGAGCTCACAGTTGTTCACCAGGCCGTCCTTTGATGGCCTCTTAATACCAACTTCAGGTTGAGCTGTCTGAACACCACAGCCAACTGGCAATTGTTGACCTGTTGATGACCTCCTTGGCAGCTGCTGCGAGAGTGTCAGTACCAACTTTAGGTTAAGCTGTCTTAACACCCTAGGCAACTGGCAGCTGTTGAACTGTTCATGACTTCCTTGGCAGCTGCTCCAAGTGGGACACTCAGGGCTACATTGCCTGTGGCCTTAATTACTGCAAGGCTGCTGAGCAGCCGAGAGTCTAGACCCCCAGCTGGGCATTGAGAGAGCAACCAGCAGAGATTAATTTTTGCTGCAAACGGAAACTGAGAGAGAGAGAGAGAGAGAGAGAGAGAGAGAGAGATTGAAGCACGTGCAATTTTCAAACAATGTCATTATACTCATGATAATAGGAATCCCATTGCGATGTCCTCCCATTGTCTCATTGCTCAAGTGGACTTGAATAAAGCACAGTCTATAGGTCGATAAGCTAGCACATTAGTTTTTCTGTCCATATATGGAGTTGGTAATTCCTTGAAGACCTTTGAATGTAATTTTCTCACTAAAGGGCTCTTGCACATTCTGAAGGATTGACTGTCAATTCCTTGACTACACGTTCCACACAGTCTAACCACACAAGATTTGGAAAAAAAGGGGAGCTTGCTCAAAAATAATCATCATAACAAAAACTCTTTGGAAAGCTTTCCGGAAAGGATCTGCATGAAGAGTGCTGCAAGCACTCAAACAACAAAGCCCAACAACATTTCACATGTTCTAAGAATCGAATGGAACATGTTGTATCACAAGTCCCATCGCTTCTTCACCTTGAAGAGAAGAGCGGTCGACTTCACATCATCTTGTGGTACTTGTAGCATGATTTGAAGCTTACATTTTCTTGGAGCTTTCTTGGCACCAGACTCTTCTCTGCCAACCTATAGAAAAGCCAAATTGGAGCTAAATGACAGTCAATAAATTAAAAAATGCATACCTCTTACATTACACTTCAAAGATGCCACAAACTAGTTACAAGAAACTGCTTTATTCCCGAAAAGTGCAAGGATCAAAATAGAAAATGTATGAGAGTACCCATGCTGCCGCCCAACCGATTCGAGCATCCGAATCATAGCCAGCTTTGATCTTGAAATTTTCGCTTGGTTTGTGCTTGTAGACAGCACTCCAGGCAGCAGAATCAAACCTGTACAAGTAGCTGGAAATAAAAAAGAAAGAGCCTGAATCCCCATTTCTTGGCATGCGCTGTCCTACTTTAAGAACTTTAAGAAGGCTCTGTGTGTCAACATGGCTGCTATTCTACTGGGGTCAAAAAGGGTGAAGAGGGTCAAGACTTCCACAGAGAGACAAGGGCAACAAGAGGGGATTTTAGAGCGTAAGGACAGTTTGAAAGAGAGCAATGTAGAAACACTTGTGGTGGGGCAAGTGGGATATCAGCAAAAAGGGGAAGGGGGACAAAGGGAGTGGAAACTCACATCAGCTTTCAATAGGAAAATTATAACCATCGTAAGGCAAGGAGAAAAGTGCAAGGTAGGAAAAGCAAACACGCTCTCTCCTTGTCATCAGCAACCGAGCCAGCCAAGAAAACACCAAACTAAATTAACTTGTTCCAAATCTCCCAAAAGAAGAGACACTCAGCAAATAGTCACTCTTGCAACTACAATATCACTTCACTGAAGGAAGAATCAGGATAATAAAAGTTGAGGACAGCATTAAAAAACACTTAAACTCAGGTGCCAGGCTGCCAACACATGCTGTTTGACCACGCATAAAATCAAGTTTGTAAGGAACAAAAAAGGATGCAAGGACAAAAATTCATCAATGAGGCTCAATTAGAGAAAAGAAGACATAAACCCTTCTTGGTCCTTACGGCATGACATTTGCCATACCTTCAAACAAGCCAAAATATTTCAAACACCAGAAGCAAAATGCAATAATCAAAGGCTGAGAAAGAGAAATGGCAACAACCTCAATTTGTTGGCTTGATCAAACTGGCGTTTGAAAGCAAGAGTAAGTGATTTTGAAGGCACCGATACAGATGGCGTGATAGTCATCTCTGCATCCTGAAAGCATGGTTTCAGCAGTAAAACAGCCATCTTAGTGTGTATTTTCGACAATGTATAGTCAACACCACTATCTGTTCTTCTTGTTTTTGCCAGAGATTTTACACACACCCATAAGCTGGCACTCCCCCTACCCCCTTACGATGTTGCTGCCCGACAAGTGTAGTGAGAGAGATTCGACCTTGCGACCTGCACGGCAAGACGCCAAAGCTCTAACCGCCCGATACACCGCAGGGGAGAACACACTAAAAGCCCATACATGCATTCTTTCTTTGATTACACATAAGCTGTTGGACAAAGGTACACCTACATTGCCTAATTCTGGCTCTCTATAACTTTTCACACAAATAACATGGAGGCACCTATTCATAAGGCTTATTTGCAAGACCAAGAGACGAACCTTGTATTTATACTTTAGGCCTAGGTTATCATCTCGATAATCTGCCACAACCAAGCCATTCAGCACTCTCGCACCAACAAAACCATTGATAGAGAGAACCCTGGTCTCTTCTCGTTGTTCTTCCTCCACCTTGACCTCGCCATTAGGAAAAATTAATGATGCCCTTGGCTGCAATCCACAAGACCCATTAGCACATCATCCGGTAAGAACAGAACTCACATTGCAAGTCCACCATCAAAACACCTCTTCTTGCCATCTCCCTCTCAATTAAAGAGACAGAGTTAGACATAACTAGTGCATGAAAAGGAATTCGAAGTATTGAGTGATGAGATGACACCGTGAACTCTGCAATAGAAAGTTTGTTATACAATTACACTTTTCAGTAGTATGAATATGAGACTAGGCTTCTACTGGAAAAGGGAACAGTTGCATAGCGACATTGCAAAACTATACTCTTAAGAAGTGTAAAGCAAAGAGGGTTGGTGTGGTTACCAGCCCTAAAGCAGGCACATCATAGCCAATCTCAGCTTGATAATTTGCATCAGAAGAGCGTGCAATAAGCTTCACCTCACCTTGTTGTGCCTATGACAAGAAAACACAAGACATGTCAGTTGCAAATGCATGGAAGATCTAAGGTTTAAGTGAGGCAATTAAGACCAAGATAAAAATTAGTTAAAACCAGACATGAACTCCATAAGATCAAGGCATGAAGGATGAGCATGATCTTTGATGCTATTTTGAAAAAGCATGTGATCCCTCCCTCCATGCAAAACCTCTCTAGACTCTGAGGCTTAAATAGGTCAATTGAGATAACTCAGTTTAGATCAAGGCAAGGAAGGTAAGCATGATCTTTAGCTACAAGTGCACAGGGGCTCCATACAAACCAACCGAGATTGCCGTCCCCCATTGCGAAGAATTCTTCTGAAAATCATACAAGCAGAATGCTTGATTGCTGTAAATGCATGGAAAATCTATGTGAGACGATTAACCAATGCAAAGGGCTCTTTTGAAAAAACATGCAGGCACAATGTTTAGCTGTGGATTTCTGTAAAGCCACGATTCAGATCATCGCAGATTTCTTCCGTTGAGGACACATAAGCAAGATCTTTGGCTGTGGATACATGTAAGATCTATAATTGGTATACTGTGAAAGCCACACCCAATTGCAAAGAGCCTTGTAGAAAACACATGCAACCATGATCAGTATGCTGCAAGTGCATTCAAGATCTATGCAGGTCACAGCCCCATAGCAAGAAATTCTCAGGAAAAGCACGCAACTCATCTGTCTACAGACAATTCATGCTGCCAGGCCAGAAAGCAAGAGGAAAGATGTACAAAGTTCTCCACGAGCAGCAAGGCATAGGTGAAAAGGGAGCCATCTGAAGCGGAACCAAGCTCTACGAGATGCAATGCAAGAAAGAAAACCAAGTTCTCTGCAATGTGACAGGCAAATTGTGAAGGAGAAGTAGGCATCAGCGGGAACCGGGCCCTCCGAGCGAAAACTGAGTCCCCCCGAGGCAGAAACCAGCGCCCAACCCCACCCCGGCCCCTCCCCCCGACCTAGATTGAGCCCTCTGGGACCGGAAACAGAGTCATCCAAGGCAGAAACCAGGTTTTTTGTGGCGATTCTTACCCTGATGTCTCGCAGGTACTTCATCTGGAAGCGGGAGCCGACGTCAGTAATAGCTGTAACAAGGGCATTGCGGTCTTCGTGGTCGTACAAGATGGAGAGATGCTTGGTTGAGAGGCCAAGGACAGGGGAGCGGATTTCGCCTGCCTGCTCACGTAGAAAGGAGGCCTTGATCTTGGCAAGGCCGTTGAGGATGCGGGCAGAGATCTTGTTCACAAAAACGCTCTCCTCACTGTCATACTCTGTGGAGACCTTGAGGGCAGCATATCTCCTCCAGTCCCCTCCTTCCCAAGGCCCCTTTTTGATACTGACAAGGGGTGGGGGGGTGTGGCTCTGCTGCAGTTTCTCCCCCATAGGAGGAGCACCTCTTTCTTCTGAGCTCTCAACACAAGAAAGAAAGGTGGGCGGATCAGTGGGTGGTGCTTCACGCCAATTAAGATAAAAGAGTGTAGGATAAAGCCTTGCCTGGTGATGGTGCTGCTGGTGCTGCTAGTGGTGGTAGAGATGAGCCCTCCATTTAAGCTCGCTGGCTCTCTCTCTCTCTCTCTCTCTCTCTCTCTCTCTCTTATTCTTATAGTTTAAGTCATTGCCCCGCCTGGTTTGTTGAGGCCCATGTTGAGGATGATGACAAAGACACCCCAACTTCCTTTTCATTCTATTTGTATGGCCCTTTTGTTTGGACTTGAGATAAAGTATTTTGTGAAGCCCTCCAATTGGTTGAATAAGAATGAATATAATTTCTCTTTAGCCCCCACCACAAGTGCTAGCCCATATGGTAAGGTGTTTGGTTTCCTTGCCAAAGTTCTCATCTTTAAATTATCTTGAGGCATCTTATACTCACAATATATATATATATATGTATGTATATATTGTGAGAAGTCACAACAGCGCTGCCACATCTACACATCCAAGCACAACCCAGGCCATCAGGACGACCAAGCAAAACACTACCAGGAGGCAACCACCACGAGCACGGACACTATCCCCCCTTGTTGGACACTACAACAAACCCTCCGCTGAACTCTCATCTCCCAGTGTGCGGCACCCCCAAAATACTGATCGGGAGAGATGATTATGACAAGGTATCACTTTAGCCTATATATGGCTTTTGACTTCCCATGTTGTCACATGTGCATTCTCGAGTTACCCCCAACACCCTGCTCCATTCGGCCACCCAAATACAAGAGCGAGGGATGCCTATGACCACAAGCTTGAGCGTTGATACCACGTGAGAAGTCATAGCAGCGCCGCCACATCCAAGCACAACCCAGGCCATTAGGATGATCAATCAACACACCACCAAAAGGTGACCACTACGAGCATGACCACCACCCCCCTTGGGCACTGTAGTAAGCCCTCCATCAGCGGGCTCCCATCTCTTGGTATGTTGCCCCTAAAAAATTTCGGCTAGGAGAGATGATTATGACGAGGTACCACTCTAGCCTATATATGGCTCTTCGACTTCCCATGTTACCCCATGTGGAATAATCCAGCACACCTTTCCAGACATTTCATGCTCAACATGTGCGTGCGTGCGTGTGTGCGTGCGTGTGTGTGTGTGTGTGTGTGTGGCGGGGGGTGTACGGGCAGGGGGGACGTAGTTGTCCATTTATGTCGAAGTGCACTTCAAATTTTTAAAGACATCCTTTACCCCCACAACAGGTTAGTTTAGATAAGTTAATGCACATTGCAACGCATTTAAAACCACACAACTCTTATTTTCTTAGTAGATGGAATTTCAGATATTATGTGGTGTTATTGGAATTGTAATTTCACATTTATAGATAACTTTTCTAACCTTCATCTTTGTTGTGTGTAAGAGATACAAGGGGCATATGGTACCACATGAAGCATTGTGTTCTTCTGTGTCGCTATTGGGAAGGACTAGGGATTAGCTCCATTCATTAAAAATAAGGGGGTAATACACTATTGATTGATTAAAAATCTGATTTCCTTTCTTTTTGTCTTTAGAAGTTTGCCAAAGTGAGTTAACAAGCATACGTCGATCTACACCTAGTGGAGATTATATGATCCAAAACATTATTAATAAGGCACCATACTTGTAAATAACATAATGACACCTCATGAAGAGACCTTTACATAGCCATTTACTATAATTAAAACATGGTTCTTTGCCACCATTGATATTGGGGGGATGTGCAAGGGTGCTTGCTAATAGGCCTTTCACCAAGGTTAATATAGTGCACGTGCGCACGTGTGTGTGTGTGTGTGTGTGTGTGTGTGTGTGTGTGTGTGAGAGAGAGAGAGAGAGAGAGAGAGGCAGAAAGACTATACCAAAGCAACATTTTGAAAGCTTTCCAAATGTATGGGAATAAACTTTGGACTTTGTGCATGTGACTTTAAACTTTTCATCATATAAAACCTTTAAATTGGGACAAGCTCATTTTAGCTTTTGCATTGAGTACATCATATAAAACCTTTAAATTGGGATAAGCTCATTTTTAGCTTTTGCATTGAGTACATCATCACACTTGAATTGTTGAAAAGTGTGCACTTGAAACCTTTATCTTCACATCCTTAATGGAAACATGTTTATGCCACATGCATCCACCTAACCTAACCTCCTTTCACATGCATCCACCTAACCTAACCTCCTTTCATATGCCCTCATGAAAGCATGAAGGTCCTCATGCACCACCCTCCTTATGGCATGGAGACCCCCCCCAACACATGCACGCACACACACACACACACACACACATAAATCCTCTCTCTCTCTCTCTCTCTCTCTCTCTCTCTCTCTCTCTCTCTCTCTCTCTCTCTCTCTCTCTCTCTGGAGATCCTCGAATGTGAAAGCTATCATGCCGTCCTCCTAAGATAGCTCGAGGACTCCACATAAATAGGGTCTCACTAATTGTTGCTCCATTTGAAAGAGCTCTCTCTCTCTCTCTCTCTCTCTCTCTCTCTAGAGATCCTTAAATACAAAAGCTATCATGCCGTCTCCTAAGATAGCTCGAGGACTCCACATAAATAGGGTCTCACTAACTATTAGTCCATCTGAAAGAGAAACCCAATAGAATACTATAAATTTTGGTTCCAAGAAGTGCATCATACAATAAAATTACATCTAAACATTGTAATCTAAAATCTAAAACTGGCTTAGCCCTAATACTAGCTATGAGACTCCTACCCCTCTATCTATAGTAGCGGAATCACACTAAGGGTAGAGCAACTCACTCAGGGGCTTATATCACAATGTCATAATGCTTAGCTTTTTCGTCAATTCCTCTAAGCCTAACTAGAATCATTCCTACATAGGAGATGTGAATGATTCCTCCATGTATATTCCCTTTATAATTCTTACATAGGAAAGGTGAATGATTCCTCCATGTATATTCCCTTCATAATTCTCATAAGCAGGTCACATCAAGTGGCTCCTCTGGGCTCAACAAGATGTCCTAACTCCTCATTATGAGGATAATGCCTCTATCCATATTCATCATTTTCTAACTAAGCCATTCTTCCTAGGTTTTATAGTTCTACATAACACAAATTTATTTCATTTTGGAAAGTATCCACTTCTCGGTCCACCCGACTACTCACTTTCTAGAATTTAATCTTTTTTCTCCTTCGACCAAATCTATAAGCTTAACATTTTGGAAAGTATCCATTCGCGCGTCCCCCCCACTGCTCACTTTCTAGTGTTTAATCCATTTTCTAACTTCTAATTGAAATTTTCCACTTTACTCACACACATTACTTATAAAAACAAGAGTTTACACACACACTCATATATAAAACAATACCTTTAAAAGAAAGCATACATCACATTGTTCTTTCAATTCATGCATATATCATATATCCACATCACATAACAAAGAACCAAGTAACACATTAGTGTCTCCTCATCATCATAAATCTCCTCACACCATGAACATGATCCTTAAACTAGGACAATATGCACCAATGAGCCCGAGCACTCCTAGATAATATCCTTAGACTAGGAAAATATGCACCAATGAGCCCGAACACTCCTCGACCACCATTCTAACCACCGTGGTGATTGGAGGAGCTCTACAATATCTCACATCCACATCCGCCTCAACACAAGTGCCAAATAATCCTAAGAGTCACTTCTATTGATCCCAAAAGCATGAACACTATAGGTAATGATGTTACGAGCCAAGTATGTGTAGCACTAGTATGCATGAACTCTCTAGGTAGTACTGACTCAAGAGCCACGTATATGTAGCACGAGTACTCATACTTAGTGCACTAGCATGCTCGTTTCACTCTGGAGATGTTTCCTATCCTCACACTAATCGTTCTTAAAGCATGTCCATGTTTGGCTAAGAGGGGTCAAGGTCTTCGATGACCACCTTCATGTAATGTACCCTACAGGTGGATAACACCCACATGGCAATCCATAAACCTATGCAGTACCTTCACAAGCTACACATAAACAAACATGTGTAACACATGAATACAATATTCTAAATAAACAAGCAATACTTCAATCAAAATACACACCTTAACCATATTTGAAGCAGTGCGAACCATCACAAGTTCGATGAGACATCATAGCTCTCGAGTTGAAACTTTAAACAATTGAATTCTCCAATTATAGCATATCTTATTGGCATCTTCTGAAGAATCTTCCCTTCTTGGGATCATTCCTAAGTCATGATTTCATAAACTAAAACAATCAATTTACTTAAGGTTTTTTTGCGTACAAAAACAACCATTAATCCAGCTCTTATATTTAGGCTTTATAATATATCGAGAATTCTTCCTACGAAACCTTGGTCATTCTTAAGGGTCTTAAGGATATCTCTCCTTAAAGGCTCCTTAATTTCATTTCAAGCTTGATTTCTCAAATCCTATCATCGTCACATTTTGGAAGGATTTAGCCTCCTTAAATTAAGCACACCAAATCCCTATTTTTTTAATCGTGATTTTACTCATGATCCTTATTCTCCATCAAAAGTCACTTAGTCATCTAACCTTTTTAAAGCATGTTAAACTTTGTTTTTGAAATACACCCCTTCTCTTAATTAGAGTGCTCTCAATCTATTGAATTAAGGGTTTCTAAGATTTTCTCTCTCTAAAATTCTTATTTCCTTGAGAAAGATTGACTTATTCTAGTCATATTTGGGATCAACTTGATTTTCTTCTAGTATTTTATTCTAATCTTAAACTTAATCTTACTTGCTTAAAAGGTCACTTCTCTTTCTCTCTCTTTCTCTCTTTTTGTCTCTCTAGAATTCTCCTTGTAAAATCTTTCTCTCTTTAGAGTTCTTTACATCAATGCAAAGAGTTCTAATTATGGTTAGATTAATGCATTTTATTTTTTGATTGGATTAGGATTAAGGATTAATTTCCCTCAATCACAGTCATCACCTGCATAGTCTTTTTCTAACGAGCACTATGTTGATTATGTCTTACAATTATAGACTTTGATTTCAAATCGGAGACCACCATTCGAATCATAGATCGACCTCTACAAACCTAAGGATTTAGTTTGGGATGATTGGGTCTTTATCTATTTTTAAATCCCACATCTTGATTAGAAGCATATCATGTTAAACTAGGTTGCATTAGCTTCACATGTAGGTGTAATTAGATTAGATTTTTTATTTAGTATTTGTATTCTAGGAGTAGATTTAGTTTACTACTACACTTTTCATACTTTATAGAGAACAAAGAAAGCTCAATCTTCTTAATTTTTGGCCATGATCAAGGGGATTAATTTGTCTTTTGCTTGGATCTTTTAGTACTTTTGTAAAATCTATTCTTCCAAGCATATTTGTGATGATTTGTTTTGATTCATTTCCAATGATGGCATCCATAAGATGTTTCATGGTTGGGCACTACCTTCTTGAGGCCTACTGACTTGTATATTGAGTGTGGAGAGGATACATGTCGTAAGCCAACAAGAGGGAGTTTATATCATGGTTAAGGCGTATACTAGCTTACCACAAGTGAAGTAGAGACCAAGGGACGATTGTGGGAGATTAAAGGTCATGGAAGATCAACTAAAAAGGCATTTCAGATTGAAGCAAAGCTTTGGGAAAAGAATCCACAAAGCAAGCAAGTCTTCCTTGACATATAGATTAAATTGCAAGATGTTGTGCAATGTAAGATCGTCTATGATAAATCCAAATCATTGAGGCAAGTATGGTGGGTGGTAAGTTGGACAAGATCTCAATCCCTAAAACTTCACCAACCACACACAAGCGCATTTTAGCAACACAGAGTCTACGAGCCCTTACATGGTGTGGATTATTGATTTGACTTGCTTGAAAAGGACAAACATGGTTGCACGAACTTAACTATGAGCATGTTTACAACCAACTGACTCATGTCAAAACCATCAAGTATGTTTACGACCAACTGACTCATGTCAAAACCATCAAGTATGTTTACAACCAACTGACTCATGTCAAAACCATCAAGTATGCTTTAAACCTTGTATGCATATACAAGCTTTACTCGATCATCTCAAAGTATACATACACTAAGAGAATCATTGGGTTTTGAGGGGGTAGAAAGAGGTGATATTTTGAGTGATGTGGAAGTTAAGTAAAAGTTATAGTTTCCTCAACTGTAATAACTTTTGCTGTGCAATCCATAATTGTATAGAACTAACATAAGAAGAAATCTTACTTTCTGTAGATAACTTTTGACTATTGATGATCGCCCTAATCCAACTTATAAATCTCAAGATACAATCATCGCAAGTTGTATCTTGACTATTTGACTATTTGATGATCGCCCTAATCCAACTTATAAATCAAGATACAATCATCGCAAGTTGACCCTGTCTCTAGAGGAGTTGTCAATCCTTAAAATTTTCTCCAACCTCAGTTACTCTTTCTAAAATCTAACTTTTGCTAGATGTTATAAGGACCTTGTACTAGCCCGTGTCAAGTACAACCTCAAACTGCTGATTTTAGAAATTGCCCAATTTTGGTGTCGTTGTTTTTTCCTTGTTTGTGCTTGGCTAAAAATAGCAAGTGGACACTTAGAAGTAGGACTTGAGGTGTCAAGATTGGAGATTATTATTTGTTGTACTACATATCAAGCTTTTTCTCATGTAGACAAATTTAGACCTTGTTGGGGATGGCTCCAAAAAAGGTAAAAACAAGGGTCCTTGGCTGAGAATTAAGCCTTTCTGAGCTGAAGTCTATGAGTTGTTTATGCCTAGCCCGAGATTTCAATTGGTAAGTCTAAATTACATAAGACTTTGTCAAGGCAAGGCACAAAACTAGTGCTCCCCTAGAACTTGATCTGTCTACATGTTGGCCCTAGATTTCAATCGGTAAGTGTAAATTGCATGAGATTTTGTCAAGGCAAGGCACACAACTAGTGCTCCCCTAGAACTTGATCGGTCTATGTGTTGGCTATTTTTAGTAGCTCTACAGATCGAGACCGTGAGTAAGTGACTTATCCACACCTTGCTTTAATAATATATTGGCTTATCTACCCACACAAGGAAAGCACGGATCCAGGTGGATATCTCTCATCAAACTTATTGAGAACTAACTGGGTTGTAATATTTTAAGTTCTCATCCTCATTGAGATAGCCTCAAAAGGTGAGGTTAGCTCTAGAACAACGGAGATAAAAGAGTTAGGAAAAGTTGAAACCAGTAGTAGCAAGCAGAGTTGTGACGTGTTTCACTCACTAAGTGAGCTTGAAGCCTTCTTGAATGCATGCTTGTGCTCCAAGTAGTCATATTTAAGCATTAAAACACTTAAAGAACCATTGAGAATTGAGAGACAAAAAGGGTACAAAGTTGTGCGATTTGGAAACTAGGCAAAAGTTATAGTTCCTTGAATAGCAATAATTTTTATTGTGTGATCCAAAATTGCATAGAACTTGCACAGGAAAAAAGCTTGTTTTATGTAGTAGCTTTTGATTATTTGATCACCCGGATCTTACTTACAGCTCTCAAGATACAAGCTTGCAAGTCAGCCCTATCAATGCCTGGCCTTTTGTAAGACGATATTGTTGAGATATCGAGCTCTCAACTAGTGCTACGACAGACATTAATGACCCGCCTGGGTGATAGCTTCCACACTTATGCCAATAGTATGGTTGGTGAGATTATGGTTGATATGCCGCCAGTGGTGGATGACAGGCTATGTGATAGCCACTTTGGAGTACTAGAGTTATGGCATAGTTATAGCACTAGCTCATATAGTCGGGTTCACACTATGGACCGACCATTTGTATGTTATTGTAGGAGAGTCCTTTCCTTTTATGTATGTACTCTTATGGTAGTAGAGAAGAGAAGAAGATAGAAGCAAATTTAGCCATCCATCTCTCCCTTGTGTCTTGCTCTCTCTCTCTTGTGTGTGTGTGTGTGTGTGTTTGCTTGTTGCACAAGGAACTCAAGCTCTCTCTCTCTCTCTCTCTCTCTCTCTCTCTCTCTCTCTCTCTCTCTCTCTCTCTCTCTCTCCCCACATTCTCTTTATGGTATCAGAGCTCCGGTTCGTATAAGAGCTAAGGAGGTAAGCAAGAGGCAAGTATAAGTAAGCAAGGAAGCGGTACACGGGTAAGAGTATCATCATCTCTTCCCCTTTTTGGTTTAGGTACAACACTCCTCGATAGCTTCGGGAGCTATGCATCTTCGACTGAGGATCTTTCTTCGTAAACTTGGAGGTGGTTGCATGGTACACACTTCTTTGTACTATGATTTTATGACAAGATTCGCATTTCGGGTGCGTGTCGGTCTCCGTTCTGTCACTAGAAGGTATTTTCATCAGTAGTTTCGGGAAGTTCTAGTGGATAATTATCTCTGATCAAAATCTAGTTATTGGAATGTAGCATTGCATTTTGGGAGTGCAGACAGTGGTGTATGTATATGTACTTTGGTCAAATCTAGTGACCTATAGGTTGTGCTAAAGTACCACTGCAATAGTCACACATAAAATACTGCTATGTTACAGGTTGCACACAGAAATTATCTGTCTACTGGTTTCTAATTGTTGTAGGAAAACATATCTCATGGACTCAATCAAATTTTCAGTAAGAAGCTATGGACAAGAATAACACTTCCATGCCTGGAAGTTCAAAATAACCAATTTCCTGATGGGTAAAGGATTTTGGGACTATGTCAAAGGAGACAATGAGGAGCCTCTAGAGTTATTTCAAGAGAATGCCACTCTAGCAAATGTAAAGGCATTCAAGGATTGAAATCATGGTGCAAGGAAAGTCATGTATTGGTTTTCAATCAGTGTTAAATATATAATGATAGGACACATACAAGATGCCAAGACTCCAGCAGTTGTATGGCAAAACTTGGGCGGATATTCCAAACTAATACAAAGGCAAGGAAACTGCAGCCAAAACAAGAGCTACATACAATGGAAAAGAAAAGCATGTCTATCAACAATGAGTATGCTTTAAAGATTAAGGGCATTGTTGAATTCCTTGTGTCTATCAATGTATTGGAAGATGATGATTTGGTGAGTGTCGGTTTGAATGGGCTTGGCAAAAGTACAAGCCATTCAAGACCTCCATTGTAGTCAGAGAGAATATTCCCAACTTTTGGGACTTGGTGTCTATGTTGATCATAGAAGAAAAGTCTCTAGGTGAGGACTTTTCTTCTATGCTAATAATCATAGAAGAAAATTCTTTAGATGAGGACTCTTCTTCACAAAGCAAGAACACATCTGAACATACCTTCTCTTCTAATTCAAGTGTAGAGGCAAAGGTAGAGATCATGGTCAAGGCCAAGATGGTAGCCGACAAGGAAATCAGAATTTTAGACAACAACAGTCTAATAATTTCCAGAGCAGTAGAATCATACACAGGTGAAAGAGGCTAGTCTAGAGGCAGGGGGAGCCAAAGAGGCCAAGTTGGTAGGCAAAAAAATCAAAGCGCAAATAGCATAGAGTGCTATTATTGTGCCAAACCAAGGAACATGGCAAAGGACTGCTATAAAAAGCAGAATGACATTAAAAGTGGAAAGTTAAAGTAAGGCAACTATGCATCATCTAGTAAACATGGTGGTGATGATAGAAGTGAGCAGCTGTTTGTGATGTAGCACGTGCTTAGTTCCACAACAGGAGATGTGTCAAGATCTCAAGATATATGGTATGTGGATTCTAGTGCCTCTAACCACATGACCAATCATGGTGATTGGTTTAGAGACATGCAAAAAATAGAAAAACCAGGTTATGTAGAAACAAGTGATGATACTGCGCATCCCATTGCGCATGTTGGTAAAGTACCATTGTCTATGCAGGATGGCAAAATGATTTACTTAGAAAATGTACTTCATGTTCCAAAGATTACAAAGAACCTGGTTTCTATTGTGGACAGATGGTGAGGTTTAATCTCAAGGATGTTTTGTGGAAGACTTCAAAAATCAGTGTCGCTTAGTTGCAAGGGGTAATAGAAATAGCAAGATGTTTACTTGATGTGAACATGCCTGAGATAAAGGAATCCATGTTTGCGCATGAAACAGGTTTCATTGCAGATATTAACATATGGCACAAGCGCATTGGTCATGTGAATATATAGCAAGGCTGAAGCTTATGCAGGCCTAAAATATTGTTGTAGGTTTGCCAAAGTTTAAGGTTGATGGTATTCATAAAGGATGTGAAGCATGCCAGCTTGGTAAGCAGGGCAAACATGATTTCCCACATGAAAAGCATATCAGTGCAAGGCCATTCGATGTTATACATTCAGATGTATGGGGACCGGCCAAGATTGCAACAATTGTAGGTTGCAGGTATTATGTTACATTCATTGATGACCATACTAGGAAAGTGTGGGTTTACTTCATGAAGGAGAAAAGTGAGGTGTTTGCTCACTTTCAGAGATTTAAAGCCTTGGTTGAGAAGGAAAAAGGCATGCAAATAAAATGCCTCAGATTAGATGGTGGGAGAGAATATTTCTCCAATGAGTTCAGCGATTTCTTGAGAAAGTAGGGAATTGAGAGCCAATTTACATGCATGTACACTCCGCAATAGAATGGTGTATAGAATGGTGTTGTAGAAAGAAAAAACAAGCACATTGCAAAAGTGGCGTGTGCCTTGATGGGGCTGAAAAGAATATGCCACATTATTTATGGGCAGAAGCAGTAGCAACTGTTGTGTACATTATGAACAAGACACCCACTGCAGTTGTTCACGGTATGACGCTTGAAAAGAAGTTTACAGGCATAAGACTGGATGTGTCTCACTTGAAAGTGTTTGGGTGTATTACATATGTGCATGTTCCTGATGAAGTAAGAACAAAGTTGGATCTGAAGGTAGAGAAATGCATCTTTATTGGTTATGCTATGGAGCAGAAAGGTTATAGATGTTATAACCTTATGACTCGTGAGATGTGAGTAAGCAAAGATGTCTTTGACGAGATGAGTAGTTGTGGTATGCACTAGGTGAAGGCAACAAAAGATGTAGATGTAAGAAGTGCTGATACTGCAACACATGTAGAGCAGCAATCACAGGTGCTTAGTGGACCTAGAGAGTCCTCTAGTAGTGGATCCAATGTTAGTCCATGGTCTGATAGGTTGAGGAAAGATGTAGGTACATATGTATCATGCAAAGGGAAGGAAAAGGTAGGTCAATGTTTGTGCCTGATCTGTCAGTAGGTTACTCATATATGGATGGTGATTCTAGTGGCTCTGAGTAGAGCCTTGATGAGGAGCTTGGCATTCCGTCTATGGTTACTCCTGGCGTAAGAAGAACTAGAGATGTTTTGAGGACACCTGGCACAGTGATCTAGGTGTACGCATGTTGAGAAATGATGGATATACAATCCATCATTGTGCTTACATGGTTAAAGCAATACAGGAGTTGGAGCCCATTTGTTTTGAGAAAGCCCTTGGAAATAAGAAATGGGAAGATGCCATGAATGAGGAGATGGCATCATTGGATAAAATGCAACATGGGAGTTAGTGCCTTTGCCTAAGGAAAATAAGGCAATTGGATGGAAGTGGGTGTATAAAGTCAAGCATAACGCTGAAGGTTCAATGAGAAGGTATAAGGCAAGATTGGTTGCCAAGGGCTATGCGCGCAGACTCATGGCATTGACTATAAGGAGACATTCAGCCCGGTTGCAACAAGAATGACCACTTTGAGAATTGTTATTACTATGGCTACAGACAAAGAGTTGGTCTTTACATCAGATGGTTGCAGGCAAAGAGCTGGTCTTTACATCAAATCGATGTAAATAATTCCTTCTTGCATGGTGATTTGCAAGAAGACGTATGCATGATGTAGCCACTAGGTTATGAGAGTGATGCACACCCAGATTTTATGTGCAGGTTACGCAAAGCCTTGTATGGCTTGAAGCAGGCACTCACAGCATGGTCAAACAAGATCATGGAGTATCTTGTTACCATTGGATTTCAAATATCCAATGTAGATTTTTCACTTTATGTGAAAAAGATAGATAGAGGGATCATGCTATTAGTCCTCTATGTGGATGACTTGATTATCAGTGGTGATAGCGATGCTGACATATATGTTGTTAGGAGCCTTTTGAAGCAGAAGCTTTAGATGAAGGATTTTGGTGACCTGCGATGTTTCTTGGGCATAGAGGTGGTGAGATCTTGTGCTTTTCTAACGTAGTTAGGTCTTGTTTCCAAATCCCCAATCAGTAAGTTTTCACAGAGCTGAGTTTTGGGCTTTATACTAAAGGCTTTTAGTCTCCTTCTAAACTTGTTCACACCTAGCTTTAAGTAATCGCACCATAACTATCGATTATCAACAAGCACTGCACGATAAATGTCCTTGATGGGCTCTACGACCCTGTCCAATCGGATTTCTATTCCAGCCACTAGTGTGGAAATAATAAGCGGGTATAAACAAAGCATGATTCTTCCTACTTATCCATTCTTAGCTCTAATTGCCTATATGGGAGGGATTCACTAGAACACACTTTACAGAGTTAAAGAATGGTACCTTGGACTACCTTTATACCAAATCTACTCTCGTTTTTGACATCGTAGTCCTTGATTATTGACTATTTTTAAAAGGTTCTACTAAAATTAGCAAAAATTCTTGGCAAACAAAAATTAAAGCACTTAGAGTGTGCATTACACCTGGAGCATACCACCTATCAAGTTTGGTATAGTTTGACTAAGTTTTGGACACACTAGAGATATTTTTTAGCTTCTATATTAGAGAAAATGTGGAACTTGGATTCTATGGAAAAAGAATGCTTTTGGCATAGCTATAACTTATAAAGTGAGAATCTTATTGAGACAAGATTTGACATAGTGATAGTCTATACATTGGGCTTCAATCATGTTAACTCAGGTTGGTGAGATTGTGCTCTATGAGATTTTGGAGAACATGGCAAAGTAGCTGACAAATGGGATTAGTTTACTTAAATTGGCTGTTGGGAACTCCTTATAAGAATCCATTAAGAACTAAACTTAGGGATCTAGTCCTGACATTGAAGAGTATCCTTAGTTTGAGTGTATTTTTAATAACCTTAAAAAAACTTGCTCTTTATAGTTTGTACAGCCCAAGTCTGACTTAAACTTGAGGATTTCAGAAAAAATAAGCTTAGAAGTGAGTATCAGACCTTATTTCATAAAGAAAACAAGTTCTTAGCCATGATTAATGAACGATGTGGTCATAGATTCATTATTTTCACACATTATGCACATGGGAGAATATCACCAAATACTAGAATCAGTCTTACATGCAATTGATTTAAGGGGTACCACCTTGTTTGTGGATTGTTTAGGATCAAGGTTGGGAAGAGAATCTTGTGTACATTTAACTGTGATGCATCCTAGGATTAGCAGAAAGAGTTAAATTTGTCACCACCACCTTTGGTTACTCTTGAGATTGGTACATTGGTGATATCATTGGAGAATTGAGAGCAGAGGAAGAGAGTGAAAATGTAGTAAGGGAAGAATAATTTTCTGCTTCTCACTTACTAGAAACATGTGTTTAGTAATGTTAATCCCATTTTGGATTAACAAAGATGGTCCTCCATTTGAGGACATTAATAAGTGTTATGTAAAGGCACTATAAAGGTTGTACATTATGAGATACTGGCCAACCAAGGCTTTAGTTAGTAAGTTTTGGGTGCCCAAGTTTGAATAAGGTCCAGTTGTATATAAGGCAATTTCTCATAATGGAAAGACACAATCCCCCTTTGTGCTATAAGAGCTCTTGTCTTGTCTTGTCTTGTGAATGAGAGAGAGAGAGAGAGAGAGAGAGAGAGAGTAATTTAGTGCATGTGCCTCTTCTATGCTTGTGTGTGGGAGAGTGAGAGGAAGATTGCCTTACATTGTGGTGTGAGCGACTCCGTGTGGTGATGACAGAGTAGAGGTGGCGATTGGAGCTTCTATAAGTGAGCTTGGAGAGCCTCAAGGGACGTGAGCTCGGAGCATTGGTAAGTAACCTATGATGGTTGTTGTTTATTGCTTGTTCTATTGGTGAATGTGTAGAGTTCTCTTGGGAGGTGCAGAAGGCCATAACATTTTTGGCGCCCTTGTTGTCGGGGAAACCACCATTGTTTCTGTTGAAATTTGAGCATAATGATGAGCTAGGGTGGATCATACACTAGAATCAACATGATTAACAAAGTGATTAAGAAATGATTAAGACGTAATTAGTGAATAATTAGCACATAGATTAATGTAGGCATGGATACTCAAAAACCAGCAAATTCTCATTAGGGCTATGCCTCAATTTATAGAGTTTACATCAAGCATCAAATCCCATTGATTTCTCCATGATTCACTCCCAGAATATCTCCACCTCTTGCCTGATTCTCTCCACCTCTTCTCTTTTCCCTGAATATCTCCCAGAATATCTCCACACTCCTAAATTCCCTCATGCTACCCATTATTCTCTCCCAGTAGATTCTTCTAACCTTTTCACAGGTTCTTTCACAATTACATCTCCTCTTTTACAGCCTCTATCCAAGAGCTTGTTCCCGCACACACCCTATTCACTTGTATTTTTCAACACCTCCCCTCAAGTGAATAATCCTAGTACACCTAGACACTATACCAAGTTTGCCTCCCCTTACTTGGTAGTCCGCGACCAGTGTCTACTCCTCCCCTCAAGTTATCTCAGCACACCTGGACCCTGTATCAAGTTTCTCTCTTACTTGACAGTCCGCGACCAGTGCCTCAAGTCCCTAAACTCCATAGTCCTTGACACTCTCTCTCTCTATGTGTCCAAGGCTACTATAAGTGCCCGCGACCTTGATTAAAGTGCTCACACATACATCTACCACTTGGCCTACATCATCGGTGGCTCAGAGGTGGTTTTACTTTGTTGGGGCAGGTTACATTGGGTTGTGGGGTCTCTCTCTCTCTCTCTCTCTCTCAGAGATTTTCACATGGCTCCTCACTCTTTGGAGCCTCACATCTTCTCTTCTCTTTAGTCTTCTTGTCGTGGCAACTTCTCTCCACTCGTCCGTCTCTTCTTTCAGTCTTCTTGGGGCAGCTTCTCTTCTCGTGTCCATGTCTTCCTTCAGATCTTCTTCTCGGTGTGGATCCTCTTCTTGGGAAGAGATATTCTTCTTCTTTCATGGCTGGGACTATGAGCTTGTCCGTCAGGTCATTTTGCTCCATGTGAGCAACATGTTTCAATGTTTTGCTGACAGTTCCTTTGGGCTTTTTATGTTTATCTTTTGTCATTATGCAATGCAAACCCAAAATTATGCGGGAGGTCTTACCTCTTGCCTTATTCTGGACAAGGGCAGTGTCTGTTCCCATTTTTACACTGATGCAATGTGCCCAATACATAATGCGTATAGCATTCATTCTCATGCACATTCCAAATGCAACTCTGGCTGTGAATAATCTTGAATTTGAGTGAGATTTACAGGCATTAATCAAAGGTTAAATGCAAAATGACGATTTTCACAATTTTATCAGCACAATTTTCCCAGAAATTACATTAAATTAAGAGTAACCAATTTGTACGGGATGGTTGGAGTATCAAACCAACTCCGATTTGAAATCTGAAGTTATAGGGATCTGTATCAGATACCTAATGGTTAATTTGAACCCTCAATTGCACCAAAATATAGTGATTAGCACTGATTAGCAAATTAATGCTCTGGTTTGTGTGCAGAAAACAGAGTATGCGGGGAGCCCAGATCTGATGCCTTCCACTTCAAATGAGCTCAAATGCTTTTAAAAGCATCAATAGCAATGAGTCTAGTAGAGGATTAAGCCAAGAAACACAAGATTTGACCAAATAATGAAAGCTTAATCTCTGTTTTACCAAAGTCACCTGCAGATTTGATGAAGAGCTTGGATCTCACTGTAGACTTGATGAAATTGATTCCTGTCTTCACCAGCTTGTAGAGCATGCTTGATTACCCCTTGGGCTAAGAGGAATTAGAAAGATTTGAACTGATGAGCTCAAGATCTGCAGTTTCCTTCAGAAAAACGGCGCCTGCTAATTAGCAAAAATTCGCTGCTTCCGCCGGCGGTTTGCTGCGTGGAGTAGATGGGCTTGAAGCTAGGGATGTTAGCTAGCTTGTGTATAAAGCTTGTGACCTAATTTGATGTGTGCTAAGTGCTAGAGACCCTCCATTGGCTGGGGGTGAAGGGGAAGATGAAGAACTCACTAAAAATTGATTTTTTTTGCTAATTACATACTAATCCTAATTAATTCACTAATGGGCTCATAAATCTAGTTGATTCTAGGCATGGCTCTGATACCATGTTGAAATTTGAGCATAATGATGAGCTAGGGTGGATCATACACTAGAATCAACATGATTAACAAAGTGATTAAGAAATATTAAGACGTAATTAGTGAATAATTAGCACATAGATTAATGTAGGCATGGATACTCAAAAACCAGCAAATTCTCATTAGGGTTATGCCTCAATTTATAGAGTTTACATCAAGCATCAAATCCCATTGATTTCTCCATGATTCACTCCCAGAATATCTCCACCTCTTGCCTGATTCTCTCCACCTCTTCTCTTTTCCCTGAATATCTCCCAGAATATCTCCACACTCCTAAATTCCCTCATGCTACCCATTATTCTCTCCCAGTAGATTCTTCTAACCTTTTCACAGGTTCTTTCACAATTACATCTCCTCTTTTACAGCCTCTATCCAAGAGCTTGTTCCCGCACACACCCTATTCACTTGTATTTTTCAACAGTTTCTTCCATCTTCTTAGAGCTCTAGCTCCCACTATGCAAAGTTTATTGTTGCCTTTACATCTTGGAAGTGCATTGTGAAAAAACTATGTGGATAAGGTTTGTGTGGAAGCAAAGGAATTATATTAGTTGTGAAAATTTGTGCGTGTTGAAGTGTGTGTGAGTACTTGGTAATGCTTGGAGGAAAGCTACATTTGGATTTTCGTTTGATTTTGTTGTTTTCGTCACCAATTTTTCTATCGGCGGCGGTGAGTTAGCGGTTGGTGATACTCCTTTTTCTATTTTTCAAAAAAATCACAAAAATAAGGAGGCATTGGTTGTGTTTATGACTTGCATTACATTTCTTTTACTAGGTACAACCCTTCTAGATTCATTGGGTAGGGAAATCACACTCCAAATCCTTTAAAAAAATCACACAAAAATCACACTATTAGCTCGACTGTTAAACGTGAGGAAGTGCATGAAAACATTTCACAGCATGAAACGCATTTGCATTTCATGACGTGAAATCCTACCCGCCTTAGCGTCGAAAATCTCAAGATTGCCTTACTAAAGTTAGTGCATCTTATCTTGACATGACTAACACAAGGAAATGGAAAAATCTTATCTCGTGAAAGTACATAGTTGCATTTCACGACGTGAAACGCAGTCTGCTATTTCACAGTGTGAACTACTACCATTTCACGACGTGAAATAGGTCAAGTTCACATATTGAAGAATTGTCAGATCAGGGGTAAGAGAGAGTCATAAGCGCGCTATAGTAATCTCTCCAACTCAGTTGAATGCAATTTTAGCCTGAAATTTCAAAGCATGAAACATAAGTTATTCAATGATGTGAAATACATTCCCATGAAAAAGCAGGGTTAGCATTTCACGGCATGAAATGCATTTGCATTTCATGACGTGAGGTAAAACTGCTATTTCACGACGTGAGGTAAAACTGCCATTTCACGATGTGAGACACAATTCATGACGTGAAACATCAGTCTGACAGAAAATCGAGCATAATAGTTGGAGTAGTGAATTGGCATGCTGAACTATATTCTCATGCACTTGAGGACAGTGCATCCAATTACCCAGGATCTTCCTACCAGAAAAGCGTTAGTTCAAGTCGCTCGGCGAGCACTCAATTGAGTGTTGTGGCTTGGAGAAATCTTACCACTGCAGAAACCACTAGATCGAAGAATCCATGGAAGAAGGACTAAGGTTCTCCGGACTTGGGGAGGAAGGGAATCCTGCTTCTCCTACAAAGTGTAGTGGAATCTTTGATAATGCCAGGAATGGAATCCATCTTCTCCTGCAAAGTGTAGTGGAATCTTTGATATGGCCAGGGGATTCTTTGGTCTCCAACTCGGCACAGATGATGAAGCTCAATCTACGAGAAAGGTAAAGAGAATATGGGGGAGAGGGAGAGCTTCAAACCCTAGCAAGCAAACACACACACACAAGAGAGATCAAGACACAAGAGAGAGATGGATAGCTGAATTTTATTCTATCTTCTTCTTCTCTACTCAACCAACATAACATAAAGATAAGAGTACACACTATATGGGTTAGTACTCAACTACTACAACATACAAGGGTCGCGGTCCATAATGTGAACCTGACTAAATGAGCTGGCGCTATAACTATGCTAGTCTCTAGTAATCCAAAATGGCTGTCACATAGCCTATCATCCCAAGGGCAGCATATCACCCATAATCTCACCAACCATGCCAATGGTGTAGATGCAGAAGCTATCACCTAGGCGGGTCAATGTCCGTCATTCATAGCACTAGTTGAGCTTGATATCTCAACACTCCCGCTTGAGCTCAACTCCACACACTGCACTCCAAGTAAGCTTCTAAACCTGTGGAGCTTCTCTGTGCTGCCCAATGCCTTTGTGAAGATGTCAGCCACCTGATTCTCTGTGTGCTGACATATACCAGATCTACATCTTCTGCTAGAACCTTCTCCCTCACAAAGTGATAATGCACCTCAATGTGCTTTGTTCTAGCATGATATACTGGGTTGCCAACTGTATGTTTCTCATGTTGTCACAATATACGACAACTGCCCTATCCACAGGCTCTCCCATGTCACCAAGTAGCTTCTGAAACTAAGTTGCCATAGCAGCACCCCTGTACTCTACCTCTATACTCGACAAGGAAACTATTGGCTGATTCTTACTGCTCCAACTCACAGCAGCACTCCTAAATGAGAACAAAAAACCACTAGTAGATCTCCTATCTATAATACTACTAGCCCAATCAGCATCTGTGTACCCATGCAACTGTATCTCTATACGAGCCTCATAGAAAAGTCCATAGTCAATTGTGGACTTTATGTACCTGAGGATCCATCTAGTCACATCCAAGTGTGGCTTCCTAGGGGCCTGCATAAACTGACTCACAAGTCCAACATCATAGCTCAAGTCTGGCCTTGTAATGGTCATGTAGATCAAACTACCCACTATATGCGCATGTATGTAGTGGGGTCCTCCAAAAGCTCACATGTATCTGCGGCTTTGTGTTCTACTCCAATGGCACTGAAATAGGCTTACAGCCTCTCATACCATACTTGGACAACATGTCCAAGCCATATTGCCTCTCTGTAATAGCAAAATGCCATGAGCTGATCTCACCACCTCTATACCCAGGAAATACCGTAGCTCATCCAAATCCTTCATCTCAAACTTCTACTTCAAAAGCATCCTGACATCATGTATGTTTGCATCACTATCACCAGTGATAATCAAGTCATCCACATAGATGACTAATAGCATGATCCCTCTATCTGTCTTTTTTACATATAGCAAAAAATCTACATTGGATATCTGAAATCCAACGGTAACAAGATACTCCCCGATCTTGTTTGACCATGCTCTAGGTGCTGCTTCAAGCCATACAAGGCTTTACGTAACCTGCACACAAAATTTGGATGTACATCACTCTCATAACCTGGTGGCTGCATCGTGTACACTTCTTCTTGCAAATCACCATGCAAGAAAGCATTCTTTACATCCATTTGATGTAAAGACCATGCAAGAAAGCATTCTTTACATCCATTTGATGTAAAGACCAACCCTTCGTTGGCAGCTAGCAATGACAGCTCTCATGGTTACCATTCTTGCAATTGGACTGAATGTCTCCTCATAGTCTATGCCGTAAGTCTATGAATAGCCCTTGGCAACCAATCTTGCCTTATACCTACTCACACTAAACCATCAGCATTGTGCTCTCATGGTTACCATTCTTGCAACCGGGTTGAATGTCTCCTCATAGTCTACGCCGTAAGTCTACGCATAGCCCTTGGCAACCAATCTTGCCTTATACCCACTCACTGAACCATCAGCATTGTGCTTGACTTTATACACCCACTTACATCCTATTGCCTTCTTTTCCTTAGGCAAAGGCACTAGCTCCCATGTTGCATTTGCATCCAATGCTGCCATCTCCTCATCCATAGCATCTTCCCATTTCTTATTTCCAATTGCCTGCTCAAAGCAAGTGGGCTCAACCTCCTGTATTTACCATGTAAGCATAATGATGGGCTGTATATCCATTAGATCGCAACATGTCAACAGGGTATCTAACCTTCGTAGACCTACGTACACCTGGATCACTGCCAGGTATCCTCAAAACAGCCCTGGTTCTCCTTACACCAGGAGTAACCACAGACAGAATGCCAAGCTCCTCATCAAGGCTCTGCTTAGAGCCACTAGAGTCACTATATCCACATATGAGTGACCTGCTGACAGATCATGCACAAAAGGTTGATCTACCTTTTCCTTCCCTTTATGTGATACATGTGTAATTGCATCATTTCTCAACATTGGATCTACTGCTCGAGGACTCCCCAGGTCTACTCAGCACAAGTGATTGCTGCTCTACATCATGTGGTGCAACATCAGCATTTCTTACATCTGTATCTTCTGTGCCTGCACTACTGGTGCATACCAGCTAATCTCATCGAAGACAACATATTTTCTTACTCGCATCTCACGAGTGGTAGGGTTATAGCATCTATAACCTTTTTGCTCCATAGCATAACCAATGAAGATGCATTTCTCTGCCTTTGGAGCCAAATTTGTAGCATTATATGGTAGTGATGTGTGTGAACACACTTAGGACCGTCGGGGCACTTTTTCCCTCACTAGGAGGTTTCCCCCCCCGTGCGTATGTACATCCTCTTATCTACTCATTTTGGGGTGTGTACTTATTTTTTGTATTTGGCACACATTTGTTCATTCTGTTCTAGTGAGTTTGTGTGCTCTCAAGCTTCTCTATCTTGTGTGTGTGCATTGTTGAAACCCTAACCCTAATTTCAACAATTGGTATCAGAGCTAGCTTCCTTGACACGATCTAGTAACCTGCATCCCTCCTCACGACCCTATTTTTCTGGCTCTGAGTGAGATACCCTCTTAGGAGAAGAAGGTGTATACTATAGTGTGATGTATACATAATTTTCAGGGTCTGCGCGTGATTCGGGCGCGTTTTGGGCACTGTAAGGTTTCTGTAGACGTTCTGGAGAGGCATCATTTTGGATTAGTTCTACTCGATTTTGGGCGTTTGGGCTGTGTAGCGGTGGCAAAGATTTGGTGTGCAACAGTATCTACAGTGTCTTCGACAACATCGGCCATCATACTTTTGCCAGTAACACTCTATTCTCTACTCTGTGTTATTTTTCATACACAGGTGATTCAGTCAGTTGGCAGCCATCTAGGGTTGCATTCAGTGAATACTGAGTACTTGCAGTGTGTTGAAAGATTTTACATTTGGTAGAAAGTCATGGCTGGCAGTAGTGATGTATTCAACATGTTCCTGCTGAGGACAAACTTGATGGGACTAACTACTCATTGTGGTCCTATATGATGAGGCATGTACTGGTTGCTAAAGGCCTTTGGAATGTGGTTAGTGGTAGTGAAACTCATCATGTTTCATAACTACCAATGCAACCAGGTGCTACAGGTACATCTGAAGTAGAATCTGATACAGATGTGGCTCCTCCACATGCACCACCTCCCACTACTGCTCAAATGAGATGGGATGAAAGAGATGCACAGGCACAAGCATTGCTTGCACTTTCTATGAAGCAAAGCATTATTCCTCATATTCGGTCATGTAAGACTTCAAAAGAGGCATAGGATGCACTTGCTGCATTATACCAAGTGCACAATGAAGCACGTGTTGCATATCTGCACAAATAGTTGGAGTCTGAGCCCATGAATGAGGGAGACTTAATGGATAGGTTCTTGACCAAGATCAAAGATTTTAAGGAGCAACTTGCTAGTGTGGATGAGATATATCCTTATAGTCCATTGGTGCCCATAGTTCTCAATGCATTGTTGGATTCTTATAAGAGTTTTGCCTCTACCCTTAGACTCATGATGAAGGGAAATCCAAATGCCCTTACATTTGATGAGCTAGTTTCAGTACTCCTGCCAAGAAGAGCAGTCTAGGCAAAACAGATCTAATATGCGAGTTGGTGACCAAGCTTTTGTTGCCAATTAGAAAGGCAAAGGTAAAGCTTCTTCGCATGGTGGCTATAAACCAAAATCAGAATCCTCAGGTAAGGATGCAGAGAAAGAAGGTGATAAGCCTAAAAAGAAGGGTAAGTGTCACTATTGCAAGAAACCAGGGCACTACATACATGAGTCAAGAAAAGGCTAGAGAAGGAGAAAAAGAAAGAATCGAGCATAGCTGTGGTGGGGCTGATGCATCTGCACCAAGTGCAGAGAAGAAGGAATCTGCAAGTTTTGCTCAAAATGATTGGGCATGGACTGTACATTGTAGTTATGATCCTTCTTTTCATGATGTATACATGTCACTGGAAGAATCGGATGCTTGGTACTTTGACAGTGGTGCTAGTAAGCACATTACTTCAAAAAAAAGTTTGTTCTCATCTTTGGAATCTATCCCAAGTGTAGGAACCGTCACATGTACAAATGGTTCCTCATATCCTATCAAAGGAGTTAGTAGAGTTGTGCTTTGCTGCAAATGGGGGCACATTTACTCTTTTGAAAGTTTTATATGTGCCAGGCATTAAGAAGAACTTGCTGTCAATTTCAGCCTTAGCCTTGTTAGGCTTGATGGTGAAATTTGTGGATGACAGATGTACAGTTCAGGATAGAAATGATGGTTATTCTATCATTGCCTCAGGTACCTTGTTTCATGGCCTATATAAGATGGATGTATGTGAGAAGTTACAATATGATGCTTGCTCACTCTTTACAACTAGTGCTATGAGTGATGCAAAATTATGGCATGCACGATTTGGCCATCTGAATTATGGCAGTTTGTTACGCCTTCAAAGGCATGATATGGTGTCTGAGTTGCCAACTCTTGAGACCCCTACTAGACATGTATGTGAGGGGTGTATTCTTGGTAAAATGCATCGAGCATCATTTCCAAAGGATGGATCTATGAGAGCTGTTAAGAAATTACAGCTTATACATAGTGATGTATGTGGTCCTATGAGGACACCATCTATTGGGGGATATCTCTACTTCGTCACTTTTATTGATGATTACTCCACATATAGCTGGGTGTATCTATTAAAGCATAAGTCAGAGGTTTTTATATGCTTTGAGCACTTTGTATCCATGGCTGAAAATGCATGTGAATGTAAAGTTGGCACCCTTCGTTCAGATCGAGGGGGGGAGTATATGTTCAAGGAATTTCACGCATATATGGCTGAAAAAAAGGCATAAGGCATCAATGTACAGTGCCATAAACACCTTAGCAAAATGGTGTGGCTGAGAGGAAGAACAGGTCTCTCATGTGGGGAGATGGCACGATGTATGGTGAAAGCCCAAGATTTACCTCATGGTTTTTGGTTAAAGGCAACTATGTGTTGAACAAATGCCCCACCAAGGCCTTGCAGTCTAAAACTCCTTATGAAGCTTGGCATGACAAGAAGCCTTATGTGGCTCATTTGCATGTTTTTGGTTGTCTTGCTTATGCTCTAGTGCTTGAGCAACAACGCAGTAAGCTTGATAGACTCTACCATCTGGCCTCAAAGCGGATTTTGGTGAGTAGAGATGTTGTTTTTGTCAAAAACTGAGTTCAGCCCATGCTTTCATGCAAAAAACAGCAACATGTATGCTCATAGGACATTTTGGATTTGCTCCTACCTTTGTTTAATGGAGGGAAGCCATATGTAGAGCAATTGAATGCTCAACCAAGTGCTGAAATTCAGCCTTTGCAGGTGCAAAATCAGCCTACAAATCAGCCTTTTGATGAGGCAATTATTGAGGATGTACTGGATGAGGAGAGAGCAGCCACATAGAAGAATCTAGTCCTATGCAAAAATGGCTTGTGCAGACATTGAGGGATAGTATGGCAGCTCCTTTACCTAGCAGAACTCGTGCAGGTTCTCATCATGCAGATTATTCTCATGTGGATCATGTTCTCATTTCTACTTTATGTAATGAGGAGGAACCTGTTTCCTTTGAGGAAGCATAGGATAATGATCATTGGATGCATGCTATGCAGGATGAGTATAACTTTATACTCAAGAATGACACCTAGTATTTGATAGATGTACCTCATGGCCAGAAGGCCATTGGTACTAAGTGAATTTACAAGTTAAAACGCAAAGTTGATGGTAGCATTGATCACAAGGCCAGACTTGTTGTAAAGGGGTATGCTCAGCCAAAAGGGCATTGATTATGATGAGACCTTTGCACCCACATCTCGTATGACTACCATTAGGTGTCTCATTGCTTTGGCAGCACATCATGGGTGGAATGTACATCAGTTGGACATTAAGACTGCATTCTTGAATGGTGATTTACATGAGGAGGTGTATGTATAGCAGCCTCCTAGTTTTGATGTGAAAGGAGAAGAGTCTAAAGTATGTAGGTTGAAAAAGGCTCTTTATGGCCTTAAGCAGGCTCCTAGAGCATGGTATGAGAAGATTCATGCATACTTGGTTGCAAATGATTTTTGCAACAGTCCAACGCAGAGTACCCTCTATGTAAAGAAGAGTAAGGACTTATTTTTGGTCATCATTCTATACATTGATGTGTCAGATTTGGAGCCCTTGCACTATTATTTGGGGATTTAGTTTATGCAGTGCAATGATGCAATCTAAATATATACAGAAGCTATTGAAGAGGTCTAATCTTGAAGACTGTAAACTTGTGGCTACACCTATGGAGACAGGTACTCAACTTAGTCTTCAAGATGTAGGAGACTCTTTTGATGCTAGTTTATATCAATAGGCTATTGGATCCCTTCTTTATGTATTCAACACGAGTCCATATATACAGTATGCGATCTCACACTTGATCATATTTATGCATAGCCTAGGTAGCCCAGGTACGAAGCATTGGGGCAGGTTGTCAAGCGGGTTTTCCACTATTTGCAGGGTACTCAGTATTTTAGATTATTTTATCCAAAGGGAGGTGAGTCACAACTGCATGCTTTTAGTAATTTTCAGATTGGGCTGGATGTTATGACACATGAGTGTCCACTAGTGGGTTTTGCTTTCGCCTTGGTGATTCATGTATATCATGGCTCAACACAAGAAGCAGCCTAGTGGGTTTTGCTTTCACCTTGGTGATTCATGTATATCATGGCTCAACAAGAAGCAGCCTATAGTGGCTACTTCCAGCTGTGAAGTGAGTACAGGAGGGTAGCTTTTATAGCTGTAGTTGAGTGTGTGTGGCTTAGACGTCTTATGGTGGCTGATTTAGGTGTTGGACAGTTGTCTAGCACTACGATTTTCACTGACAACTAGAGCACATTAGCAGATGCGAGGAACCCAGTGTTTCATGCTTGCACTAAGTACATTGAGGTGCATTACCACTTTGTCAGGGAAAGACTCTCTGCATCAGAGATCAGCTTGGTCTATGTGCCTACACATGACAACATGGCACATTTATTCACCGAAGGCTCTTCCTCGTGAAAAGTTCGAAGCTTTTCGTAAAGCTTTGGGCTTACTGCCTTTTTAGGATTGATCGACCATACCTTGTACATGTTCACATCATCACTCCAAGGGGGATTTGTAGCATTATATGGTAGTGATGTGTGTTAGGACTATCGGGGCACTTTTTCCCTCACTAAGAGGGTTTTTCCCCTGTGCGTATGTACACCCTCTTATCTACTCATTTTGGGATGTGTACTTATTTTTTGTATCTGGCACACATTTGTTCATTCTATTCTAGTGAGTTTGTATGCTCTCAAGCTTCTATATCTTGTGTGTGTGCATTGTTGAAACCCTAACCCTAATTCCAACAAACTTTGTTCTCACTTCATCAGGAACATGTACATATGCAATACACCCAAACACTTTCAAGTGAGACACATCCGGTCTTATGCCTATAAACTTCTGTTCATGAGTCATACCATGAACAGCTGTAGTGAGTATCCTGTTCATAATGTACACAGCAGTTGCTACTGCTTCTGCCCAAAAGTAATGTGGCATACTCCTTTCAGTCACCATCAAGGCACATGCCACTTCTGCAATGTGCATGTTTTTCCTTTCTGCAACACCATTCTGTTGTTGCGGAGTGTACCTACACGTAAACTGTCTCTTGATTCCCTGCTTTCTTAGGAAATCGCTGAACTCATTGGAATAAACCCACACTTTCCTAGTGTGGTCATCAATGAATGTAACCTAGTACCTTTGCAACCTGCAATTGTTGTAGTCTTGGCATACATCTGAATGTATGACATCTAATGGCCTTGCACACTGACATGCTTTTCATGTGGAAAAGCATGTTTGGCCTGCTTACTAGGCTGGTATGCTTCACATACCTTATGCATACCATCAACCTTAAACTTTGGCAAACCTACAACAATATTTTGGGCTTGCATAGACTTCAGTCGCGCTGTACATTCACATGACCAATGCGCTTGTGCCATATGTCAATATCTACAATGACGCCTGTTCCATGCGCAAACATGGCTCCCTTTATCTTAGGCATGTTCACATCCAAAATAAACATCCTGTCATTTTCTGTTGGACTAATAGTTGAGCAGGGTTTACAAGTGAGGTTTAATCCTCAAGGATGTTTTGTGGAAAAGCATGTTTGACATGCTTTTCATGTGGAAAAGCATGTTTGGCCTGCTTACTAGGCTGGTATGCTTCACATACCTTATGCATACCATCAACCTTAAACTTTGGCAAACCTACAACAATATTTTGGGCTTGCATAGACTTCAGTCGCGCTGTACATTCACATGACCAATGCGCTTGTGCCATATGTCAATATCTACAATGACGCCTGTTCCATGCGCAAACATGGCTCCCTTTATCTTAGGCATGTTCACATCCAAAATAAACATCCTGTCATTTCTGTTACCCTTTTCAACCAAGCAACACTTATTTTTGAAATCTTCCACAAAACATCCTTGAGGATTAAACCTCACTTGTAAACCCTGCTCAACTATTAGTCCAACAGAAAACTAGGTTCTTTGTAATATTCGGAACATAAAGTACATTAGCCAAGTACTTCATTTTGCCATTCTTTATAGACAATGGCACTTAACCAACATGTGCAATGGGATGCACAGTATCATCACCTGTTTCTATACATAGCTTGGTTTTTCCATTTTCTACATATCTCTAAACCACTCAGCATGACTGGTCATGTGGTTAGAGGTGCCAGAATCCACATACCATATATCTTGAGATCCTGACACATCCCCTGTTATAGAACTAAGCATGTGCTACATCACAAACAATTGCTCACTTCTGTCATCACCTCCACCTTCATGTTTTCTAGATGATGCATAGTTGCCTTACTGCAGCTTCCCACTTTTAATGTCATTCTACTTTTTGTAGCAGTCCTTTGCCGTGTGTCCTGGTTTGCCACAGTAACAACACTTTATGCTATTTGCATTTTGATTTCTTTGCCAACCACCTCAACCTCTTTAGCTCCCCTTGCCTCTAACTGGCCTCTTCCACTTGTGTATGATTATGAATCATTGGACTATTGTTGTGCCTCTAACTGGCCTCTTCCACTTGTGTATGATTGTTGCTGTGAATCATTGGACTATTGTTGTCTAGAATTTTGATTTCCTTGTCGGCCATCACCTTGGCCTCGACCACGGCCTCTACCTCTGCCTCTTCTTGAATTAGAGTAGAAGGCCTGTTCCGATGATGTGTTCTTGCTTTGTGAAGAAGAATCCTCACCTAAAGCCTTTTCTTTTATGATCAGCATAGATATCAAGTCCCGAAAGTTGGGAATATTCTCTCTAATTGCAATGGAGGTCTTGAATGGCTTGTACTCTTTGCCAAGCCCATTTAGACATACACTCACCAAATCATCATCCTCCACTGATACATTGCAATGGAGGTCTTGAATGGCTTGTACTCTTTGCCAAGCCCATTTAGACATACACTCACCAAATCATCATCCTCCACTGATACATTGATAGACCCAAGGGATTCAACAATTCCCTTAATCTTAAGGACATGCTTTTCTTTTCCAGAGTATGCAACTCTTGCTTTAACTGCAACTTCCTTACCTTTGTGTTAGTCTGGAACATTTGAACCGGATTTTGCCATACAACAACTGCTGGAGTGTTTGCATCCTGTATGTGTCCTATTATAGTGTCTGTGACACTAATTGAAAGCCAGTACATGACTTTTCTTGTACCCAGATTTCGATCCTTGAATGCCTTTATATCTGTAGAAGTGGCATCTCCTCAGATAACTATGGAGGCTCCTCATTATCTCCTTCTACATAATCCCAAAATCCTTTACCCATTAGAAAATTGGTCATTTTGAACTTCCACGTATGGAAGTTATTCATATCCAGCTTCTCACTAACAATCTGATTAATTCCATTAGACAGTTTTCTTGAAACAATCAAATAACCTGCAAATGGACAACTTCTGTATACAACCTGTAATACAGCAATATCTCATGTAACTACTCAGCAGTGGTACTTCAGCACAGCTTGTGTGTCAACAAATGTGACCAGAGTACATGTACATACACCCAGTATTAACAATACATGTACATACACCCAGTATCACCCAAAATGCTTTCAATACATGTACATATACCCAGTATTAACAATACATGTACATATACCCAGTATTAACAATACATGTGCAAACCCTATCTATACTTTCAAAATGCATTACTGCACTGCAATAACCAGATTTCGAGCAGAAACAGTTCTCTACCAAAACTTTCAGCAAAAAACTGTCGAAAATACCCTACAGTGACAAAACGGGGCTCGTAACACGCCCGAAACGCAAATCTGGCTGAAAAAATGCTATCTAATAAGATAATATACTTGCCCTGTAACTCTGCTCTTGCGAAGACAGCTCCTCAATCGGAGATGTGTAGCTCCCAGAGCTACTGAGGGGGGGTGTTGTACCTAAACCAAGAAGGGGAAAGAGATGATGGTGCTTTACCCATGTAGTACCGCTTCCTTCCTTGCTTGCTCTTGCCTCTTGCTTGCCTCCTTAGCTTTCACACGAACCAAGCTCTGATACCATAAAGAGAATGTGGGGGAGAGGGAGAGATTCAAACCTTAGCAAGCAAACACACACAGACAAGAGAGAGCAAGACATAAGAGAGAGAGGGATAGCTGGATTTTCTTTTATCTTCTTCTTCTCTCCTTAACCAACATAACATAAAGATAAGAGTACACACTATATGAGTTAGTACTCAACTACTACAACATACAAGGGTCGGTCCATAATGTGAACCTGACTAAATAAGCTGGCGCTAAACCCAATGACCACTGCAAAGGAGAGCTAGACACCTCTAAGCGGAGAAAAACCTAGTGCCTGATGAGGAAAGGGAAACACCTAGATTCATCCAAATACCTGTCAACCAATTGGGAAGGTATTATGAGGGCGATGACACAAATGCCACAATTCTAATCCACCATCATGGGTACCAAGCACTTGCTATCCTAGATGGAGGTGTGGGTGTGAGCATTATCACCAAGCGATGTTAGGAAAACTGGGGAAAACCGGAGCTAGAAAGAGCGGACCTAATCGTTAAGATGGCAGATGGAACATCCTCAAGGCCAATGGGGTTATTTTGAAAAACATTAAGCTTAAGGTCTTTTCGTTCCATTACCATCATGTATTTGTTGTAATGGACTTTCTATGGTGCCAACCAGATTCATATGATATTATCTTGGGCAGACCCTTCATGAGGGAAGCCAAGGTGGTGCATGATTGGGTATTAGACCAAGTGTATATACGAAAGGATTTGCAAATTTTGAAGATCGATCTCCATATGTGGAAGGCACACCCCATGGAAGGGAAATATTTTGGAGATGATTCGGACATTTTGAAGATCGATCTCCATATGTGGAAGGCACACCCCATGGAAGGGAAATATTTTGGAGATGATTCGAACATTTTGCTGGAGAACTCATAGCTTGCAAGGTTCTTTAAAAGTAGGACTATGGTGGCCAACATTATTCGAAGACGCCATAGAATTTGTGAAGAGATGTGAAGAATGCCAATGGTTTGCTATTCCACAGTAAAAAGACAGGATGTCACTTACCCCTGTAATTGTGAGACAATCTTTTGAGAAATGGGGCATTGATTTTGTTGGACCCATTATCCCAACAACGCATCCGTCTCACCAGCTTAATATGTGATTGTGGCTACAAATTATTTCACCAAGTGGGCACAAGCGAGAGCCTCTAAAAAAGCTGATGCACAAAATACAACCAAGTTCTTGTATGAACAAATTATTTCCAGATTTGGTTGCCCGCTAGAATTAGTCAGTGACCAAGGTTCACACTTCATCAATGAGGTGATTGAACATTTACTCACGGGATTCCTTGTGGTATATCATAAATCATCACCTTACTACACATAGGCAAATGGCCAAGCTGAGAGCACTAACAAGATTATATGTGCTATCTTGACCAAGACCTTAGAGGCCAGTCGAATAGATTAGGAGCACAAGCTGATTGCATCTCTATGGGCCTATCTTATGTCGTATAAGGTAGCGGCGGGGTATACTCCCTTTCCTCTAACTTATGGCATCAATGCGGTAATGCCTATTGAGTTCTTAGTCCCAAGCCCACACATTGTAGTTAAGGAAAGGCTCACGAAAAATGCATTAGCCGAGAGATTGATTGACTTGGAGAAACTTGATGAAACATAACTAATTGCATCGCATGGGCTTATGGTCAAGAAACTACGAAGGAAGCATTGGCTTGACCATAACCTAAAATACAAAAAATTGGAAAAAGGGGACCTTGTCCTAGTATATGGTGTTGGATGCATCGCATGGGCTTATGGTCGAGAAACTACAAAGGAAGCATTGGCTTGACCATAACCTAAAATACAAACTAGAAAAAGGGGACCTTGTCCTAGTATATGGTGTTGGAAGCACCAAGAAAAAGAAATTAAAATACCGAGGATTAAGAACTTTAAGAGTGCCTGAGATCACCCCACAAGGGTCAGTTAGAATAAAACTATTAATGGGGTAGAAATGGAGGGTTATATAATGGCATCAAGATAAAAAAATTTACGGACCCTTGACCCAAGAAATTATCGCACAAGAGCATCTTTTGAAACAAAAGAAAGAGCTCGAAAAAGAAAAAATAAGACAAGCTCAAGTAGAAGCCAAGGCTAGTAGGGAAGCCAAAACAAAACAGAGACTCTAGGGGAGAAATGTAAACATGGCTTTTCTCACATTGCATGAGGATGATGACCTAGATATTGAACCTGCATGCCTAAGTGTACATGCCTCTACAAAGGGTAGGAGCATGCATTGATTGGATATGGGATCAAGTCACAACTTGATTTCCTATGAAACTTGGGTAGCACTGGATAAAACCCACCTAGAGGCAACCAACACCTAGGTTCATAATGTGCATTTGTCTGTTACACATCCTAGGGGGTTTTTGAATGTTAACATCTCCATCAGAAAAAATCCTATGAAACTTAGGTAGCACTGGACAAACCCAACCTAGAGGCAATCAACGCCCAGGTTCGTAGTGTGCATCTATTTGTAACACATCCCAGGGGGTTTTTGAATGTTAACATCTCCATCAAAAATAATCCCTTGGTTGGGAAGGTATTTGTTATGCCTACATGTACAATGGATGAGGAGATGATACTGGGAAGATCCTGGATTTGCACCACCAACTATATCATCCAGTGGGAGAAAAGGCAAGTGCAACTCAACCATGGCAATGAACCCCTGACCATCCCATTATGGAGTCCCTTAAATAAAGGGAAGCAAGTAATCGACTGTTGTGACATGGAGCCACCAACAATAAGCAAATCGAAAGGATCCATGGACAAGGCATCAACCTCGACCAAACCTCACACCTCAAGGGACCGTAAAAAAAGCACTATATGCAAGGAAACAATGGATTCTCAAGTCCCAGCTCAAAGCCCAAGGCTATTATGATCATGTCAACACCTCAGGGGTGTCTAGGAAACAAAATAAGGATCAATGTAAGGTCCAAAGGAACCAGACCATGAAGAAGAAGCACCCACCCGGATAAGCTCGAGCACCGTTAAGAGGTGGGTAAGAAAAGACTTACTACTAGCAACCCAGGGATACTGTCAAGGATCTATGCAAGTATGGGTACCAAGGGATAACAAAAAATCCAATACAACATTTACCTTCAAAAGAATATAAGAGAGCCACATGCACAAGCAGAATCAAGGCCCAGATATATCATGTGTCAAGGCAGCACCAAAATTGGTTTGGAGGAGGAAAACCATTCACCCAAGTAAACAAGAGAGTGCAACACCTCCAACATCACCCCCCCAAAAAGAGATCAAGCAGGGCGAAATTTTGAACCAAAGTAATGCAGATGTAGACCCACATGCACAAGATAAACAACATGCTTATGAAGATTTGGTAGATGTTCTCCTTCACTAGATGGAAGGACAACTAAGAAAATCTCATTCCGAACTCAAGCATCTACAACTACAAATACCAAACAAGCTCCCAAGTTCCAACTTGGTTCCCCTGGAGATAAGCAAGAGGGCAGGTGACAAGGGACACATGCCTAGATACTAAGAAAATCTTCAATTTTCAATGGGTACAAGGTAAAGGGTTAAGCATTTCACGTCGTGAAATGTCTAACCCATTTCACGCTGTGAAACAGGTTCATTCATTTCACGAGCTCCACTTCTATTCCACTACATGCATATTTTTTGGGCTTGGAGTGAATGAGCATATAGGAAATCTACGGTATCACCATTTGCATGCATAAGGTAGAGCGACCATTTCATGACATGAAAACCTCTGCTTGGTAGCATTTCATGCCATGAAAAGCTACACACTATTTCACGTCGTGAAAAGCTAGGCATTTTCACGACGTGAAATGACCAGAAAAATCCAACGAATCGCATCTTACCACATAAAAATGCTTACCATCCTTTTCTTACACTTTGCATACTCATTTTCTTCAAAAATCTTCTTCTCTGCTCTACCAATTGTCCATCGAGTGCACTTCTTCAACCCACAACACTTCGCCGCCTCCACTTCTCAAGTAAGAGCTCATCAATCTCTATTGCACTCATCAATCTCTATTGCACTTAGCAACTCAGTGGGCAACAGAGTGCTCAATCTGATCAGTATGACCACCTTCCACGTTATGAGCACCACCTCGGTACTGTACGTTGTCGTGAGGTGTGCGGTATCGCTGGGCAAGTGCGAGACTTCTTGCTGTGAGAGTAGCTTCAAATCCTAGCAAGGAAACAGAATATATACCTCTTCAAGGGGCACCACCAGCAGAAGCCCTTGCTCGAATCAAGCCAAAGATGATCTTCATTGTTTTTTTGAGTATTAAGTCGAATGATGTAGATAGCCTCTCCATCCAAAGCCAAAGAAAAGGCTCCAACTTCACAACACATCAAAGATAATATCTTCTTGTAAACATCATGTGAATAGCCCCCACCCACAGAGCAAACCACCAATGTTTTCCGTGTTAAAAAAAACTGACAGCCAACACCCAAATGGAAATGAGAATTAGCAAAAAGGCTGTACTATTTTCTACTGCAAGGGAAAACTTAGAGATCAAGCAAAACCCCCCCTAGGCTTCTCTATTGCAAAAACCCTCAACAAGAGCAGCGTTAAAGACCCTCACACTGTTCCATATGATGATTCTGTGTTACACCCTCAATTGAACACTATGTAAAGCTTTACAAGCTCACAGTCAGCATGATTCTCTCTTGTTTGAGTTTAGATTATCAACGCAGCAGCATCTCTCCTCTAGTCTCTGCAGTGCCAGCAAGGCGTCTATCTTCTACACTCCCCGCTGCTCACGTACAAGGCCACACCTTTCAACTATCTTCTGCGCCAGCTCGCCATCCCTTGATACACGAGGCGGCAACTTCACCCCAACGCCTCTGCAGACTCACGATCACCCGGGTCTTCTTTTTGCACAAGTCTCCAGCCAGCTCCGCCTCTCTCCTGCCAGCCTCACCAGCAATACCAGGCGGCAACACTTCTTCTCTTTTCCACTCGCTCCTCTTCACAAGGGAGGCCCCGGCGGCTGTGTGTACCTGCAGCAGCTGCGCCTAAAAACCCCCTTAACAAAACAAGGCGACGGCATCTTTTCTATCTCCCCGGCCGACTCCCATGCTTCGCCAGGCTTTCGCCAACCTTCTGGACTCCTTCGATGGGCAGCCACTCATGCCTCCACGCCAACCTTCCAACTAGACACGTTGATCCTTATTTTAATATTTTATTTATTTTGGAAAATGGCCACTATGCTATTCCTTTTCACACTAAATTCAAGGCTACCTTGGCCCCTTCAGTCTATCTTGTGCCTCCATCAAGATCAAAAACTGCAACTAATCCCTCTTTCTTGTCAGCCCCATAAGAAAGTGATGCTCCTTTTGGTTCATTGATAATTTGTGCTACCTCAAGGTTTACCATAAGCATAAAACTCCATGATTCACACCACACTCATGTACTGAGGCTTCAAGACCTTGCTCTGCTTCAGCTCGTCTTATTGAACCTCATTTACAATATGAACATATGTACATGGGCATCATATAATGACTCAAGTCATGGCACTTAATCCCATGCATCTGAATTTGTATTTAATGGCCTCACATGCATGGTTTCACACCATAGACGTGCCATGGCACGACATCCACCCCCTCTAAACCTGCACATCCTTCGGTATGTGCCAAGTCATCATCAAGATCCACATATATCTGAATGTCATCTTCATACATTAATCAGCAAAAAAGAACCTGTCATCTGGCTAACCCCCATGTTTGGAACACTTTAAAGTGTTTCAAACCAAGCTTTGGTATCCATAAATATCAAACAAGTAAAAAAAACAAAGCCTTCCTGATTATCCACCATTGTTCTGCATTCAATCCCCAAATACATTTGTCATGGTTGCCAACAATCCATATACCACGATTAAATACCCATTTGCATTCCACATGAGCCTACTCCATTGACTTATAACATATCCTTGGTTCAAATACACATAATGGCATCATAACAAGCCATTCATCACATTGTGCTCTTTTGCATATTACCTCCTCATCTATCTTCACCACCAATATGCTGTCAAAGCCTTTACATGCTTCACATGCGTCTATGCAAACTGGTGCAAGAAAATCAAGGTGTGATGCTACATCAAAATGTCCCGGTCCATCAATAGCATAAACATCAAAAGCATCATCTTTGCCATGTAAACAAAACACATCTCTAGCATCATCAAGAGTGCAAGAAGCCTCATTCATAGATTGTTGTTTGCAAATAGAAACTCATCATCATCAAACAGCTGAGCCATCCCAAGATCCTCACTGTCTTGAGCAATAGACTCATCCACATAAACATTAACTTCACTAAACTGATCCTCTAACAAAACTTGCTTGTCTTGAAAGAGAAACTCCAAACAAAAACCACCATCTACAAAGCAAACATCCTCTGAAACAACATTCGTATGACTTCCGGTCACATATGCACTATCCTCCATAACATCATTAGCAACATGCATATCATCAACACCTTGAACACTATCAAACAAACATGGCAAAGCATTCATAGAAGCATCATATCCATCATCCATGGCATCTCCTTCGTCATTTTCCCTCTTACGCTTTTCCTCTACCTGTGCCTCATTATTCTGGCATTTTGCAATGTAGGCATGAACAGATTGAGAATCCACCACAGGTTCTTCCCAGCCAGTCTCAAGACGTATACAGTCTCCTGCCTCATGCAAAGCCTGCTTAGACACCTTCTCTGACGCAATTAGCTCCATGATGGCCAAAAATCTTCATTCTCATAGTCTTCATCCTTCTCAGATTCCTGCTTTGACTGACCGGCCTTTAACCCATAGGTTGCTGCCTCAACCATAGAGATGGCATGGCTGGCAGCCATATCTTCAACCAACTTTTTCATCCCTCCTTTCCCAAAGTTTGTGCTTAACGGAAGACCAGTCTCTGTAAGGTGGATTTTTCCATCTTTGAAAAATACAAGTTGGTTTCTGAGGGCTTCCTTATAGCTGGCACAGTCCTAATGGTAGCCCTTTTTCCTCAATCCTGGACATCATCAGTTTTAGGTCTCGCATGCCCTTAATAAGCTCATCCATCGGCCATTCTACCTTTGGGATTGCAGCAGCAGGTTTTGGTAGATTCTCAGGGGAAACAGTTATAGGAGTTGCCAAGCTCATCACCATTTTATCCCTCCTTCGCTGCCGCTTTGCTAGCATGGTGACCACATCCTCGACATCATTCCAATCATTCTTTAGCCCATGCTCTGTATCCTTATCCTCAAGGAGAATTTCCAGTTTTTCTTGGAGATCTTTCCCAGTTGCTTGTAAGAAGAGCTCTGTTTTTTCCCAGCTGCTTGTAAGAAGGGCTCTGTTTTTTCCCTGTCTAAGGTTGTGCGCTCTATCCTTGACAGCTGGGCATAGCGCTTCTCAAACTCTCTTAGCAACTCTGTGGGCAGAAATTCCAATTTTGGGTTTTGTAATCCACTCCAAGAAAGTTTGTTTGGTCACCCGCTCGGAATCCTCCATGAAATAATCATCCTTCACAGCAAGCTTGAACTCCTCCCAATTTCTGCCACCATGTGCTGCCTGTAATCCTCTTATGTGCTCTCTTATTTCGGGAACACATACCAGCTCAAAGTTTCGAACCATACCCTCCTCAGTCACCCTATTTAGCACCATTTCCTTTGTGTAATTGTGCAGGTAATTTGTGATGTCTTTACCATCAGATTGATCCACCTTCTTCACGATTGACTGCAGTGCTTTAGTCGTGGAAATTTGCTCCCTCTCAGCCGCTTGCTACTGTTGCATATACATAGTAAACATTTGAAACATTTGCATAACCCCGGGGTCAAAATGAACCCCCTCTCCCTCAGGATTCTCAGCCATAGCTTGCACTGTGTATTTCACCACTAACTCTCACCCCAGCAGTTTCACGTCGGGTTCACCAATGCTATCGTGACGTGTGCGGTATCGCTGGGCAAGTGCGAGACTTCTTGCTGTGAGAGTAGCTTCAAATCCCAGCAAGGAAATAGAATATATACCTCTTCAAGTGGCACCACCAGCAGAAGCCCTTGCTCGAATCAAGCCAAAGATGATCTTCATTGTTTTTTTGAGTATTAAGTCGAATGATGTAGATAGCCTCTCCATCCAAAGCCAAAGAAAAGGCTCCAACTTCACAACACATCAAAGATAATATCTTCTTGTAAACATCATGTGAATAGCCTCCACCCAGAGCAAACCACCAATGTTTTCCGTGTAAAAAAAAACTGACAGCCAACACCCAAATGGAAATGAGAAGAAGCAAAAAGGCTGTACTATTTTCTACTGCAAGGGAAAACTTAGAGATCAAGCAAAACCCCCCCCCTAGGCTTCTCTATTGCAAAAACCCTCAACAAGAGCAGCGTTAAAGACCCTCACACTGTTCCCTATGATGATTCTGTGTTACACCCTCAATTGAACACTATGTAAAGCTTTACAAGCTCACAGTCAGCATGATTCTCTCTTGTTTGAGTTTAGATTATCAACGCAGCAGCATCTCTCCTCTGGTCTCTGCAGTGCCAGCAAGGCGTCTGTCTTCTACACTCCCCGCTGCTCACGTACAAGGCCACACCTTTCAACTGTCTTCTGTGCCAACTCGCCAGCCCTTGATACACGAGGCGGAAACTTCACCCCAGCGCCTCTGCAGACTCACGATCACCCGGGTCTTCTTTTTGCACAAGTCTCTAGCCAGCTCCGCCTCTCTCCTGCCAGCCTCACCAGCAATACCAGGCGGTAACACTTCTTCTCTTTTCCACTCGCTCCTCTTCACAAGGGAGGCCCCGGCTATGTGTACCTGTGCAGCTGCGCCTGAAAGCCCCCTTAACAAAACAAGGCGGCGGCATCTTTTCTATCTCCCCGGCCGACTCCCATGCTTTGCCAGGCTTTCGCCAACCTTCTGGACTCCTTCGCTGGCAGCCACTCAGGCCTCCACGCAAACCTTCCAGCTAGACACGTTGATCCTTATTTTAATATTTTATTTATTTTGGAAAATGGCCACTATGCTATTCCTTTTCACACTAAATTCAAGGCTACCTTCGCCCCTTCAGTCTATCTTGTGCCTCCATCAAGATCAAAAACTGCAACTAATCCCTCTTTCTTGTCTTATTGAACCTCATTTACAATATGAACATATGTAAATAGGCATCATATAATGACTCAAGTCATGGCACTTAATCCCATGCATCTGAATTTGTATTTAATGGCCTCACATGCATGGTTTCACACCATAGACGTGCCATGGCATGACATCCACCCCCTCTAAACCTGCACATCCTCCGGTATGTGCCAAGTCATCATCAAGATCCACATATATCTGAATGTCATCTTCATACATTAATCAGCAAAAAAGAACCTGTCATCTGGCCAACCCCCATGTTTGGAACACTTTAAAGTGTTTCAAACCAAGCTTTGGTATCCATAAATATCAAACAAGTACAAAAAATAAAGCCTTCCTGATTATCCACCATTGTTCTGCATTCAATCCCCAAATACATTTGTCATGGTTGCCAACAATCCATATACCACGATTAAATACCCATTTGCATTCCACATGAGCCTGCTCCATTGACTTATAACATATCCTTGGTTCAAATACACATAATGGCATCATAACAAGCCATTCATCACATTGTGCTCTTTTGCATATTACCTCCTCATCTATCTTCACCACCAATATGCTGTCAAAGCCTTTACATGCTTCACATGCATCTATGCAAACTGGTGCAAGAAAATCAAGGTGTGATGCTACATCAAAATGTCCCGGTCCATCAATAGCATAAACATCAAAAGCATCATCTTTGCCATGTAAACAAAACACATCTCTAGCATCATCAAGAGTGCAAGAAGCCTCATTCATAGATTGTTGTTTGCAAATAGAAACTCATCATCATCAAACAGCTGAGCCATCCCAAGATCCTCACTGTCTTGAGCAATAGACTCATCCACATAAACATTAACTTCACTAAACTGATCCTCTAACAAAACTTGCTTGTCTTGAAAGAGAAACTCCAAACAAAAACCACCATCTGCAAAGCAAACATCCTCTAAAACAACATTTGTATGACTTTCGGTCACATATGCACTATCCTCCATAACATCATTAGCAACATGCATATCATCAACACCTTGAACACTATCAAACAAACATGGCAAAGCATTCATAGAAGCATCATATCCATCATCCATGGCATCTCCTTCGTCATTTTCCCTCTTACGCTTTTCCTCTACCTGTGCCTCATTATTCTGGCATTTTGCAATGTAGGCATGAACAGATTGAGAATCCACAGGTTCTTCCCAGCCAGTCTCAAGACGTATACAGTCTCCTGCCTCATGCAAAGCCTGCTTAGACACCTTCTCTGACGCAATTAGCTCCATTGTTGATGGCCAAAAATCTTCATTCTCATAGTCTTCATCCTTCTCAGATTCCTGCTTTGACTGACCGGCCTTTAACCCATAGGTTGCTGCCTCAACCATAGAGATGGTATGGCTGGCAGCCATATCTTCAACCAACTTTTTCATCCCTCCTTTCCCAAAGTTTGTGCTTAACGGAAGACCAGTCTCTGTAAGGTGGATTTTTCCATCTTTGAAAAATACAAGTTGGTTTCTGAGGGCTTCCTTATAGCTGGCACAGTCTTTTTTCGCATGTTCTGGGTCATCACACCATATACATCTGAATGTAAACCCTTCCTTGCTTTGAGGCCTTTGCATAGAAGCCTGCCCTAATGGTAGCCCTTTTTCCTCAATCCTGGACATCATCAATTTTAGGTCTCGCATGCCCTTAATAAGCTCATCCATCGGCCCTTCTACCTTTGGGATTGCAGCAGCAGGTTTTGGTAGATTCTCAGGGGAAACAGTTATAGGAGTTGCCGAGCTCATCACCATTTTATCCCTCCTTCACTGCCGCTTTGCTAGCATGGTGACTGCATCCTCGACCTCATTCCAATCATTCTTTAGCCCATGCTCTGTATCCTTATCCTCAAGGAGAATTTCCAGTTTTTCTTGGAGATCTTTCCCAGCTGCTTGTAAGAAGAGCTCTGTTTTTTCCCTGTCTCTAAGGTTGTGCGCTCTATCCTTGACAGCTAGGCATAGCGCTTCTCAAACTCTCTTAGCAACTCTGTGGGCAGAAATTCCAATTTTGGGTTTTGTAATCCACTCCAAGAAAGTTCGTTTGGTCACCTGCTCGGAATCCTCCATGAAATAATCATCCTTCAAAGCAAGCTTGAACTCCTCCCAATTTTCGCCACCATGTGCTGCCTGTAATCCTCTTATGCGCTCTCTTATTTCGGGAACACATACCAGCTCAAAGTTTCAAACCATACCCTCCTCAGTCACCCTGTTTAGCTCCATTTCCTTTGTGTAATTGCGCAAGTACTTTGTGATGTCTTTACCATCAAATTGATCCACCTTCTTCACGATTGACTGCAGTGCTTTAGTCGTGGAAATTTGCTCCCTCTCAGCCGCTTTTGCTGCTGTAGCATATACATAGTAAACATCTGAAACATTTGCATAACCCCGGAGTCAAAATGAACCCCCTGTCCCTCAGGATTCTCAGCCATAGCTTGCACTGTGTATTTCACCACTAACTCTCACCCCAGCAGTTTCACGTCGGGTTCACCAATGCTGTCGTGACATGTGCGGTATCGTTGGGCAAGTGCGAGACTTCTTGCTGTGAGAGTAGCTTCAAATCCCAGCAAGGAAACAGAATATATACCTCTTCAAGGGGTACCACCAGCAGAACCCTTGCTCGAATCAAGCCAAAGATGATCTTCATTGTTTTTTTGAGTATTAAGTTGAATGATGTAGATAGCCTCTCCATCCAAAGCCAAAGAAAAGGCTCCAACTTCACAACACATCAAAGATAATATCTTCTTGTAAACATCATGCGAATAGCCCCCACCCAGAGAAAACCACCAATGTTTTCCGTGCAAAAAAAAACTGACAGCCAACACCCAAATGGAAATGAGAAGAAGCAAAAAGGCTGTACTATTTTCTACTGCAAGGGAAAACTTAGAGATTAAGCAAAACCCCCCCTAGGCTTCTCTATTCCAAAAACCCTTAACAAGAGCAGCGTTAAAGACCCTCACACTGTTCCCTATGATGATTCTGTGTTACACCCTCAATTGAACACTATGTAAAGCTTTACAAGCTCACAGTCAGCATGATTCTCTCTTGTTTGAGTTTAGATTATCAACGCAGCAGCATCTCTCCTCTGGTCTCTGCAGTGCCAGCAAGGCGTCTGTCTTCTACACTCCCCGCTGCTCACGTACAAGGCCACACCTTTCAACTGTCTTCTGTGCCAGCTCGCCAGCCCTTGATACACGAGGCGGCAACTTCACCCCAGTGCCTCTGCAGACTCACGATCACCCGGGTCTTCTTTTTGCACAAGTCTCCAGCCAGCTCTGCCTCTCTCCTGCCAGCCTCACCAGCAATACCAGGCGGCAACACTTCTTCTCTTTTCCACTCGCTCCTCTTCACAAGGGAGGCCCCGGCTTTGTGTACCTGTAGCTGCGCCTGAAAGCCCCCTTAACAAAACAAGGCGACGGCATCTTTTCTATCTCCCCGACCGACTCCCATGCTTCGCCAGGCTTTCGCCAACCTTCTGGACTCCTTCGCTGGCAGCCACTCAGGCCTCCACGCCAACCTTCCAGCAGCTAGACACGTTGATCCTTATTTTAATATTTTATTTATTTTGGAAAATGGCCACTATGCTATTCCTTTTCACACTAAATTCAAGGCTACCTTGGCCCCTTCAGTCTATCTTGTGCCTCCATCAAGATCAAAAACTGCAACTAATCCCTCTTTCTTGTCAGCCCCATAAGAAAGTGATGCTCCATTTATGAAGTGGGGATTGAATTTTGTTGGACCAATCAAGCCACCCACAAAGGTAGTAGGTGTAAATACATAATTGTGGCAACTGATTACTTCACCAAGTGGCTAGAAGCTAAAGCTGTAAAGAGAAATTCCACAGAAGAGTTGGTGAAGTTCCTCTTCAAAGACATCATTGCTAGGCATGGTTTGCCGATGGAGATAGTCAGTGACCAGGGCACACACTTCATGAACAAAGCAATGAAAGGGTTGATGGAAAGATACCTAATTAATCATAAGAAATCCTCAACCTACTATTACCCATAGTGCAATGGCCAGGTGGAATCCACCAACAAGGTTCTGACCAAAATTCTAAAGAAGATCATAAATGCCAACAAAAATGATTGGGACCAAAAGCTAGATGCCACCTTGTGGGCATTCCGCATGTCATACATGTCATACAAAGTCTCAATGGGACAAACACCATTTAAGCTAGTATATGGGCTGAAGGTTGTAATGCCCATGGAATTTGTGGTGCCCATTATTCTGAGAGTAGCCATCCAAGAGAATACAAGAGCTCTTAGCTTTAGAGAGGAGGAAAGGCAACTCAACTCTCTACAAAGGCGGAGATAGTGCAATGGAGAAGGAAAACCTGGATTGATAGGCATCTCAAGCACAAAATTTTCAAACAAGGAGTCCTGGTATTGGTCTACAACTCCAAGTTGGGATCCACCCCAAAAAATTCAAGATCCGGTGGATAGGCCCATTCACAGTAAAAGACTCGGTAAGTCCGAATGCCTTTACACTGGAAGGCTTGGATGGCATAACTTTCCCCAAAATAGTGAACAACTTCAAGATGAGAAAATACGTGGGCCAAGTGGTGGTAGTCACACTAGAAGAAGAACAAGAAGAGGACTAGGAGCTAGGCTAGAGAATCTGTTATGGCATGATCGCACTAGCGGAAGTTAATGAGGAAAACCTAGAAAGCAACAAAGCCACGGAAGGAGTCCGTAAGAGAAAGCAACAAAGCCACGGAAGGAGTCCGTAAGAGATCACAATTCCACAACCAAACAAGGCCAGGTCAGCAAAGAAACGAGCAACTAAGTGTACGTCAACTAGATACATGTCAATAATACAAATGGCCACGATATCGGCATAAGTGACTACATGGAGGACAACTGTCACAATATCATTAAAACTCCACATGCAACGGTAAGGTGGGGAGGCGGCAAGCAAAGTTTAATGCCTTTAAGCCAAGATGGTAGGAATGATATGAATCAATGGTCAAGTCACATCGAAAAGTGTGAAGCTGAAAATGAAAATGCCCCAAGAAAGGAAGGAAAGAGAAAAAGCATCGCAAAAAAGAGCACAAGGAGCCAAAATGTACACATTCACAACCTGCTTTCTTGCTCCCAGCTTTCTCATTGATTCACAGCACTCTCTCTGAAGACAGAACCATGCCCAAGTTCAACAAGACACAAAGGCATGAAAAAAGGCCAAAGAGAAGCCTTTGCATGCCGATGATGGTCCCCGACATCAGGAAAAAGGAACACTTGGAGTGGGCGAAGAAATGAGGCTTCGAAAAGCTATTGGATCACTAGTGGGAGGATCTACATGACCATGAGGATGGGGGCAAATTGATTAATCAGTTTCTTGAGAGACGAACACTGTGTATGTGGAGGGGAAGGAGCCAATAAATATTTCGGAGCTTGCAGTGTGCACCACACACTAGGGTTGCCAATGGATGGGGCACTAGACACGAACATAAAGCCAGGGTGGAGGAAGAAATTTCAAAGACAAGCAACATGCAGCATCAGGTGAAGGATGTAGCATATGAGACCCAAAGAGAGCGATTTGTCTTCTTTTTGCAGAATGTAATGTTCATGGGAAAGTCATAAGACATGTCAAACAAGAATTATAGGATGCTCAAGCAGCAGAAGCAGAAGAGAAAATAAACTAGGCAGCCATGTACAAGGAAATTTGGCAAAACGAGCAGCCATATGGGCCAAAGAAAAATAGCTTGACGATGGTGCATGCACATTTAAGGGAAATCGCACAAGCTGCCAGGTCCATGGATCTTAGGTCCGGAGAATCCAATGTGGGATGATCACACCACAAAGAAAAAGGATCCTCAAAGACCACCAAAATGACCTTCAGTTTGTTCGAAGATGATGTGTATGATGAAGATGAATGGCAGAAGATAGCCCACAAGGCCAACAAAAAGAGAAAGCACAGAGTGGATGAAGACATGTTGCCAGACCCAGAAAAGAAGTGAAGAAATAAAATGCAAAAGAGGAAAGGAATGTTTAGAGGTTGAAAAGAGAAAGAAGTTGGAAGAGGAGAAAAGGGAAAAGGAGGAAGAAGAGAATAGAAGAAAAGAGGAGGAAGAGAAAAAGAAAAGAGAAGGGGAACAACAGAAAAAGAGAGAAGAAGAGGCACTGAAGGGAAAGATGACTACAGGGGCGGAATTTTGTATACCACCTAAACTTCGGCCTTGGGTGGCAACTCTAAAACAAAAAATGCAAGAAGGACTGAGCCACAACCTAAAGCTGCCCGGAGAACTAGAGGTGAACTCCCCACTTAGTAGCTGAGCATGCACAAAGGGCTATGACTGTGACCCAAAATATTATATCTTAGGCTAGCACTGCAGTGGAGGATTATGAGTCAAAGGCCCAGAACACTATTCACAAGATGTGCGCCCTGAACCATCAGCAACATGGCGTGCTCACAAAAGCTATAAAGAAAGCTAAGGAATTGGAGAACAAGCATAAATCATGGCTCAACATAATGTGGAGACATATAATAAACTTGCAATGGGGGAAATGGGGGTGGAGAAGGTCTTGGTCTAGCAAAAAGAGCTAAGTGAAGGGAAGATGAGAGCCCTCACCCAGCAAGAAAAGCATGCTCCAAGCTTAGGCGGAGAGACTTAGAGTTGAATTAGCAGAAGCCCAAAAGCTTGCCAAAGTCTAGAGTGACACCATCCAAGGGTTGAAAGAAGAAGTGCTGGAGAGCACTACAACATTGGCAGTTGCCCAGATGGAGGCCCAAGCTTTGAAGAACCAAGAGAAAGAGGAGATATTGTGTCTTCCGTTGAATGTCAAAACATCAATTATAAAGACAGCAAAGGCCAGACTCAGCAAGGTATAGGACCAAGCTTTAGAAGCTCTGATTGCAATACAAGAACAAATGGCTTGTAAAGCTCAAAAGGTCATCCATGACCTAGATGAAAATGTTGATGTTGATAAGGAGCAGCAACAACAGCCACAACAACAATAGCAAACAGCAGAGCAGTAGCCTACAGACCAGGGATCTCCTAGGCCAAGTACTTTCAAAAAGGAGAAGCAAGAAGAAAGCGAGGAGTAGAGCTTGGTGCAAGACCTGAAGGCTACCACATGGAAAGCAACTCACTGGGAGAAGTAGGCCAAAAAGCTAGCAAAGAGAAACAAAGAATTACAATAGGAATTGCAGGAGTATGCATAACTTTTGAGAGAAGCCTATGAAAATAGAGACAAGGCCGAATCATAGGTAGAAGAGTATAAGGAAAAACTAGAGAAGAGCACAAAATTTGAAATGGATATAATCAGAGAATTGAATGCTTTGGAATTAGAAATGCAACACTGTCTAGAAAACGAGGATCAACTCAAAAGGGAAAGGCCCAAAGACTAGGAAGAATACAAGACAGCCCTCCAGAGGCAGATAGAGGAGGCACGACCAATGGCAAAAAAGATACAGCTGACCCAGAAAACCAGATTGCAATGGAAACTAGATCTGAGAGAAGCAAAAGAAGAAATCGCAAGGCTATAAGCTAAAATTGCCAAGGTGAAAGTTATTGCGAAGCTTGCCACAAAAAGCACAAAGATGCTACTGGCCCCGGTGTGCCAAGAAAGGAGCGAGGGAAGCTACGAATTGAGGTCTGAAAACTACAGACACTAACCAAGCCCTAAACAAAGAAAATGAGTGCCTGAAAGATTGCTTAGTCAACAGCTTAGCTACTGGGCCAGCACAAATAACCCATTTTTTGAAGCCTCTCATATGACGTTCTCAGAGCTACTAAAGGAGGCCAACATGGAGTCACCACAGTATTTTCAAAATGGAGTTACCACAGTATTTTCAAAATGCAAATAGAATAAGGTCCCTATTGAGTAGGAAACCCCTTCCTCCGGAACATCCATGCTCTTGATTCTTGTTTTCTCAGACTGTGGAGAGGAGGAAGGTGGTCCCACTGAGGATGTAATCACCAGACTGCCAATGTCTGGAAGTGGAGCACTAGAGACCCAAATGCAAAAAGGTTGCAAAGCCCACCTCCAGAACATCCGGAGGAATACGAAGAAGCTGCACAAGTCGAGTAGAGGACTATACCAATGGCATAAAAGAAAATTCTAGGCAAGACTTGTGGTGAGAGTTTTTGACATATAAACTTTGCAAACTGACAGAGCAAGGGTCTTGGATGTTCAAAAGAATAGGCAACAAAACTAAAGAGGCTGCAAAAGCACACTACATACTCTGATAATGTATACATTCCGCACTGCACTCCCCCAGAAATGTTTGAGAAGTTTAAGGAAAAATTTGTCAAGGAAGTGGGTTCCGGAGTAGAAGCTCTAGCACTGGGCGTGCTAGGTGTTGTCCCTAGTAGCTCAGTAGTAGCGGTGCCCAGCAGCTCAGTGGTGACAAAGTGCTCAGTCTAATCAGTGGCAGCAAAGTGATCAGTCTAACCACCTTCCACGTCGTGAGCACCACCTCGGTACTGCACGTGTGAAGATGGCGGGTTGTAACCACTGGAGTAGCCGTTGCCAAGATTAAGAAGACCGAGCTTAAAAGGATGGTGCAAGGCAATGGTGCAAGGCAAGCATCAAATAATGATAGAGAGGAGAACGCGCCAGATGAAGATTGTAGTAGAGCATGTTTCTAGTATCATGTCGAGCGGTTGCTTAGTTGTGAACTTGTACTAGTTCTGGAAGTAATGCAATAACAATGTTTTATTTCTCTTCATCTCTGTGTAATTTCTGCAATGTGTTGGATAGGAATGTTGTAACACTTTCCTAAGAAATATGTTGTGTATTTGAAAGAGAGAGAGAGTGAGATAGTGAGAGAGTTATGTGGTAGTGTGAGGGTAGAGCGTGAGTGTGAGAAGTTCCAAGTGGAGCGGTGTTCTGTGTCTCCCTATGACCACACTAGAGCTGGTGTTCAAATCTAGAAGCTTTGGCGGGTGGCTACATGTCTTCCATGGCATTGCCTGACTTGTCTGTTACCTTGGACTCCTGTCTTGACATTCTACTAAGAGTGAAAGCAACAATCTCACATGTGGATGCTTCAACGTTCTCATCATGCTCCCTTGCATGTGACATAAACTCAATCATGCTTAAAAACCTATTACATGTTTTCTCGATGCTATAATGCTTGTATTGATTCTTTATCTCATTAATTCTCCTACTTTGCATCGTCTAAAGTCATGCACTTGAATGCTTCCCCTCATTAGTTCTCCTACTTTGCATCGTCTAAAGTCATGCACTTGAATGCTTCCCCTCAATATCACTAATGACATATGAGATTTCAAGTCGTGAAACAATAGTCTGCTATCTCATGGCGTGAGATCCAAAACTTGCCATTTCACGGCCGCACCATTTTCACATCTCATGCCTCTATCTAATGTTAATGCTTGCTCTAACAATAATGTAATCAATCCAAACAATAGCTAACAAAAAACACAAATTGACCGACTACCTTTCACGTCATGAAATGCACCTCTGCATTTTCACATGCCAACCCTTTTCACATCGTGAAACGCACCTCTGCATTTTCATGCGCCAACCCTTTTCACGTCATGAAATGCACCTCTGTATTTTCACGTCTGACCATTTCATGTCGTGAAATGCATACTCTACACTTTCACGGAATAACCTTCTCACGTCTCTGTTGTTTCATGGAGGTGAAATACCATTTCACATCGTGAGATACTAACTCTGCTAATTCACGACAACACTACAGTTATGTTGTTGCTCACCATACTAACCCTCTTCCCATCATACATAACCTCTTAGAGGATCACATACATATTCACATAAAAAAAACCTGCCATTTCACGCCGGCATACCACACATGTACCGAGAGCTCATGAACTCCTACTAGCCTTTAGTAAGGGCTCATGCTACAGATGGCTTCCACAAAAGACTCCAACCCTGAGTATGAAGAGACCCCGAAAATCACTCAAGCCAGCACCACCGGATCTCTTGCTACGAAAAAAGAAGAGAAGAATAGAACAAGATGCGACGTTGGACTCACAAAAGAGGGGGCATCGCGGCACAAATCTCACTTATCTGGGTCCCTATGCCAACTTGAAGGGGACAATGATCTAGGAAGCTATCCACACAGAGCAAGGAAACCTTCTCTTCCAGTACCACAGCCCCAAATGCCTCAAAATTCTAGAAGACATAGATATACAATACAAGTTAGAGAAGGTGGGCTTGGGAAAGATGGCTGAGGTACTCCCCAGGACTTTCAATCAAACACTGTGGTGCAAAGTACCTCAAATTATACAACAAGAATACCGAACAAGGAACCATCACAAAGCCCAATGGATCCAAGGAGCAAGTACATATCACCGAGAATATGATCAGAGAGGCACTTCAATTACCACCTTCCGTCACATCACATCTCCATCACATTGATTAGATGCCAATGGAGGATATGTTGAAGAAGATATCATACAATTCTAATGGGGTAGAATATGAGAACATCAAGGAAGAGGTCGATGAGAGAGCCTGACGTGCCATGTCTATGATCAGGTAGATAAAGCGAATCGACAGGTACAATCGCATACCTCTTCATAGAATAACTAGAGTGCATGAGGACAAGGAAGACAATTAGGCATGGTATCTACACAAGGAAATGGAGCACTATCTCAAGTCCCACCAATCGAAGGTTTGTAACCCCTACCTCCTAATAAATATTCTTAGCCATCCAGGCAACATTTTGATACCCATGGGCCATCAGGAATAGGATGTCTCATAGACCCAACAGCAGCAACAATAGGAGGTGATGGTGGTTCCTGCACACAGCTAACAGCAGAACTGCAGTTTAGGACAAGCTTTCCTCAAAGATACCAAAGATATCATAAAGGAAATGTCCAAAGGCATCAAAGAATGTATGAATCCAAAAAAACCAAAGCATATGAGAGGCCACATTAAAAAAACCTCGCGGAGACCAGTCTCACCAGGCAACAGATTGAAATAGAAGCACAAAGACTGGAAGAAGATGTGGCCAAAGACATCGCTGTGACTACAATGTAGCCTTGGAAGGCCAAGACGTTCCCTTGCAGGTGACAACCATGGATGCCAAATTAGGAGTAGATACCATCAGCTTCACTATGTGTAGTTACTTGTGGGGGCAGGGGAACGTGCTATTCCTGAATCTATACTCCAAACTCCCCCATCTAGCTCAGTAGCATTGGTCTTCAAAAACTTCTCGCCTCTCCATGATAAAATACTTTCAGATCTACCCTCATCAGATGAGGAGGGAGAACAAATAGACAAGGAGGGGCAGCCAGTACCACATGTAGAGGTCATTAAGGATATCGAGGAAACAACCTCAATCCCCCTTACGAGCCTCATCTAGAGGACCGAGAAGCGAAAAAGGCCAAAGGATAGTCCTAGCAACAATATCAAACAAAGACGCCTTGACTTCGACTCCCTCGAAGGCACAAGTTCATTCTTAGAGCAATTGGCAATGTCCACAGATGCTGATATGTTCCTGTCTATGCAAGAAATCTTGAAAGGACTAGACCAATTGCTACAACTCCAGCTTTAGGAAACAGAAGGTTCTGCCTCTACTAGCACAGATGTATGGTCAGAGGAATAGCGAGTGTGGTGGTGCCACCTCATGTGGCCACAAATCTACTACATAACAGGCATGCCAAGCTATGGAAGAATATCAAAGCCACCACAAGCCAGATACAAGCCTTGAAAGAACAGACACCTGCCACCAAGGCCACACACAAAGATACAATTGTTAAAGGTTTAAAGGTTGCAGAGGATCGAGAAGCAAAGATAACATTGGAGGAGAATAACATGCTGCTGAGCAAAATAATTGTTAAGAGACACAAGGAAAATGATACCCTCAACACATAGATCGAACAAGATAAAGAGAAGCTCCAAAAAGAAGTGGCACATAACAAAGAAAAGGACATGCAGCACAGGACCCAACTCAAGGAAGCTCATGACACCTTTCAAGCTAAAGAAGGAGGCTTTACCAGACAAATAAGCAAGCTCAAGGAAGAAAATGTTGCAGCTCAACAAAAGGTAACTAGCCTACAAACTGAGCGAGAACTTGTAAACAAAGCACATGAAGAGAGGATAAGGGAGCTGAATGAGAGTATTAGTTCAAAGACCAAGGCAACAGAGCAAATGCTAGAGAGTCACCACCAGTAAGTTCTTCAACATGTCACCAATAGCTCCACAACAGCCAAGCACTTGCACATGATTGCCTGTGATGACAACTAGAACTTAGCTCAAGCCCAGGTAAACACCCATAGCACTACAAGAGAAGAAGCAAAGAGAAGGTACATAGAGCTCACAACTGCTTGGGATGTAAGAGAAGCTACCATTTCCATGCTACTCATCAATGACAAAGACCGAAGGATACAAGAATTAGAGCAATAGCTAACTCTCAAAGAAAGGCCTCAAAGAAGTGAGTTGACGAACAAGTTACGCCAATTTATCAATCGTGCCTTAGAGATAGGCTCCTTGCCGCCACCGCTGACTCCTTAGGCCCCTCCTTAAACTTTGTTTTTGTCTACACTAACCCTCTCACTACTTCAATATGAGATTAACCTAACACATGACCTCAATTTAGGAGATCTAACACTAATACATCAAAACATGCAAAGAGATGCAAATCCCATCTTATTAATAGGTATCCTTAGAGGAGATGTGGTACTAACTAATCCCGCTGTCATTTTCTTTTTCCAACTACATCCCATAGTGCTTACCCTTTGGAGTTAGTGTCAGGTGCTGCAACAATCGGCCATCCCAGATGACAGTGTCGACAAATTCAACCTGTTTATGCCAGATGACATACCATCCACACCGACCATCTATGAGGGTGTTACTCACAGCTACCAGTGGTGGGTAATTAGCCATGGGTGGGTTGAGGTTTATGATACCCATCAATATCTAAATCTATCTGAATCTACATTATATCATCCCTTGGGGATCATAAAACTATATAGAAACATACACAGACATCTAAAGGCAATGCTCACTAATTTCATTTATGATTTTTGAACATATTTAATATCCAAATAAAGCCACAGAAGAGATCACATACCTCCATGAGTTTATGAAGATTGTGAAACCTCCCCAACCTCCCCCTAGTTCAAGAGAAGGGCAAGAGGAAAGTCCAGGATCCTCAACCTCTGTAACTTACCCCATGTTTATATCCATCTCAAGTATGCTATTAAATCCTTATCCTAGTGAATCTCCTACCAACAAATTGAGGCAAGATGTATCTTCTCTCGTTACTCTTTCCCCTTGTTGAATTTCCCACTTACACTCTCAACCTCGAGGAGTTGCCGGCGGCGGCAAACAAACGTATCTCCACACAGGACACTTGATGAGGTGCGTACTCTACCCTCTGAGGATGACATGACGCTATTCACTAATCAAAATGTATTGAAATCATTGTTAGCTGTAGAGTACGAAGGCTTAACCAAAGCAGGGAACCCACTCGTGAAGCCAAAATTGATGTTCCAAGTACTCATGCAGATCACCCCTTTTGAGCCAACATGTAGAATCCTACCAAAGGCCTACTCTCCAATAGGGTCAAGGTGGCAACAAAATGTACCTTACCCTCTTCGAGCCCCAATGCGAGACATTGAAGAATTAATTCCAATGGCCGAAGAAGGAACCTTGTGGGAAAATGTAGCGCAGCACACAAGCTAGCGAATCCACACCTTGCTAATCTTCTGGAGATCAGAGTGGTCACATTTATGACAAGTTATTATTTCTGCAGGTGGCGAACACAAAGCCTAGTTCATACACGAGGTGGGTACTATGCAATTGAAATGGATGGGAACAACCCCTGCTGACTGGAAGATTTTGGGATACAACCTGACTGGCGAAATGAGTACCTAACCATACCAGCTAACCATACCAGAATACAGTTGGGAATACAAAAGCTCTACACCAAACAAACAAGTCAACCCACTATGCCTATCAAGTGGTGACTCACGCCACTCTAGTTCAAAGAGGCAAAGCAAAGGGACTCCCACATTTGTTACAACTTTCCAAAGTTCTCACCATCAGAGTTTCGAGATATTTCCAATCAAAGGAATCAGATGCTCACATGGATTCGATCATGGCATAAAATACCAGATCCAGACATAGTGGCTATGGTTTGATTTCTAAATTTGATTGTGGTTCTCATCAACTAGCCAAAAGAGCGATATGATGGGCATGATGCAGAGCATCTTTGCTTCGACATGAACGAAGGCCCAGCGAAATGAGGGATGATGCTATAATATCATCGCCTCAGGTGTCCTACCAGGATATATGCATGTCACATTTGAAGATATAATAGACACTAGGTTCTAGACTTCCCACTCAATGTTTAGAACCTTAAAAAAGCTTCAGTCACGCCACAACTTCTACAGACATGAGTTTGGCGACCAGGTCTTCTGACCTAGGTAAAAGGTTTTGAGGACAGGACCTACATCAGGTAGGGGGGATGTTAATCCCAATTTGGATTAACGAAGAGCGCCCAACAATAATTAATGTGAGATAATATCAATAGAATGAACCTAACATCTTTTATGAGTGCCCAATCATTAAGTAAAGTGGGTTAACAACAAAGATGAGTACCCAACATTAGCATAATATCAAATATAAATACCCAACTTTAGTAGAGTGAGCCAATCATTAAGTAAATTGGGATAACAACAAAGATGAGTACCCAACATTAGCATAGTATCAAATATAAATACCCAACTTTAATAGAGTGAGCCAACCATTAACATGAGTGATCAACAACTAATAATGTGAGCTAACATCAAAATAGCAAAGCATCATTAATAAAATGATCCCAACATCTTTTCTAAGTGCCCAATCATCATGTAAAGTAAATATATAAAGTAAATATGAGTACCCAACATTAGCCTAACACATCAAATATAAATGCATTACTTTAATAAAGTGAGCCAACCATAAACATGAGTTCCCAACAGTAGTTAATTTGAGCTAACATCAAGTGGGAAATCCCAACATCAATATAATGAACGTAACATCTTTTATGTGTGTGCAATCATCAAGTAAAGTGGGTTAACAACAAAGACAAGTACCCAACATTTGCCTAATATCAAATATAAATGCCCAACTTCAATAGAGTGAGCCAACCATCAACATCAGTGCCTAATAACAAATAATGAGAGCTAACATTAATTGGGAAATGCCAACATGAATAGAATGAGCTAACATCTTTTATGTGAGTAACCAATCATCAAGTAAAGTGGGTTAAAGATTAGTGCACAACTTTATTCTAACATCAAAATATAAATACCCAACTTCAAAAAGAGTGAGCCAACCATCAACATGAGGGTTATTTGGACATCAAATCAAGTTAATAAGGTAGTTTTGGGGTTGATCTTTTGATCCAAGACCACTCCACACCCTATGCCTTGTTTATGAAAAAATTTATAAATCAATGGTAAATCAAAAACATCCTCAACTTAGTTTTTATAAGGCTTCTTTGGTTAAGAAACACCACATAAACACATGGCATAAACTTAATCCATGAACAAGACTCCAATAACTTGAAAAACAAGCCTAAAATACTAATTGAATCACCACATGCTTAATCTAAACTCTAATCAAAGCATTCTATCATTATATATCCCTAATCAAGATTATGGGCATTCTTTTTACTACAAAAAGCAAGTGAACCATGCCATAAGGCACCTGGGAGAGGAGGCTATGGATCAAGCCCAACCCTCAAGAAATCCCCATGAAGTAGGTGCCAAAACTTCCCCTCTTTGGGAGCTTAAGAAATCCATAAAATTAAACCTAGAAACATAAATGGACACCATAGAAAGCTTAGAAATTGAGGGAGGAAGAGAATAAGCCTTAGCTTACTTGATTTAGTGGAGGGATGGGGTACCAATAAGCTTAACAATGGCAGCCAGTTGAGATAGAAAACATGACCACAATAAGGCATTATTGCTATGTTAATCCATCATTAACACATGTGAGGCAATAATGAGATCTTACCCTACTTGGATTTGATAAAGATGATGATCCCAGGAGGAGGCGGAAGAAGGGGAGCTCAAATTTGCACTAATAAGGAAGAAGATATGCCCAAAAAATATTACAAGGATGCTTATTTATAGGCTAACATTGAATGAGCCTTGCTTTCCTCACCTAATTACTCTCTTCACATGGCCCCCTCACCCTTCACATGTGTGAGAAAATGTTTTTTTCAAGTGTGTGAGTTCTTACAGCCTCTCCTTAACTTTCAAGGATTATAATAATAAAGCTTCAACAAGTCCACTTTAGCTTGCCTTAGCATATGATGATGCCATTTTTTTTGTTATTGTAAGGTCACAAATATATCCAATTTCAAGGTGCACACAACCAATTTATTTTCCTTCAATAATATATCATTCCCCAAGTCAATTGCTCCTAGTTATAGGGCATGTTTGGGAAGTGCAATTTTTACACTATTACTAGATGGACAGGTTTGATGATTCATTTTTAAAATCCATATGTTCTAATATTCTTAAAAAAATTAAGAAATTTATAATAATAAATTTTCCAACAAGTCCACTTTGGCCTACCTTAGCATATGATGCCATCGTGTTTCTACTCTATCTATATCCAATTTTAAGATGCACAAAACCAATTTATTTTCCATCAATAATTTATTTTAAGATGCACAAAACCAATTTATTTTCCATCAATAATTTATCATTTCGCCAAGTCTATTGCTCCGAGTGGGAAGTGCAATTTTTGCCCTATTATTGGATGGATGAATTTAGTGATTCATTTTTAAAATCATTATTCTCTAATATTATTTAAAAATTTAAAAAATTTTAATTAGTTACATGGCCCAATTCTGATTCCAAATGATCAATTTCAAGATTTTCATTGTCAGGGTTTACTTTACGTTACCCCACAACTAGCATGTTTATTAAAAATATCACTCATTCAAAGTCCAAACCTAGTTATGTTTTAATATATGAGTCCCTGGGATTAAATAAATAACTTTCATTCAAACAAATAGGTTTGGTATCAATCATACTAATGGTAGCTATTGGAGAGGTTGTACCCTTGGATAGAGGTTCTACTAATGTTAGGTTGGGTTTTGTTTGGTTACACTTGCTCAAGTAAGATTGGACCCTTTTTGTCATTGTCATAAGATGCATATTTGGGAGTGGCTATTGATGAAGAAGTTATGGAAGTAGAGAAGGAAGATTGTACCTCTATGACAAGAAAGGTAGATGGAAGCTACATCATCATCTTTGCATGTCTTTGGATAATGGATACACACAATGTTGGCACATCCATATAAAAAGTTACACTTTCTCTCGTCATCATTAAGAGTGCATAATGTGATGTCCAATGTGTACAATCTCACTGCAGGTCCACTCACTATTGTCGTTGTGAGGTTTTTTTTGCCCAATGAAGTCAGGACATGGACAAGCTTAGAAATGAAAAAGAAATGTTGTAGGAAGATAATGATGCATATATGCTAGTCTAGAACATAGTGTGTACTAATGTAGAATGAAAAGGATAAATAGGAAGGCCATGCAACGGCTAGAAGGGGAGACTGTGCATGAAGATACGGGGAGATCCAGGAGATCTAGATGATGAAAGAAATGTGCATAGGGAGTTCAAAGGCAACGTGTGGCATTTTCTTATTAGAAAGGTAGGAGAAGTAGTGTGTTTGTTTTCTATAAAAGGGGCTATTGGTTGAAGGTCGCATGTTTTTTTGGAAATCTTTAGGAGAGCTCATTGGAGTGGAAGGAAAGGAGAGACTGGAAGCTTTCTATTGAGAGTGAGAGAAATGCAGAGTAACCCATTAGAGGTTTTTGAAGTAGTGTGAGCAGGTTGGGGCTGAACCAGAGTAGAGGGAGTGCGTGTGAGTCAGAGGGTCTACTGATAGTTGCAAAGGCAAGCCTAGGATCTCTAATTGCATCTTTGTTGGAACTTGGTGCTACTAAGGATTTTGCTCAGCTTGTAGATTTGTGCTTGAAGAAGAAGATCTGTGAGGTGGCTGCAAAATTCATCAAAGAGGTTTGAAACTATGGAGGTTCTCTCAGTTTTATGTTTTTTCCTCTTATTTGAGCCCACATTCTCAGGGTTGTTGAGACTAGTTTGGTTTTATCTATATGCAAAAAAGACAAAGTGTTTGGGTCTGAACATGTTATAAGTTCATGGATGAGTTTTGTGCTATGGTTGTGGTGATTGTGTTGTTTTGACTGAGATTGTTGAAAAAAATCAATTGTGAGTGAAGATCTAAAGTCTGTTGAGCTAAGAATGAATCAATCAATGTCATCTGAGAGTTAGCAAATGTTAAACAAGGTCAGCTAAGTGTCAGGGAAAGTCAGTTGAGGGTGTACAAAGGTAGAATTAGACCTTTTGAGTTGAGAGGGAGTCAATTAGAGTCGGGTTTGATAATCAAAGGTTTGTCAGAGTCAGTGAGACAGTTTTGTGGGCTGAAGGAAGTCTAACTGAGTGAGGTGGAGGTCAGCTGAGGTGAGGTAAAGGATGGTAGTGATAAATCATTATAGATTCCATGGTTTTTAGGGGTTTGTATGTCTTAGAGGACACCGTTGTGGAGTCAGCTTAGTGTGAATTGAGTCAAATAGGAGTCAGTAGGAAGTCAGCTCAGTTTGAAAACTGAGTCAAGTAGGAAGTCAGCAGTAAGAAGAGAGGTGTTGACATGTTCAGTAAGGTTCTAGAGCAAGAGATTTGAGGATTTCTAGATATGGAGGAGAATCTTGGAGCCTAAAGGACAAGAAGCAACCTGAAAGTCTCATAAAGTCACCTAGAATCAGTCAGGGGTTAGCAGCAGCAACCGTCATTAGCTGGGGTCAATTTAGATTAATAGATGATCATAGGAGGTCAGTTGAGGTAACAAGACTAAAGATTAGAGTTTTTAAGAGTTACATTTGACCCAGGAGGATATTTTGGTGGGATAGGTGATTCAGGTTGAGAGGGCTAAGGTGTACGAATGTATCAGCAGAGGTTGATAGGATAGTTACAGGGCTTTCGTCGGGGTGTCCTATGCTGGATGTTTTTAGTGATTTAGATGTTGTAGAGGTAGATTTTGTTCTCTTCCCATATTTTGGTCCTCTCACTAAGGAACAAGGAGTTCTTCTATAGGGCTTTGATCAACACATTTGAGACCACTTGAATATTAGCTTAGGACCTATGGCAAGAGAAGGGTATTAGTTATTCAAAGGAGCGAGGGGTGAAGATATAGACCAATTCTTAAGGAGAATTGAATTGGCAGCACTTAGCAACAATAAGGATGAATATGCTTACAAATTAAGAATGGTGGGATTGCTTTTGGAAGGAGTAGAGTGGTATGAAGATGTGGCTATAGAGGAACAGAAAGGAAACTGGGACAGGTTGTTGAGGGGAGCTTTGAGAAGGAGATATGGAAAAGTGGACAGCCCAAAAGATCTTTGGAGAGAATTAAGCAGATTATATATCAAGGGGAGGAAGAAGAAATTATAGTTTTTGTGATGAATAGATTTGAAGCAGCTTGGAAAAGAATTTTGGGGTTTTGGGAGAAAATCAGGTGCCACTAGACTTCCTAAAGAAAGACAGATTCATAGGATTGCTGCATGGAAGCATTAAAGAAAAAGTGGAGCTCAAGGATCCAAATACTTACTCAGAGGCAGTGAGGATGGCTACAAAGTAATTGAGGAAGAAGATGAGGAAACAAGAGTTGGCAAGAAAAGAAAGGGAAGCAAGCAGGCATGTGGTGGAGCCTTTCCATATGGATATGCATGTGGAAAGGGATCCCCATGTGGAGGTTCCAAGGGTTGTAGAGACAAATAGAGGGTAAGATGGGCTTCATCAAGAGATTCACAGGTTGATAGAACAAATTGGAAACTTGAATCTTGCTATGTAAGTAAGAAGACCACAAGGGGAGAGACAGGCAAGAAATAGAATGGAGCAGGTCCAGTGCTACAATTGTGGAGAGGGGTCGTAAATTGCCTCAATGTCCTAAACCAAGAAGAGAGCTAGGAGGTATATATCCTATTATTCAAAGACTAGAGGGTAATAGGGATGAATAGGAATGGAGTTAATGGGAATCAAGTGCCGAGATAAGGACAAGTGTAACCTCAAGGTCCATTGGGTAATGTGAGTATGATTGAAGCAATTATGGAAGAGGAAGGTGAGGTTCATGTTTTGGCCAATAAGAGGATAAGATATGATGCTTATTCTATAGGATCCTTAGATGAAGCTAATGATGACATGGATTAAGATCAGAGCTTGTTGGAGCCAGAGGTGGAAAACCTGTGCAATGATACTCATAAAACCTTGGAGCTAAATGTTGAGATGCATATTGAGAGAGCATACATAGATTTAGAGGATGATGATCATATGTATTCAGGACGGAATTTGAAGCAAGATGGAATTGTTGAGAAGACACAGGTATATATCTAGAGGAGAATCTAGGAGTCTAGAGGACAAGAAAAAGCCTGAAAGTCTGATAAAGTCACCCAAAATCATGAGGGGTCAACCAACAGCAATCCACTGGGGTCAGTTTAGGTTAGCACATGATTAGAGGAGGTCAGCTGAGGCAACAACACTAAAGATTGGAGTTTTTGAGAGTTAGATCTAACCTAGGAGGACATTTTGGTGGGTCAAATAATTCAAGTTAAGAGGGTTTAGGTGTCCGACTGTATTAACAGAGGTTCAGAGGATAGCTACAGGGCTGTCGGTTGTCTTATGCTGGATTTTTTTAGTGATTTAGATGCTATAGAAGCAGATTCTGTTTGCTCTTCCCACCGCCCTCCTTTGGAGGTACCAATGGTTTTGGTGATAGTGAGCATGTGCAAAGTCTTTGGTGGGAACTATGGGTAATGTCCACTTAGCAATGTTGGCCCTTACCCTCTATATTGAATCATCAAGGGCAAGAGGCATTGATAAAATTGAAGTCTCGTGCAAAGAGAGAGGAGGTGTAATTTTGGAAATTTAACACTCTACTTTTAGTCGCTAATTACCCTTTACAATTTTGGCAATTCAACCCTCTACTTTCAATTGACAATTATTCTTTGCTCAGGTATTCTTTTCTTAAAGTGTTTATGTAGCCAAGAAGCTCTTTTAATTCTCTTTCCATTTATGTCATCAAATTTTTACTCCCATTAATGGCCATAATATCTCCCAAAAATATGCATCTATCCATTTTGGAAAGTTATTATATAGGTACGAAGATCTCTTAAAGCTCTACGTAGCTATGTAATTCAATTTTAGTGAAGCCATATGTATAAAAAATTATCAAGCTTTGTGTTTTTTGTATTTTTGGCCCATTATTTTCTTTAATGATGATTATTTTCTCTTAATCTCTATGTAGAATTGCAAACCCCATGTGTCATCCATCTAAGAGTCTTTTACTGCCTTCTTTTACTCTAAAAGGTTCTATCCCAATTTTCCAATCGCACAAAATGTAGAGCAATGGGATTCGTAGAAATCCTTGCTTCTCCCGAGCCTTTCATCTTTCCTTCCCTAAACTATGTCCTCACATTTGATGTTTATATCTTTATCTTAACTTAGGGAGAGAAAAAGAGGCGAGGAGACTCTGAGGTTTTATGTAAGCATGGTTTTGATTCCAAGAAGTAACCAAAGTGAAACCCCTAACTTTGCATCACGATACCTTCACAGGCTACACACAAATAAACATATGCAACACATGATACCTATGCAGCATACAAATACGTATGTAGCACATGATACCTATGCAACACACGAATACATATGCAACACATGATACATATGGAGTGCATGATACCTTTGTAGGTTACACACAAATAAATATATGTAGCACACGAATACAATATTCCTAACAAATAAGCAGTATTTCAATCAAAATACACCACAATTTCATTCAAAGGAGTGTAAACCATCACAATGTTGATGAGACATCATAGTTTTCTAATTAAAACTTTAAAACATTGAGTTCTCAAACCACGACATATCGTGGCAAGGTCTTCTCAAGAATCTTTCCTTCTTGGGATTATTTCTAAGTCAATCCAATCAATCCACCTTAAAGATTTTTGTGTACAATTTCAATGAGACCATTCTCTAAAGTTATCTAGCTCTTATATTTAGATTTTATCTTATGTTGAGAATCCTTCTACAAAACCTCTGTCATTCTTAAGTGTCTTAAGGGTATCTCTCCTTGAAGGTCCCCCATTCTCTCTCTAGAATTTTTTGCATCAATGCTAAAAAAGAATGCTAAATATCAATCTAAATAAAGTTTAATTGAACTAGAGCATTCATGTTCACCTAAAGTCATTGTCTCTCTCCAAAAACCTAATCCCATTTTCTCTCTCTAGGCCTAAAGCTATCCCCAAAATAAACCTTATTCTAAAATCTTGATTAATATTATAAGATTCTTAAATTAATTCTCCTATAAGGGATCAGTGTACACATATATGTGTACCATTGATGTGCACATTTGTGTGCATTCTTAATGTACACATTTATGTGCATAATTTAGTGCACATCTCAATTTAACTTTAAGTAATATAAAAAATCAGAAATTTATCCTATCCTATGATCTTGCACCAAATCCCTCAAGTGCTCCAAGCACTTTGAATCCCATTCAAAATATTAGTGTCATTCCTTATGGAGGGACATGCTATAAGTGCAGATTCAACCATGCTTATAAAGATTGCCCCAACAAAATGACAATTGCCTCAATCTGAGAAGAATGCGAAGGAGAGGGTGAGCTTAAGATCCTTATAAGTAAACACACACAAAGTGAAAGAAGGTATGTCCATGAAGAAACTAGTGAGTTCCAAATTTTTTTTGAGACTTGGCTTAAGGCTACATATAGAGTGTTTAAGGACATTCCCATGGCAACTGACAGTATTGAGTAGATATTTTGTAGGAGAGGATGTCTTTGTGTTGTTGCCAAATAAGCACTACTTGGAAGTGATCAAAGAAGGGAATCCATGGTTACATCCTCAATTACTTTTTTAAGATTTAATGCACTCACTTCTTTTACTACCATTTATTATTATTATTATTTATTTTATTTTCATTTATTTAAAAAAAAAAGAGAGATGAGATTCCTTTGCAACCTCACTAGCTCAGGTACATCTTCGAATAGGGGACCTTGGTGGTGGTAACACTAGCCCAAGGTATAACCTATCACCTGAAGAACCCATCAATGTGCTCTACTTGCACAGCATTCCCTTTTCTTTTTGTGACACATATAGGTGCTTGCATTTTTCAAGCGCATGCATTAGGCACTCTTTATTTGTTTCTACTTATGCACTTGCATTGAACTTGATATTTGAAACTTTGTTAGCAAAAGCCACTCCACATATTTATCAATACCTTGGAAGCTGACATTTACAAGCAACTAATCTAGTTGCATCAAAGGTTCATGACGTGCTTCATCGACACGTGGATAAACTTCCATGTCCGCAGCTTCTTCTACATCGAAACATGGCCAACCCCTCGTGCACTTAATTACATAGGTCCAAGAACCTACATCAGGCATGGGGAGATGTTAACCCCATTTATGAAGGCTTAAACGGCCCCTCCAAATTTTCTTCAAAGCATTTAGAGTCATTACAAGTGATTTGGCATCAAAGGTTTTATTAATTTGTATCACTTTGTAATTTTGTCTACCCAAGCGGTTTTTTGCACTTAATGCATAACTTATGATTTTTTCACTCCAATGAGCTATACATGATGTAAACAAGGGATGACCGAGCTATGTGTAATGCCGGCATTGAGTTCACATGTATACTAAAGTCTAGGACAGACCAGATGACAGATTTACTCAATGGCTACCCGTGCTCGGGTGCTTGGCCACTTAATAAGTTTCTATAAAAGATAACTCATCTAATGAGAATGGACACTTCCCTTGTGTGAGAATTGAGAGCTCTTGGTTCTTCTTCTTTCCTCTATCTCTTGTGTGAGAACTGAGAGCTCTTGGTTCTTCTTCTTTCCTCTATCTCTTGTGTGTGAGTGAGAGAGCGAGTGTGAGTTTGAGGGCTCTCTTCTCCACCTCCATAGCTTCTTGTTGTGAAAGGGACTTGTCCTTGGTCAACAAGCCATCAACATTGTTCAGTTTGACAAGCGACGGAAGCTATACCATTTGAGCTAGCTGCAACACACGTGGTTGGAAGGCCTCCCTTGGGAAGCTTATACGGGTACAACCTAAAACCCCACAACATATTAATCGGTAAACATAAACCTTGAGCTTGATCTATGGGAGTGTGTGGGTAAAATGCATTTATGTTTGATTGCTTTGGCATTTAGCATTTAGGATTAACAGGGCTTTGGCATTTAGCATTTAGGATTAACAGGGCCACTTCCCAGGAGGTCACCCATCCCAGCAGTGTTCATGTCATTGCACGCTTAACCTCCACTACTCTATTCCCTTCCAAGCCACAAAAATTGGTGGAAGAGGGATGAGAATGGCCCTAGTCTTCGATGATGATCCCATGCTTGCGACTCTATGCATGTGGGATGTAGGCAGCCAGGCCACAACCCTTCCAATAGTGAGATGGGAGAGGTTACAACAGTGGTTATACCTATCCGTTTAGTGGAGGTTGGTTAGCATAGTAGGGATACAAGCAAGGGTGCATAAATCTTATTTGGTGATATCTTCCCCCTTGATGTCATCCTTGTTGACTGGGCCCCTCATGATGTCAGGGTGCACCACTGAGCTTTTGGTAGGGTTTTGTGGCTCTACAGGGCAGGTGTAACATCAAAATGATAAGAGCTATGGTTAGGTTGGCACCTATGGCATCACAAGTGCTGACAGAGATGGCTCTAAGATAAGTATCATAGGAAGAAATGAATCAGAAATAGGTGGTGAGGTCACCCATCCCAGTAGTGTTCATGCCACTATGCGCTTAACCTCTACCACTCTATTTCCTTCCAAGCCACCAAAATTGGTGGAGGAGGAGGGATGAGAATGGCCCTAGTCTTCTATTACTTATAAATGATCCCATTGCTTGGGACTCTATGCATGTGGGATGTAGGCGGTTAGGCCACAACTTTCTAACAGCAAGAAGGGATAGGTTGCAGCAGCAGTTATACCTATCCATCTAGTGGAGATTTGTTAACATAGTAAGGACATAAGCAAGGGTGCATAAGTCTTATCAGGTGATATCTTCCCCCTTGATGTCATCCTTGTTGATTGGGCTCCTGAGATGATGTCGGAGTGCATCATTGAGCTTTTGGTAGGGTTTTGTGGCTATAGGGCAGGTGCAAGGCCTCATGGACCACATCGTAAATGATAAGGGCTATGGTTAGGTTGGCACCTATTGGCATCATAGGTGCTCACAGAGACAGCTCCGATACTGAGATGAGCATCATAGGAAGAAATGGGAAATAGGTTCTGAGGTTGGAGCCCCACTGTGGGAAGAGAAGTGAGACTACTGTGGCCAAGCCTGGTAAGGTTCTCCAATGACCTCTAGGGTCCTTACTTCCTAGTAGCACTCCTGGGTATGGTTCATGAGCTTGTGCTCGACTTTCCTATCTGATTGGATCTGGCTATGGATTACGTGGCCACTGCCTTCTCACAAAGCAGCTCTATGCCAAGTGGGAAAGAAGTCAATGGGGAAGCTATTTGATAATCCAAGCTTAGTGACTTTGGTGGCCTTCCTCTTCTTGGTGGGAGTGAGGAGTATTGTGTCAAGAGGACTCTAATGCCCCAATAGAAGTATTCGCCCCAAGATAAGAGTAAAGGAGGCTGAGGGAGCTGAAAAGCAAGGAGAAGGAAAAAACTGGCAATAGTTTGGCTAGGTAGAGAGGAAATAGTGTGAAATGAGAGGGGGGCATTTGTTTTTATAGTATTTTAATTGGAAACATATGTACACAATGGGTACATATGTTCACAAGCCATTCTTGGGAAACATATGTACACAATGGGTACATACATTCACAAGCCATTCTTGGGAAACATATGTACACAATGGGTACAAAGGAGGGGCATTTGTTTTTATAGTATTTTACTTGGAAACATATGTACATAGTGCTACAGTGGGGTACATATGTTCGCAAGCCATTCTTGGGAACATGTGTATGTAAAATGGCATACGTGCATTCAGAGCTTTGAACATGCATATTGTGGTGTGAATTTTCATGTATAGACGTGGAAATGTGCCTACGCAGATGGAAACGTGCATACACAATGGAAACATGTATATGCCAATGTGAATGTACATGTACAAGAGTGTACGTGCATGCACATCGTGCACTTGTTTTTTTTTGTGAAATACCTGAGGTGGTGGTTTTCTCATCACTGGAAATAAAGGCGATAAGCCATACCATGGGTCAGGTTTTCACCTACCACCATGGCTCCCCCATTCAGAGATATACCGAGAAGGCTAGTGATGTACCAAGAAGGCTAGTGATGATCAAAGAACCAAATGGGGGCATCCAGGTTGACTCTCCATCCTACAACAACCTTATGTTTCTTGTTTCTTCTCACTACTTTCTTTGACTCTTGTTTTGCTTTCTTTGAAATTTTTCAATGAGATTTTCTGATGAGGGACCTTCTTCATCTGGCAAGGGTGAGGTACCTATTTTTGGCCCACATGGCAAGGCTTGCAAGGGAGGCCAATGGTGGTAGAGGGAATTTTGTGGTGCGGGGCTCTCTATTGTATGAGAGGTGGTTGAGTGTATGGTGGAAGGAGTATCATGTCACAGGTATGTTTGGAGATGGTCTTGGGGCTTCATGGATTGGTCTATTTTTTCCTTACTGTTTGTAAGGTTTGCGTGGAGGTTTCTATGTTGTTGGGAGCCTTGGGTTGCCATTGCCATTACTCCTTGGTGCTTTTTGTTGTGATTGAAGAGGTTAAGGTAACTGATGATGTGACCTTAGGAACCCAAGTGCTTTTGGTACATTTGTAATACCCTTGGGCCACTAGAATCGTGTCAAGAACCCACCATCTTTGGGGAGAGCATTTTATAGAGGTCATCTTGCTCGACAGGGCTTCATGGTCTACGCTGCTTTGGGTAGCTAAAGTTGTTCTTTCTCGACATAGTAGCCCTGGGCCTCCAACATCTCCCTTTCAAGATGAACCATGTTTTTGGCTTGGTTTGAGGTTCAGTGTGTTTGGGTACGTGGTGCAGTTAATGGCATGGCTTTGGGGCTGGCGGGATGCTGGACTCTCTGCCTGGGTACCCCAATTTTCAATTTCCCTTTGTAGTAACCTTTTTCTTGGAGTAATACTTTTAGTACCCACCACTTGCTATTAGGATTGGATGAGTGGTCTAGATTCTACAAGGTTAGATGTGTTAGCGGTAGTGATGTGAGTTGGGCTAGTTTTTGGAGAAGCCACTTGCATCGAGGGGGTACTCTCAACATCGAAGCCACTTGCATCGAGGGATGTGAGTTGGGCTAGTTTCTGGAGAAGCCACTTGCATCGAGGGAGTACTCTCAACATCGAAGGTTGATCTTGCATAGGGCGAGGCTTTTATTGGAGCTTTGTTACTCACCCTTGTCGTTAAGGATATGAGAGGCCTCTTTTCAAGTGGCTTGACTAGGGTGTGGGGTACCTTTGGATGTTTGATGGGTGCAAGCACATCTTTGATGGGAGAATGGTTCTCTGGTATTAACAAGAACTCGGCTCCTCATCCATCATTAAGGACTAGCGTTAGTTGTTGCAAAGTAGCAGTTTGGGAGTCCCAGTCAGTCTATTTAGCATTGATTATGTTCCAGTCTATTTGGCATCAATTATGTCCCAGTCTATATGGCATCGGTTATGTCCCATCCATCCTTGCACTTCTTCACGCATGGTACTTGCAGGCATGACATAGAATTTCCATTTCAAGGGATTTTTCCCAATGTAAAACATGGCAGTGTGGAAAATCCTATGCATGGTATTTTGACTGTGTTTACTCCTTCAACTCACACATTTATGGGTGCCAGCAATGGTTGTGTTGCATGGCTCCCATGGTTGTGCATATGGTATCTTGGATGATCTCCTCTACCCGAGTGGCTTGAGCGGTTGTTGTGGTGTCTATAGTCATGTTAAACCTAAATCCCCATGCACCGCTCCTCGTACTACCAAGGTCAGATGCAGCAAAGCCAGAGGGGGTAGTGGATCTCCAAGCTATTCTGAACACACCAAGGTTTGTGTTCTGTGAGTTGGCCAAGCTAAAAGCCACTAAAGTAGTTACTATCTCGGCAACCATTCCCATTGTGATTCTAGTAAGGATTACTCCTTCCTCTATAGGATTGATGCTTCTCGTTCCCAAGCCAGACTAGTTAGCATCCATGCCGGGAGGAGATGCCTTCATGCTTGGTCTTTCTTGTGGGCGGTCATTCACTTGTTGGTTGATTTGATGAGTCTTTGACTCCCACTCCTCAATTGAACCGCCTATGATAATATTTCTAATGATGTCTACAAAACTCCTCAGTTGAACCACCTATGATAATATTTCTAATGATGTCTACAAAACTCCTTTGAGTAGTTTTAGTGGAGTCATGCACTCCAACTTCTTAGTCCATGCACATCTCTAAAGGAATAGGTTCCCAAGAATAGGTTTCACTCAAGCTAGCATCCTTGCTATCACTTGAATGCTCGGTTTCTAGGGTTTCTTGGCTCTTGTGGGATTCTAGGGATTGTGAAGCGTGCAGAAATTCCTCTTGAGAGGATGCTCTTGATCTGCGGTCGTTTGAGGCACTCTCCTCAAGCATGGGATTAATTCTAAAAGTCCTACCTCACCTCGTATTCATGTAAGGATGATCAACTAAGAGAACCCCTTCTATTTTACACAAGTTCAGCAGTGGTCCTAGGACTGAGTCTAAAAATCCTACCTAACCTCGTATTCATGTAAGGGTGATCAACTAAGAGAACCCCTTCTATTTACACAATTTCAGCAGTGGTCCTAGGACTGAGTCTAAAAATCCTACCTAACCTTGTATTCATATAAGGGTGATCAACTAAGAGCACCCCTTCTACTAACACAAGTCCAGCAATGGTCCTAGATATTCTAGATCAACTGACTTTTTTAAGTTTTTATCTATGTTGGACTTGTGAACATACATATGTTCACAAGTTGAGTCCATGATTTCGAGTTAGTACATGTGTGGCTAAGTGAGTTGGAAACGTGCGTGGCTAGGTGAGTTGGGAACATGCATGGCTAAGTGAGTTAAAAACGTGCATGGTGAGGTGCCAATTAGAGCCACATACATGCATTCACAATGTTCGGAACGTGCATGGGGAACTAAGAATGTGTGTGCCCAGGTGAAATCTGTGAAGCTACGAACGTGTGTTTCAAGTTAGGAACGTGTGTGGCCAAGTAAGTGCCAAGTAAGTTAGGTACATGTATGGCCAAGGACTTGTGAACGTGCATTCGTATGAGAGAACGTGTGTTCCTACTTTGGTACATTCATATGAAATTATGACAGGTCTACCACTTGTGGTGGAAAGTCAAGGCCACGTGATTGGTGAATTTTCAACCATTTTTATCGTGAAGAATATGTTTTGACCCTCTAATCCAAAATTTTTCCTACTCCTTAATGGTTTATATAATTGGATTTTTTATTTGATAACATGATGTAGCTTTTCCTAACCTACCTAATGATGTGCACAATTCAACCTAATGGTGTTTCTACAAAAATTAATGGTGAGATTAAGTTCTACGATTAATATAAACTTAAAAATTTTACAAATGCAAGAAGGAATCAACCAAAATCAAAGGAAATTGAATAAAAAACTTACTTGTATCCATGCAACTTAAGCCCCGAAGGATTGCTCCATTGCATCAAGGTAAGCAAAAATAAACCATGAAACTATTAAAAGTCATCTCTTGTCTATACAGTAACACCAGGGCCTCTGTTGTTTGTGGGTGTGCCTGCCCCTCGGATTAGGTGTTTTCTCATTTTTCCCCACTCTCCATATTTTTCCCTATTTTTTCTGTTGTGTGGGAGGCTATCCTGTGCATGTCGGCTACCTTTGTATGGTGGCCGATTGCAAGATGGTGTGCTCTGACATTGGCCGACTGCTCTTTGTGTCTCTCTACTCTGCTGGCCGACTTCACTCATGCTGGTCGACTAGAGATCTTGCAGTCGGGTGTCTACACAGGTTGTCGGCTGTCCCTCTACTGCTCTGCAGGGGCCGACTGCACATATGGGGCCATATAAAATGGCCCCATGGCCCCCCACTTGTTGTATCATATTTTCAAGATTTTCTTGTGTATATAGAGCAGAGCTACACGCCTCTCTCTCTCCTTCTCCATTACTGTATTTTTTATGCAATGCAGTTGCTCTTGTGTTCTCAGATTTTTTCATCATCTCCGCTGCATATTCTGACATGGTATCAGAGCTCTAGGCTCTTGATAGATCTTGGGAATTGTGTGAGCAAGAGGAGGACTATTGTGTTGCTGATTGGTGGACTGTTTTGGAACTGTTCGGGAAGAGGAGAAGCAAGAGGAAGGCAAGCTGATTTGCTGGATAGCCACTTGCAGGTTTAAGTTCTTCTTTTTTCCCACCCACCTACCCTTTTCAGTTACATCCCCGCAATGGTAGATTTACTTGAGATGGTTGAGAAGCATGTGAAGATCCCGACACTCCCCACTTTCCCAATGGATCGTCAATTGGATGGGAATAACTACGACATCTGGAAGGTAATGATGGAATCTATTTCTAGAGTCTTATGACTTGGCTGATTTCATTGTTGTTGGGGTTCCACGGCCCGAGGTAGAGGAAAGGGAGTTACCCTTGATTTGGAAGGACCACGAGGCACAGGCACAATTGTGGGATCGTATCAATGCCAGGTCCGTTCATTCATCTTCCTCAAGTGCACACCGCAGGTAATCAATCATATAAAGCATATGACATTGGGGTATATGGCAGCATTTGGCTTCTCTCTATAATAGGTTATCGCCCATGAAGAGGATTTCCTTGGAAGTACAGAATGTGGGTTATGAACCCTACAAAGTCATACGGGAGCACATTAACAAGCTGCAGGCTCTTCAGCAAAACAACAAGTTCTTTAGGCTAGGAAGGAGATATCATCAGAGGATATGGCCATCACATTGTTGTCACATTTTCCCTCTCAGTACTCAGCTTTCTACTCTTCTTTGATTACCAGGCAGGCTCAGCACCATCACATGCGAGGAGCTTGTGCCTGCCCATGGTCTTGGACCAGGAGGAAAGATTCATGAACCCTCCACAAGGTGGAGGTTCGAAGGCCTTAACTGGCCAATGGTCGAAAGGCCAGAATAACAACAAGGGCAAAGGGAAGGCTTCAGACCCAGAGAAACTGAAGGCTGAGAGGTCCTACAATGATTGTGGTGAGAAAGGCCACTATTGGAGGAAGTGTCCTAGCAGATTGGGAATAGTGCTGATTCTTCAGCTTTAGCTACAAAGACTCCAGCCTTTGTGCACTTAGAGATGATGGACTCAGATGCTTCATCGTCTTCAAGCGAGGAGGCACTTGGTTTCACCGCAAAGGATACTCGTTCGGGAGTGGATTCTTGACAGTGTGCTTCCAGGCACATGACTCCTTCCCGTGACTTCTTTTTGGATCTGAAACGGCAGTCAGGTCGCATTTTCATTGGCAATAATTCCACAATTCCAATACACAGTGAGGGCCGGATGGAGATCATTCACGACGCAAGGGGGGTAAGCATTCCTCTCCTATTCTTTACGTCCTAGCTCTTAGTTTTCATCTATTGTCAGTGCATGAGGTATGCAAGACTGGCTTCCGGGTGGAATTTGAGGAGCATTCAGTTGCTCTAAGGGACCGCGAGACTGGCCAGGTTGTTTGGGAAGGGGGCATGGAGAATGGTATATACAAACTCTCCGCACTCTCCTCATTGACAGGTTCTTAGGTTGGTGACTTGTGGCACTTTCGGTTTGGCCACTTAAATGTGGATGCGCTCCGGCAAGCTTTCCGAGACCAGATGGTAGTTGGCTTGCCAGATGTTGGCAGCAGGCAAGGATGTTATAGTTCTCTTGCATACGTGGTAAGAAGCACACGGAATCCTTTTCAAAAGCAAGCTTCCAGGCGGGCCTCAAAACCATTGGAGTTGGTTCACACTGACTTGTGTGGACCTATGCAGACACCATCCTTGGGAGGATCTCTATATTTTATGCTACTTGTTGATGATTATTCCAGATTCACATGGGTCTATTTCCTTTCTCAGAAGGACCAAGCCTTTGCTTGGTTCAAGGAGTGGCATGTGATGGTGGAGAAAGCGTGTGGATTGCAGGTAAAGACTCTCAGGGCTGACAAAGGAGGTGAATTCTCTTCAAATACTTTCGTCAGATTTTATGCAAATCAAGGCATCAAGAGGGAAATGGCCAATACAGGTTCGCCATCAGAGAATGGAGTGGTAGAACATAACAATAGGATTGTGGTGGAGATGGTGAGGACGATGCTGGAGCATTGTGATCTTCCTCGTCCACTTTGGGGAGAGGCTGTGGCTATGGCTGTCCATATCCTCAACCGTTCTCTAATGACTTCAGTACCTAATATGACTCCCTTTGAGGCATACTTTGGCATAGGAAACCTGATGTCTCCCACTTCCGAGTGTTTGGGAGCGATGCATATGTACACATTCTGAAGAAGCAGAGGGGGAAGCTCGACTCCAAGTCCCATAAGCTTATATTTGTGGGATATAATTCTCTTTCCAAGGGATACAAATTGTTTGATCCTCCAGAGAGGAATGAGATTGTTGTCAGCAGGGATGTGGTCTTTGATGAGCATGTTCTGGTTTCCACTGTTGATGAGTCGCCACTTCTTGGAGACCTAGAGTATTCTGATGATGATTCCCAGTCCATTGTTCCAGCTGGACAACCAAGTTCAAGAGGTTGAGCCCGAGCTAGAGTTGAGCCCCCACAGCAGGAGGTTCCACATTCTATTCGAGTACCCAGGTGGTTAGTAGACACCCTTTGGGAGTCATGTGTCATGAAGCTTCCCTCCAAATGGACCACAAAGGATGGACCTCGAAGATTGCATAGAGTCCGTGGACAAAAGTCATTCAGCGAAGCTTTTACAAGTAAACTATGCTTTGATGTCTCGTATCATGCGGGACAAAGAGCCCACTTCCGTCAAGGAATCCCTTGCACACAAGATACTTAGAGGAAAGCCATGTAGGTGGAACTGGATGCCATCGAGAAGAACAACACTTGGGAGTTGGTACCGAGGCCGTCAATACGGTCAGTCATTGGTGTCAAATGGGTCTTTAAGACCAAATATGCATCGGATGGGTTGGTGGACAAACACAAAGCCAGACTCGTGGCTAAGGGTTATGCTCAGCCAAGCATCAACTATGAGGATACCTTTGCACAACACCGACAACAATGACCATGATTCAGACCGTTCTTGCCCTTGCTTCTTCTTAGAGGTGGCCTGTGTATCAGATGGATGTCAAATCTATGTTCCTTAATGGTGACCTGTGCAGGAGGAGGTGTATGTTGAGCAGCCTCCAGGCTTTGTGGTTCCAGGATTAGAAGGGATGGTTTACAGGTTAAGAAAGGCCTTGTATGGTCTTAAACAGGCTCCCAGGGCTTGGAATCAGAAGATTGATTCCTTCTTTCTCTGGACTAGATTTCAGAGATCGGTTGCAAATCCCAACCTGTATCTCTTTCGGGAATGCAACATGGTTACAATAATCATCCTTTATGTGGATGATCTCATTATCACCGGCGGTCATGTGGAGCACATTGGAGTGACGAAGGCTACCTTGTCAAAGGAGTTTGAGATGACCGACTTAGGCTTACTCCAATTCTTCTTAGGATTGGAGATCTGACAAACCCAAAGGGGGTTTTTTGTCTCTCAACAGTAGGCGGTATGTTCATGAGTTGCTTGAGGCCTTTGGGATGGAGAACTGCAAGCCTATTACGTCGCCGATGGACCCAAACACAAAGTTGACATTGAATGATCCTTGTGAGCCAGTTGATGCTTCTCAGTATCGAAAGTTGGTTGGTTCATTGATCTGGTTGTTGAACACCAGATTGGACTTGAACTTTTCCGTGGGGCTGTTGAGCTCATTCTTCATGTAGATGCCGTTGAAGTCTCGTTGGGATGTAGGATTACGGATCTTGCAGTATCTGCTGCTGCAGAGTACGAAGGATCTTGCAGTATCTGCAGAGTACGAAGGATCTTGGACTCTTCTACTTATGAGGGTGATTGATGGATGGAGTCCGACTCCAAGGTTGGAGAGAGTGACTTAGATTGGGGAGGATATCCAGACATGAGGAGATCTACTTCAAGTTATAGTTTTAACCTGGCTCAGGAGCAGTAAGAGGCAGGCAACTATTGCCTTATCATGGACAGAGGTAGAGTACCGGGTTGCTTATGGTGCTGCTTTGTGAGGTTGTGTGGCTACAGAGGTTGCTTGGCGAGATTAGGTTTCCATTGTAGGATCCCGCAATCATCCAGTGGCGCAATAACCAAAGCTGTATAGCTATTGCTCGGATCCTGGTCTTCCATGCCCGGACCAAGCATATAGAGATACAATACCACTTTGTACGTGAGAAGATCTTGGCTGGTGACATCTTGCTACTTTATTGTTCGACGGAGGACAATGCGACGGACCTCTTCACGAAGTCTCTCCCTCAAGCTATGCTCCGATGGCACTCCAGCTCCCTGGGGTTGGTTCCACATCCAAGAGCTGAGAGGGGGTGTTGGAGAGAGAGAGAGAGAGAGAGAGAGAGAGAGAGAAGCATACATCAACACCATCACTCACCCACATAATCCTTAAGCATGCATGTAACAAGAAGAAGAAGAGAAAGGCATACAAGAAACTCAATCACAAGAGCAAGAATACTTAGACTCAATTGTGAGAATGGGATTAAATGTGTGTTCTCATTAGTCAAAATGTCTTATATACAATACTCATTTGTACAATGCTCGACTACCCAACTAATGTCCGAGGTCCCAATAAGCTAGTCCAGGCTAATTTCCTAACCTAAATGTATAACACCAACATCACACAAGTTGTAACCTCAATGTTGACTATCTTCTTGCATTACACAAGTCGTAAGCTCGGAGATTTCCCACAATCATTTTACATGAAGCTCATTGTGTGGTACAAAAATATAGTGTTAGTGGATTATGTATTTATATGGTCATTTAACCTTAGATAAGGTGGCACCCATTCATATGTGCCTTTTGGGAGCACAACCCTTTATCTCTCCCACACGTTTGTAATTATTTATCATGCAATACAATGAGAAAGCTTTCCTTTCATGGTTGTAATCTATGTGTATTTTTGTGTTAATCTCTATTAGGGTTCACCCCTAACACTTGGCGATCATGCGGGTGTCCTCTAAATCCTTGGCAAGGTGGTGTTTGATTCTGCTATTTATGGCGCATGGTGGGTGAATTCGTGCTTAGGTGTGGTAAACGACTATGCTGGCTGATGATGACCCCAGTAGGATTGGATAGTGGGATGACCAAGTGGCAAATGGTCATTGGTGAGGCATTGACAGCGCAACAATCTTGAGGAGAAGATTGGGAATGATGATCATGGCGTGATGAGAGTATGCACTCAAGGCGGAGGAGGAGGTTGTCTCAAGAGTCGGTGTGCTGATGATGTCACTGGTTCGACTCACAGCCGTCGTCAACCACCATAGATGCAGCCTGACATTTGATATAGACTGTCAGTGGGGGCCACAGTGCGGGAATCAATTGAACTGAATCAATGGTGGTAGTCCATGCATGGTGGTTCAGGCGTATGTCGTTCCGCCTGACTCCAGTGTGAGAACTTTGATTAGAGTAGAGATAGTGAGAAGAATGAGGTGGTGAATACACTTCCAATGTCTTCAAGGAGCATTGTGGAGGCCGCCCGCTCCATGCTCACTGTGGCTCGTCTCTCTCATGCCTATTGGGAAGAGGCCGTCGCCACCGCGTGCTATCTTCAAAATCGGTGTGCCACTTCGACACTCAATGGGAGCACCCCATACACACTTTGGTATGGCCATGCACCTACTCTTGCTCATCTTTAGATCTTTGGCCATCAAGCAAAGTTTGTATAGAAAAAGCCTCGAAAGCTATATTCGTGAACTATGGTGATCTCTTCGGGCACAAGGTTTATCGACTTCATCATCTTGAGCATCAGCGCTTCAGCTTTAGTCACTTGGTCATCTTTAATGAAGAAGCCCTCATGGACTCGACGTCTTCTTCATCCAGCAACTCGGCATCTTCTTCTTCCACCGGCTCGGCAACTTCTTTGCCTGGCTCTCCCACCCCGAGCTCCTCCTCGAATCTGCCCCCTCTTCTTCCCACACCACACATAGGTGTCAACCCCCCACACATGAATTTTCAGCGCATCCAGCCCCACGATATCTTACCAACCCTTTTAAGGTACACTCTCCCATTTCAATGGCTGATGTAGTGCTACATCTATTTATGGGCAGCCATGCATGTTCCCCGCCCACCTCCCCCACCTCACACTTGGCATTGCATGGTCACCACCTAGCTCCACCTTCCCCTCCAACACTGATCTTCTTCTCCTTCTTCACCCCCCACACCCCTTCGTGCAAATCTTGGCTCCTCCCAAGCACAGGTACCCACACGCTTTCCCTTGTGCACCCACCTGCTGTTCATGAGCTCTCCCTCCACCCATAGATCTCCCATGGCCGCCTCAGCTGCACCAAATTCCCCTCTCCCTTATGGTGCTTCCATCTCCACCTGAGCCACCATCCCTTCCGATTTCTCCCTCCCGCCTGGCTTCACCAATGGAGCGCTCAATTTATCTATCTTCTTCCCTCTCTCCCTCTTCATCTCTGGCACCCGGTTCTAATACAACTCCTCCCCCCTCTTCAGCCTAGGAACCTTCTAGCTTGGAAGATATCTACAAGTCTTCATGCTTCTTTGTAATTCTTCAAGCCGAGAAGGTGGATACATGACCGCCAGAGCTTCTCGAGGATCCATAATGCCCTATGGTTTCTGAAGCACTTTCTAGTGCTCATTCCGCAGACTGGATAGAAGCTATGAGCCAAGAGATGGAGGCCCTCCAAGAACAAAATACATGGGAGATTATGCCGCCACCGCCCCGCCAAAACATTGTTGGGTGCAAGTGGTTCTTGAAAAGAAGAAATTCAAAGTAGATGGGCTCGCCTTGTAGCTCATGGCTTCATGCAACAATTTGGGAATAGACTACAACAAAACCTTCTCCTCTCGGTATTGGATATGGCTTCATTTCGGTTAATAGTTGCACTAGCAACACATTTCAATCTACCTCTTCACCATATAGATATCAAGATAGCCTTCCTTCATGGGAGGCTTGAAGAGGATATCTACATGCAACAACCACCATACTTTGTGTCCCAATCCCATGCACATTTTGTCTGCAAGCTTCAAAACGACCCATCTATGGCTCTTGAAGCAATGTCCACATCAGTGTACGGTCCTCCGCATGCATGATGCACTTATTTCATGGGTTGGCAAAGGCTAATCATGGATCACAATCTTTATGTCTTGCATCATACCAATGTTTGGGCTCAATAGGTCTATATGTTGATGATACTACCTATCCTAGCATCTAATGCATACATGATGTATCCAGCTAAAGGCATGTTCCAAAGTGAATTTCCTATCACTGACAATGGGCCTATAGAATAATTTCTTAGTATCCAAGTTATCTGTGATCCACATGGAGCCTTTATCTCTCTTTCTCACAAGAAAAATACATTGAAGAAATACTAGCACATGCTAATATGTCCCAATCTACTTATGCCCCTACTCCTATGGTTATTAATGCTAAACTTGCTCATGAGGATCTTCCCCATACTCACATAGATAAGAGCTTTATGCATGATATTCCATATGATCATACACTTGGGCAAATCCGTTATTGCATCACTTGCACTTGCATGGATGTGTGCTACACAAGACACACTCTTTCTAGAGCATTGCATGATATTCCATATGATCATACACTTGGGCAAATCCGTTATTGCATCACTTGCACTTGCATGGATGTGTGCTACACAAGACACACTCTTTCTAGAGCATTGCATGAGCCACGCAAGAAGGTGCATGGTGTAGCCCTCTCAAAAGGTATCTCCGATACCTGCATGCGACAAAGGCACATACACTAACCTACTTGCATGGATGTGTGCTACACAAGACACACTCTTTCTAGAGCGTTGCATGAGCCACCCAAGGTGCATGGTGTAGCCCTCTCAAAAGGTGTCTCCGATACCTACATGCTACAAAGGCACATACGCTAACCTACTTTGCAGGAGTAGGCCCTCTATGTTTGGATGCCTTTACACATGTTGATTGGGGAGGACATGATCCTCAAATAAAGAGCATCTCATGTTACCGCTTCTTTCTAGCTAGGGGAGCTATCTCTTGGCAAACTAAGAGACAACTTTTGGTAGCCTCTTTCTACAACCGAAGCAGAGTATGTTGCCAACTCTCTCGCCACACCCAAGAAGCTTTATGGCTTCACCAACTTCTCCATGAGCTTCATCTTCCCTATGCAATGCCCCTTGTCACTATGTTTTGTGATAACAACAAATCAACCATCTCCCTCGGCCAATTCTCCTAAGGTGTCAAGTAAGCTCAAGCATGTCAACATTGCCTATCATCTTGGTTGAAGAAGGATACATCAGCATGAAGTATGTCCCTCTACAAAGGACAACATGGAAGATTTCCTCACACCAAGCTCATACCTCATGACAAGCATCGAGCCTCTTGCCTTTGTGTTGGGCTTCTTCCTGGTGTCCATTCGAGGGGGGAATCATCAAAAGGAGCATTTCATAAAGATGCTTGATGCTGCAACATGATCAAATGTCCACCTCTTTGCCTTAAGGGGGGCGATGTCAGTAACTAATGCTTTGAGGTGTCCATTCGTATATGTGGACTCATGTTCTTAGGATTTCCTTTATTCTATGCATGTATCTAGGAGATGCTATCCAACATTCTAGGGAAGCATAATTCTATTTCTATTCTAGCATGCAACATGACTTGCAACAATCACTTCTATTTATGGTGACTCCACTTTGTATAAAGAGCTACTCATTCTCTCATTTGAATATATGCTTAACAAGCAAGTTGTTGCTCACGTCAAGAGCTCTCTCTCTCTCTCTCTCTCTCTCTCTCTCTCTCTCTCTCTCTCGTCTTGTATTTGTCTACTCTCGATCTAGAGAGAACAATCGACGGAGAGACTTGAACCCAAGTGGGTTCATGTCATCCCAAGGGCAATTCCACTAGCCATTTCTACCCCATGGTGGGTGGCAGAAAGGTAGTGAGAATGTCCTCTTTTACATACACACACCCGGAGACGGAGTCGCTTTACGTCGACTTTTTTGATCTAGAGAGACCAATCGACGGAGAGACTTGAACCCAGGTGGGTTCATGTCATCCTAAAGGCAATTCCACTGGCCATTCCTACCCCACGGTGGGTGGCAGAAAGGTAGCATTATCGGATCTTAATGCCTAGATCTTTCTATCATGTTGATTCTCCACCTGCTCTTGAAAAAATATAAACTTGATGAAAGTAGATGATTTTTCTGAAAGAAAATATACATATGTGTATCTTGTATAATCATCTATAAATAGGAGCATATATTTATTGCGCCCGTTAATGAGGTGGTTTGCATGGGGCCACAGAGATCCGTAGGTAAGGGGCTCAGAAGCTCATGATGAGGATTTTGGGTAGGGAAAGTGTTTGGCTTTGCCAACTACACATCCTTCACAAAACTTGATGGGGGTAGTACCCTTGGAAGCCCAAGTGCTAGCTTCTTATGCTTCATTTTTGATGCAAGGCATGGGCCGAAATGTTGTCAAGCTGATAGTGCCACAGTAAGGTTCCTTCTTGTGCAAGGGTGTTGATGGTGGTAGAGAGGGCTTTTGCTGATGTAGTTTTAGTGGTAGAGAGGGATTTTGCTGATGTAGTTTTAGTGACAAGAGGGTAAATTTTAACATCTTTAGGGCATACCAAGGTAATCTTCCTGCCATTTTGATCTATAGCTATGATATGACAGCCATCTTTGACAAATTTGAACTTAATACCTTGATTAGCAAGCTCACTAATGGAGATGAGATTCTTCTTTAATCCTGTGATAGTAAACCTTCTTGACTAAGGTGGATTTGCCATTAGGTAGAGTGATGACAACTTCACCATAGCCTTTGGCTTATTGTAGACTATCATCTCCTAAGCGTACATCTAAGGGATTGTGAAAAGAAATAAAATTAGATAGCCATGAGAGATTAAAGGTCATATGGTGGGTTGCACCAGTATCTAGGTACCAAATAGTAGGAGTATTATGTGAAATACTAGTAGCAAATAGGGGGAGAGGGTAATAATGAGAAGCAAGAGGATTATAGAAAAATTAGGAGTAGAATCTGGATTACCTTCTTGAACCTCAGTGAAGTGAGCCCTACCAAATGGCCTCTTGTTGTTGTGATTGTTGTTGTTATTGTTGGAGAGTGCCCATTGCTTTGTGAGGCAATCCTTCTCCTCATGCCCATGACGGTGGCAATATGTGCATTGCACATTGGAGTAAGGGGTTTTTCTAGCATAAGTATTCTTGTGGGTTCCCCCTTACGGTTGAAGTGACGATGCCGCTCTGCGAGACGAGTGATGAAAACCACTTTTGTGATGACCATGCTTGTGAGCATTGATAGAAGTGGCTAGAGCCACTGTTTTAATGTTGGAGTGGGATGTTTGATCCCTTAAGGCCTTCTCTTGTTGAATCTTTGCCACTAAGCTTTGAAGTTTGAGCTCCATTGTTGAAGCATGGGTTGTAATGAATGCCCTCCATGTTAATGGTAAGGCTTCCAACAAGAGCATTGATTGAAGAGTCTCTGAGATTTCAAGACCTGAGAGAAAGGTTTCATCTAGAAGACCCTGCCAAGAGTCCAAGAACTTGGTGGTTGCTTGACCTTCTCGCATGTTGAAGTTGACAAGTCTCTTCACTAAAGACACTTGATAAATCAAGTCAGTGTGTAGATAGCAATCTTTGAAGAATTTCTATATTTCTTGTAAGGACTTTAAGCTTCTCACCATTTGCTCACTTGTCAATCTTCGTAGTGAAGAATGATCTCCATCTGCGCCGTGATGTCTTGTTGCTTTCCTCATTGGGTTTGCCATCATCCTTGATGTACTTCCATAATTAAAGTTGTCTAAGATATAGCTTCATTCTTAGCTTCCATACTAAGGTAATTGTTACCATTGGGCTTGTCAATGGAGAACAACCTTGGCTTGGTTATTGCAGAAGCGAAAGAAGAGACTACCTCCATGATTCCTTGATTGAAGGAGAAGGAGCTTGAGCTTGGAGCTTGAAGGTAGCAGAAATTAAAGCTAAGTTATGAGACCTCAAGATGAAGAACGCTTATGGACAGCTATGGAGTTCTCAATGCTCTGATATACCATGAGAGAACTTTGATTAGAGTAGAGATGGTGAGAATAATGAGGAGAGTAGACAAATAGAAGGAGAGAGAGAGAGAGAGAGAGAGAGAGACCTATTTGCCGGCCGTCGTCACATAGCGGATACCAGCTAATTGCACCAGATTGTAGCGGACTTGTGCATGTTATAAGACACCAAGGTGACCTGTAGTGCTACACCATCACACATGCTCCACAAATGCCATGCTACCCGATTTCAGACAAGTAAAAACCAACGCAATACTAACACAGGAAGGTGTTTTCAAAGCCCCACCAATAGACCTCAGATAGAGTGCAATGTTACTGCATAAGGTGCGACTCGAATCTCTCAACAACGATGGTGGCACAAAGTTCCTATTTGGCAGACACAGTAGCGGAGGCTCTGAATCTGAAACTGATCGGAGGCAGATGTCTAATATGAGATCCGTAAGTGTCAAAGACTAGCAAGAGTTCGAGGTTTGGCCCCGGCTGTGATCAGAGAGTTTCAAATATCTACGATAAGGATTTTATGATTTCTCAATTCTCATACATAATCAAATTAACATTATCTTTTCAAGATAATTAATCACATGGAACACATACATGATTTTCAAATGGTGGGGAAAGGCATGATGGAGATTTTATGTGCTCACTAGATGTTTATTTATCTATGGGATGAGAAGTGAGAGACACTTTTGCCTTGCTTTCAGCATTGGGGGAGAGAGATAATTGATAATACAAATTTTATGCATAATCATTTGTTTGCGATAATGAGAAGTCTAGGCAACCGAGTATTGTGCATTTCTTGGATCTTGGCATAGCGCCAAGCTCTCCAAGTTGTGTGCTTGCTTGGTCTTGCGTTAGCGTGGTGCTTTTTGCGAGAGCCTGCATTTCTCATTATCATGATCAATGGGTAAGAAAAAGAAGAAGAAGAAGAAGTGTGACATTTGTTTAGAGAGGGATCATAGAGCATCCAAGTGTGCATTGTTGCATACACCATGTCATAAGGGAGATGGATGCAAATATTATTGCATGGTTGATTTGGTTTGAAAGTTGTATGGAATCATTAAAGCATTGAAGAAAGCATCATCATCTAAAAAATTGGACAAAGCCAAGAGAAAACTTTGTGATTTTTCAGATACCTTAGAGGATGCATATGATTATCGTGAGAGGGGTAGACATAAGTCTTGTTCTAGTTTGAGGAGGATAGAAACTTTTTGCAATCAACAGACAGTAGAGGAATTAGAGGAAGCTTATGAGATTGATTCGGAGTCAAATAGTGATGATCAAAGTGATTTGACCTTGATAGCCATGATATTGGGATGGATATGGTGGGAGTTGAGAGTGCATGGGAGAACCAGGAAGGCCAAAAGTGCCAACAGAAGTTCTCGGATGTCCCTAGCTTCATATCGGATGGATCCCAAGGTTTGGCAGATGGTCAGAATGGTCAGGATGATAGATATGCCGATGTGCATAGTTCCGACTCAAATGTCTGTGATGATATCATATTTCCTCGTGATTTTGAGAACATTGATAATGTGGTAGAGGATGGATGCCATGATGATATGGAGTATATTGTCCATGATGATGGTGTGATTTTTGGTTTTTCAGAGGAGGACAGTCCTATGCATGCAAAAGCGAGTTTACAGATATTCATAGGAGATATCTTCATCTTGTTGCTGGGTAACAAGGCATGTGATTATTCATGGAGATTTTTCTATGCTCTTTCATATGATGGTTATTCAGGCATATGCTTGTGGATTATATGTTGCAGCATGAGAGGATGGATTTTCCTATGCTATTGGCATGCAAATATCATACATTCATAGTTATGTGTCTTCATAGAGTATTATGATGCTCTAGATGATATTCTAGTGGAGGATCATACTCTTAATCTTGTACCTTTGATGGATCATACTCTTAATCTTGTACCTTTAGGCTTTGATGGATCATTTAGATTTGATGATATTACCTTTGGGGGGATGATCCGACCATCCATGCTTTCTTGATGCAAGTGCTTAAATCCTATTTGGCATGGTTTTATGATGGTAATGATTTTTCACCATGTGCTTCATCTACTTATTCTTTTGGTGGTATGCCTTTCTTGGCATGTGTCCTAGCTTGCTGGAGGATCAACATTGTTATATGCACCAGTTGTTTGCTGGAGGTTCTTCATTGACATATCTTTATGGTGATAGGCTATTTTGGGTCTATGATGCAAGTACTAGGGTGAAAGCATGATAAGGTGGACTGAAAACTTGTGTCCTAGATAATGGTTTACAACAACAGGTTGTGAAACACTTTTATGCAAAGTTAGAGAATTAAAACATGGTTGTTTAATCTTGTTTCACATTTATTATATCTAAAAGACACTAGATAAATTGCTAAATACATCTTATATGATGATATTAAATCCACTAATATTGGTTGTCTTCAAGTGTGCTAGCAACCAATACAACTGGTAAAAAGTGTACCACCTTATCATGCTTTCACCCACTGGTGCTTCATGCAGATTCTTATGTGGCCGATTTACATGGTCCACTCCATTCTCTTGGAGTGTGGACATCATTATTAATGCATGGTTCCATATATTCATATTGTATTATATAGCATGGTATTGCATATACCTCATGGGATTTCATATCTAGCATACATATATTATATATGTGGGTTTGATCTTTGGATTGGGAATCCGACCCACTGGGTGTGCCAGGTGTTAGTGGATTGTATATTTATATGGTCATTTAACCTTAGATGAGGTGGAAACCATTCATATGTACCTTTTGGGAGCACAACCTTCTATCTCTCCCACACACATTTGTAATTCTTTTATCATGCAATACAATGAGCAAGCTTTCCTGTCCTGGTAATATGTGTGTTAATCTCTGTTAGGGTTCACCCCTAACATATAGCTTGAAGGAGTTGTCGTGTGTGGAGTAATGTTAGCCCAATATGCAGTCATGTCTAGGGGGCACTTCAATCGTCAAATCCATCCTCAACATAGCATGACCTTGTACTTCATAGTTGTTGGGTGTACCTTTGTTTTGTAGCACCCATATAGACATTTTAATTGTCTTCAATCCATATGTTGGGGTCTTTGTCCACTCCCATCTCCACATGTGACCCTGCTTTAACACTATCAAAGCTCGCCTCTCCATCTCAAGAAAAGGCAGGCACCTAAATGCAACAACCAAAAGCAAAGACAGTGAGTCATCCCCACGGCTTTTCTTGGATGAATTCTCAAGCACATGTTGGTGCGCCTTACTATACTGCTACCGCCGCGCACACAAGCTAAGATGCAGTCAAAGCACCTTGTTCTCTATAGAGTGCGGCCCGCCACCATCGTCTCTACTGCCAATGGACAACCAAAAATTTATACATAACCCAACCCCTCCTCACTTATCTTTTTGGTAGCATTATAATCTAACTCTCCTCCCCCCTTTTCCTTTACATTTTTTGGAGAAATTAAACCCCTCCCCTTGTCTTCTTCCTTTTTGTGCTCTCTCTCTCTCTCTCTCTCTCTCTCTCTCTCTCTCAAGAATTCCCCTCTCATTTTCTCGCATCAACTAACCCATAATGCTCCCATGCCCTTTGTTGTTTTTTTCTCTTGGCCTTTGGTCTCTTTTCACCTTCGGCATCACCCAGTGCTCGCTAAGCCCCCTTGACGTTGAGCTTTGGCATTGTGCCCATCATGATTTCCCTTTCTAGAGTGTCTCTCCTCACATGCCCACCACCAACCTCAGTCTCTTCAACTCGCACTCCGTTAGTGCCCTTTGCCTTCATGGGAGATTTCTCCAACCGATGCCCTCAGATTTCTCCAACCACCATGTCCAGTAACCTATATAGTGCATCAATGTAGCCCCCCAAAGACAAATTTAGTAGGTTGTGTGGATTGTAACCTATATAGTGCATCAATGTAGCCCCCCAAAGACACATTTAGTAGGTTGTGTGGATTAGTTGTGGCATCTCCTCTTTGAGTTCAAAGAAGATAATCGATGTATTATAGAAGCTCATGCAAAATAAAGATGTTGGCTCTTCTTTTGTCTATGTTTTAACTATGAGGAGTTAAGAGTAGTGTGGGATAAGTGAGAATGTGGCCGACTAGAGGGGTTATGCGGCACAAGGCAGTCTAATATCACAATAGATAATGTCAAGAAAAAGGCTTGCAAGTCTAGGTAGTGAGAGAGACTAATCCTTGGTGGGTATACTTTCCAGAGAGAACCCCAACTCCCTCTTCCTCTTCTTCTCTTCCTCCTCTTGTTGGTAGCTATGAGTGAACTGAGACCGACAGTCATCTATAGACTCTATACTAAAATCACGTGATACAAAAGAACAAAGTGATGCCAACACCCGAACTCTCATGTTAAGCCTGATCTAAAGCTTAACCACTAGATGATAGCATCCTACATCAATCCTATCAAGATAACCCCCCCCCTCCCCCCCTTGCTCAGGCAAAGAGAAATGATGGAGCCTTACAAAAACAAAACACACATAAAATATTTAATTCAGATTTTGGGAGACTTCTTGTGTAGAGAACCCATGACTCAAACATAATAGGAAAATATATATTTTTGAAAGTTTTAAAAACTCTCTCTCAAACGTATGTCGACAAAGAGTACTCTCTTTCTATAATGTTTCCATGCGAGTGCCAAAACAGACATTTTTTCGGAAGGCAATGATGCCCTAACCCAAATGGTTGGACTTTTAATGGCATTGCAGAGGCTGCAATTTTGATGTAGGAGGCTTAATTTTGAAAAAAGCCACAAATTTTTGTGGATGTAGAGGCTTCGATTGGATGGTTTTCTCCATAATTTAGAGAAGCCCCAAATTTTTGTAAGACTATAATAAAGCCTTGAATTTGCTAACCTATATCACGTGTAGAGAGAGGCTATCATGGGCTACATGTTGGCCCTCTAATGTAGCAGCTACTGGACAGCTTTGTGATGTACATTTATGCTTCTTCTACGGGCTCATTAGATGTTTTGTCTCATAACCGCCGTTGTTGCTGCCTGAGGAACAATGGTATCAACCTTGATATGCAAGAATGATGAGAGATGATTATATTACTGTCCATTGGACTACACAATACTTGCACCTTCCTACTTTTGGGTTGATTTGGAGCCCTTTCAACTGTGTGTAAGGCTATTCACAGAGCCACTCTGATTATACCTTATTTGAGCGTCCCTTTCAGGTGTGTTTTGATGCCTTGCATGCCACCCCTCATGTGTGTTTTGCTACACTAAAGAAGTCAAAAGATTGAACATGACACCTCAATCATGCATGGCTAAAGTGTACTTAACCTTGATTTCTATCATTAAACCTATGGTGAATATAGTCTAATTTTAACAACATAATGATGAACCTAATAACTTAACCAAGCTTGACTCAAGCATAATTAGGTTACAAGATGGAAACTTGTACTCATACAGAAGATTGAGAGCTACTTGTTTTCATTACTTGGGAATGACTCTTTTTATATGAGGAGGGTACACCTCTTACAGATATGCTCAATAATGTCCAAGTGTGATGTGGATGCAATCTCGTGATCCTGGTCCTCTACTCATACCTTACCCTTAATGGCACCACAAATTTTATCACCCCCCCTTGGAGCCATGATATATAGGGTATTGCAAGGTGGTTGGATATGAATTACAAAAGATCCATCACTTTCCCTTAGCGCAACATGCTACTCAAGGTGGTCAAGTGTAGTTATAAGATGGAAACGTGTACTCATAAAAAGGCTTGAGAGCTACTTGTTTCCATTGCTAGGAAATGACCCTTTTTATATGAAGAGGATACACTGCTTACAAATATGCTAATGTCCAAGTGTGATATGGCTGCATTCTCATGATCCTGGTCCTCTACTCATACCTTGTCCTTAATGGCACCACAAATTTCAACCAAAGATGAGTTATGTTTTTACTCTATTGGACTGCATTGATGATGTGTGTTAATCTTTAGATGGCTGGCCTTCATTTATTGATCTAGTTGTCCTCCTTACAGAGTGCCTTTACCTCCTTTTATTGTTTAGGCTACGTGGCATATGTTCTACTAGAATGTCGGTAGGTTGAGAAAATATATAGTTGAGCTCAAAGAGTGCATGAGGAGCAAATCTGATGAGAAAATGCACTTCAAAAAAAGTTTAATTAGTAAGAGAATCCATGAGATACATTACATGCTCAATCCAAAGATTTAAAGTCCTTATTATCTTATCTTTGTGTCATCGTATATTCATTGCTATGCAGGACAACTTTAAACACCAATCTAAGTCTAATTGAAATTGACTCAGTAACATTTTGTTATTACACTGAAAGCAAATGCACTTTAAGTTATCATCTAGCAACACTCATCTAAAAATACCAGATCTCTTTTTTAAAATTAACAAAAGCCTCTAGAATTCTTTCATTCTTGAAATGTTGTAAAGCAAATAAGCATTAGTTGCTTTTTTTAATATGGTCTAAATTTAATGGTTAATAAAAAAAAACAATGAATTATGAGTTTCACTTAACTTGGCTCTTTAAATCCTACGCTATCCCCTTGAGTCCCTTCACACAACTCCTCTGCTATGGAGTTCACTACTTTGCGCAAAGTGATTTCTTTGACTACTACAAAACAATATGATTGTAAAAAAGCACTACTAATACGTCAAAAAATTAAATAACGTATCTCCATGGTTCTTTCTTTTAATCTTGAGATGTAGAGCAACCACTTAATGTGCTTAGCTTGTTTCTAACAAAAAGAAAGGAGAGCAATGATTTTTTAGTTCCACTTGATAATAATCATTAACGTAACATGAAACACTTTGGAGTCTTTTGTGAAGGACTCTCTCTAAATGCTACCATTTTACTCCGGTGCCTAGCCTTCTCAATGAGAGCTCAAGATGTCATCCAAGGTGGAATGGAGTGTGCATGTGTGTGTGGGTTTTTTTTTTTGGGAGGGACAGGGGGAGCGGGGTGTGAGCGCGCACAACAGAGACGGAGACGGAGTCGTTTTACGTGGACTTTTTTGATCTAGAGAGAACAATCGACGGAGAGACTTGAACCCAGGTGGATTCATGTCATCCCAAGGGCAATTCCACTGGCCATTTCTACCCCACGGTGGGTGGCAGAAAGGTAGTGAGAATGTCCTCTTTTACATACACACACCCGGAGACGGAGTCGCTTTACGCCGACTTTTTTGATCTAGAGAGACCAATCGACGGAGAGACTTGAACCCAGGTGGTCATCCAAAGGGCAATTCCACTGGCCATTTCTAACCACGGTGGGTGGCAGAAAGGTAGTGAGAATGTCCTGTTCAGTCACCCAAGGAAGGTGGAGATCCATTGCATAAATGTATTGTTCCTTCACTGCCAAGCTTTTCTATCAAGGATAAGGAGTATTTACTCCTTACTGATATTTAAAAGTTATTTAACTTGAAGGAGGACTATTGTCTTGCCATCATTGCAGAGGGTTGTAAAGCTGCTGGAGGGCTCATTGATATTAAGAATGAGCGTAATGATGAATTTGCTGCTTTAGATGTGTCTACTTCAGATGACAAGTTCATTGACTCAACTCATGCTTTATCATTATATATTAAGAAAGCACAAGAGTCACAACCATTGATCTCCGAAGATGAATTTAAGCAGCTTCAAGCTTCACTTGGTATTGCTTATGTTTTCACACACGAAGACGGAGTCGCTTTACGTCGACTTTTTTGATCTAGAGAGACCAATCAATGGAGAGACTTGAACCCAGGTGGGTTCATGTCATCCCAAGGGCAATTCCACTAGCCATTTCTACCCCACGGTGGGTGGCAGAAAGGTAGTGAGAATGTCCTCTTTTACACACACACACACACCCGGAGAGAGAGAGAGAGAGAGAGAGAGAGAGAGAGAGAGAGAGTTATATTAAAAGTGTACAAAAGTCCGGCGAGGTCTATGAGATCAATAGTTCCATGAGGTAAGTCGATCAGAGAGAGAGAGAGAGAGAGAGAGAGAGAGAGAGAGTGCTTCAAAGTTTTGTAGGCTCCTCTACTAAGGAATCAAGAAATTCTAGTTCTATAAATACTTCATTCCTGTTACAACCATATTCATGTTCTCTTCACCTGCTTCATTGCAAACTTTCACATCGTCCTTTTCACCTGCTTCAATGCAAACTTTCACATCATCCATTCGTGTTACTTCACCTTTATATATTCTGCTCTTTGTCATTGCAAACTGTAATTCTGATTGAAAACATACTAACTGCTTACAAGGACTGCAGAAATTCAACAAGAAGACATGGCAATAAGAACGAAAAACGCATGTGCATGAGTATATGGTGGAAGGACAATCATCCCCAACAAATCCAAGGGAAACAAGCATATACACCTTCATTAAAACATGAGTAGTAAAATCCAAGCAGGCTGCTTATGTGGGAGCACATAATTATTCAGTAACTGTAATGCATGGCCTGTGCTGTAGTAGTGCCCTTATCCACTATTACATTCCGTGGAGGGCTTTTAAAGAATCAATATCAATCTATCATTACAATCCGTGGAGGAATAACAATTGGCAGCACTTTGGCAGCAAAAACATAAGAGAAACATTGCTGCTCAGTGCTGAAGCTGCAACACCGAACTAATTTCTAGCTGCTAGCTAAAGTTCATTGCTAAGGAGTCCCTGCTCTCGCAGACATGAAGCCACCGATTTCCTCTGCCTCCCGCTTCATCTTGAGGGCAGCTCTAATCACATTCCCCCTTGTCAAGAGTCCAATCTGCAAACATAAAACCAGTAAAGGAAGTTTTGTTATAGCATGTATCAAAGCAAAAAGAAAGGTTATAAGGCTGGTCACACAGGATTTCCGCCAGCCGTCCCTGCCAGCAGGCAGGTATTGCCAGCAACTTGCAGATGTTAAATTTGCATGGTGGTCAATGCACCATCACAGCACTGCTGTAGCCCAATACTCCAGCACAATGGATAAAAGTGCATGTTTTGCAGAAGCGTGCCAACCCATTTCATGTCTGGGACCTCACACGCACAATCGACCCTGTCAGCACACTTTGGGATCGACTAGCAACGTAAGTGTGTAAAGGACCCCCACCCATCATAGCCATCCAACGGCTGGTATTCACTTTTAAAAGCGAGTGTGATGGCAGGCACTTTCTGTGTAAAGTAAAACAAAATTGCTTTGATTTTAAAGAGAACTAACAAGGAGAAATTGCTTACCAGTCTTCCAGCATCATCCACCACTGGCAGCCTTCGATACTTGGTCTCCAAAAGTAGCCTGCAAATGTTGATAGGTTGCAATCAAAACAAGGTTCTATAAGCAATTGCAGACACCATAAATGGATTCACGAGGACAAGGACAAAACAATGTACACCTTGCTGCATCTTCTAGATTTGTCAGCTCCCGAACAACCAAGGGTGAGGGGGTCATCACTTCTCCCACAGTTCTCCCTTGTGTCTTACTGATAAGCTTCTGGAGCTCTTTGAAGGCCTGTAGAAAACACCCTCAATCATAAGCTCATGGATATTACACCACACGAGCGAGTAGTAACACTAAATGCCAGTCTTTAAAAACCACAGAATGTTCCTTACTTTGGGCATCCCAAAAAACAAAGGAATGCAGAACAGACCAAGAAAAAGACCATAGAACCTATAGATACCTTCCATGTGCTGCCTGCTTCGGGGAAAAGAGAGGAGTCTGACGTTCTCTTTCCTACAAAGGGCCAATTAACACGCGCTGTCAGCCCCTCTCTCTCTCTCTCTCGCACTGTTAGCCTCTCTCTTTATTGTATCACCCATGACAGACATCCTCAAGGGACCCTTCCCCAGTATAGAGGGTTGATTGACTGTTTTTATTCAGCTCTCCCATATCCCATCACTTACCATACCCTATACCTGACATAGTAGGATCTAGATTTTTCATCTTAAATAATCTCAAGAGTCTGAGATCTTAGCTTTCAGTTTTCAGTTTTAGTTTACTGTTGCTTTTTCTTATTTCATCCATGACGAGATTTCATGGACACTATGTATACATCATTTTGGTCTCAATCACCCTTTGGGTCGTTTGAAGGCGTTAATATAACTTTCTTTCTTCTCTCCCAGATTCAGCTTTTTCAGTTCAGTACTTTTTCATTTTTTTGGGATGACAGAGGATACCCCACACAGGTACACTGATTCGGCCGAGTTCGGTCTTTTGGAAGACGTTAATAAAATCTCTCTCTCTCTCTCTCTCTCTCTCTCTCTCTCACACACACACACACAGGTGCTGATTCTGTCACGCGTGATCAGGAGTAAGCCATCCGTGCCCCATGACATAATGCATGCAGAGTTTGGGGTAGCCCCCCTGTGGTCTCACTGATGCTCTCTTCCAAACTGTTACTTACATTCAGGATGTATACTCCCTGGACAGAGACCGTCTCCCTCGGCTAGCACTAGAGACTTCAATGCAGTTGTATCATGAGAGGGAGAGGGAGCAGGAGAGACATGCCAGACTGGCCAGACTGCCCTCCATCTCGCGGAGGAGACGGCTGCCACTTTACCAAATCAGGTATGGTGCTCGGCGGTAGTTGAATGATTTCACACACATGGATGGTCTCCCCCCATCTAGACTCCCCACCCCTCAACCTCTCACAACAAGAGATCAATCGGATCATCCGGTTGGATCTACTCGACCTATACATACGCCAGACTTGGGTGTCATCATCAGCGATAGGGACGAAACGTGAGTTCTATAGAGAGCATTTTTTGAGACTCACCGGGCATGGATTTTTTGAGATCCTGAGGTATATGCAGATCCACATGTCACATGCTATTCACATCACCATTGGTTAGCTCAAAGTATCCTCAAGCCACCTCCGAGTAGGGACTGGAAGAGCCAAGAACATACCACGAGAGGAGTAGATATGCGGAGTATGCACCATAGGGAAGGTAGAGGGCAAGGCCCACTGTATGTTCAGATGCCCAGTGTATTATGAGATAGGGGGGAAATTTCACTACTTTTCCCAGGAGGGATTCGGGCTACTCGCACAGGTGATGCCATATGAGGACCAGAGAAGAGCGCACCATTTTAACCTTACCGAGGCTGGTCAAAGAGGCTTTGGCGCATGAGTTATCCTTTTTGAACACTCCCCGCCAGCTATTGCAACCGAACTTCCCTTTAAAAGATATATACCGAATGCTCCCTCTAGCATTCTAGTGTAAGACACTCCTTTAAGAAAACGGGGTTTCTATGCAAGTTTTCAGTTTGATTTTTATTTGAATACAAGGAGTATTTCATGATTTTCATTTTGAATATAAGGAGTATTTCTTGAATCAGTATCCCCAAAACTTCTTGATCGTAATTCTGAATTCCATAACAGAATTCCTGGAATTCTGTAATTGATCCACAGATCAATTCGAAGGGTCTCAAACTTCGTTTTAGATTTGGCAGGAGTTTTGAGTGTATTTTTCTAAACTGGTCACATTTTCTTTCCTCGAAATTGACGAAAGAGTTTGCTCTAGGTCATAGTCTGATTCAGGGTTTAAGTCTGATGGATAAGATTTTTCCTGAACTATCTTTCTCGAAAAGAATTGATATTTTAATTACTATTTTACTAAATTTCATTCATTGAATATTCACTTAACTGATTTATAAATTAATCACGAGTTCTGATGAGGAATAAATTACTCATTTATCTGAATATTTCGACTTTGATAGATTTTCTGAATTTTCTCTTTACAGTCCGAGTGAATATAAAAGGATAGAAATTTCTCTCTCAGAGTATTTACTTATTCAATTATCAAATACTCATAGAAATTAAACATAGAATTAAAAAGAATTCTAATTTTGATATAAAATTTCTTTATGCATCCCGTCACTGATTTCTTCATGGCACGAGCATCCAAATCAGCCACCCACACCGACACTGCCACACCGACACTGCCACATCGACATCAGCTCTTACAAGGCCCCCCTCAATCTAAGCGGAGGATTTGCACTCTACAACCTGTTTCATTTTCAGCTCTTGCTACATAAGGTGGAAAACACATAAACACCTCAGATTTTGCTTTTAAAGGGTACACCCAAACAAATATGGAGTAATCATCAATGAAGGTCACAAAATAAAGATGCTTCCTCATGGAACCACACACCACTATGTAAGAGCTGTAATTTCCAGACGGCCCTTACAGATCCATGAAGACATTCCTACAAATTTGCCTAAAATGCACCCTTCACATACGTCTAGCTCGCAGCTCCACATGAGGCATTTCCTGCACCATTTGAGGCCTTTGTAGCAACAACAAATTGCACTTCCCATTCCCAAATCTGGCATGCCATAACTCTGCCTCTTGCATCACAGAAGAAGTAGAAATGGCCAAACATGCATCCTGTGCTCTCTTATCAAATGAGTCCAAGTAATATAGGCCCTGGTACAAAGTCCTAGAGGTGACTATCACATACTATCTATCTCTTACTGTGCATCTGTCATCCTCAAAGTTAACCGCTTTTGGAAAAAGAGGAGACTGGTAGTAGATTTCAAATGCATAGGTCTGAACCATCTGCAGTTGAGTATGATCTCATCAATGCCTTTCACAGGATAAGACGTGTTATTCGCACATGTGACTTTCTTGCCTTTTGGGGCAGCCCTCGTTGAATTAAACAAATCCCTCTTGGAAGTGATATGTCTGGAGGCTCCACTGTCAAAATACCATATAACCTGTTTCTCATTAACAATGAGAGACAAGTGATGCATCATAACTGCAAACCAAAAAAGCCCAATCATCCTACACAAAGTTAGCTGAATCATCAACTTGCCTACATGAGCATTAGAAGAGTCCAATGCCAAACCAAATTCTTTCTTCTTCTCCTTGTTGGCCAGTCTCTTCCTACACTACTAATGTAGTGCCTTCGCTTTTTGCAATAATGACACTTGCCCTTCTTCTTGGGCTGATCAACCTTAGACTGATAGTAGCCACTTGCCCTTGCCTTTGTCATTGGCAACCAAAGGCCCGGTCACTACCAAGCATGATGGAAGATTTATTCTTCCCAATTTGCTCCTCTTATAATAACAAACCCACCACTCAAATTGTAGCCTTAAAGACAAAGTAAGAGAAGTGTGGAAATTCAAGTAGCACCCAAGCAGTGACAGCAATGTCCCAGATACAAGTTCCTTTTCACAAATGACCTCATCAATATTAAGCAATGGCTCCCAAAGATCCTAGATCTTCATAAGATGATCATCCATATTGTCACCTTCATGCATCTCCGGTTCTCAAGTTCTTTCTTGAGGTATGCAACTCTAGCCTCATTCTTTGCCTGATACATAGTTTCAAGAACATCCCATGCACATTGTGAAATCTTACAAGACCGGATGTGTGGAATAATTGATCTCTTGACAGAGAGATAGGTCCAAGACATGGCCTACGCATCGCGTGCATCCCATCTTCTATGTTCTTGAGTGGCAGGAGCAAGTGCTGGAGCCGGCCCAAAACCTCTGCCAAGAGTGGCAAGTGCAATGTCTGCAGGACAGGGCTCATCACCATTGACATACCCCCGCAGACCCTTGGTAACGAGCAAGTTCCTAACCATGAAACTCCACAAGGAGTAATTGCTCCTATCAAGTTTGTCCTCCTGGGACAAAACACCAAATACATCTACTACATTTTGAGCCATTTTGCAAAATCCAAAACTAACAAGAACTGACAAGAGGCACAAATATCATGTATGCAAACCAAATATGCACGGACATTGCCAAGCACAATGAGCACAAACTGCCACCAAATGCAATCACTTGTATTTGTCCTACGCAAACTTGTTGCAAGAAACTAAGGGAAAAAGTAGAAAAAAGCCCCAAATTCTAGTAACTTTGATTTGTGTGCGCAAGAACAAAATGCCCGTTAGCATTGTACGACCACCTCCACACAAGTTCAGATTTGGCAGAGGTGATGTGCAGAGCAGAGCGAACATGTGTGTAGAAGAAACTCCATTAGGGTTTGGTCGTACATTTCTTAAATTAGGGTTTTCTGATTTTGACTGCGCAGACAAATTCGAGGTGTGTTGTTATGTACCCTGTATGAAAGATTTCGGAAGATTTTGACAAAAATCCTAAAATGGACAGAAACCCAAGAACCTAGTGTTAGGGTTTGTGGGGCAATGGAAGCTCACATTGACACATGAAGCAAATCAATTGAGACAGAAAGAGGGAGAAGTCCTTACACATGTATCCACAATAATATGATAAGTAACAAGTACAAGTGATAATAATAAACCTAGTCAAGGTGTCCTTTCACACCAAACGTCCAAGAGGAAAAACCCGTAAGACAAAAGTTCCCTTGGAGTTACGGCATGTTCACATGCAGCACTTACATATAAGCACATGCCCTTTGGACTCATCAGCAATAGTCTCGTTGCAGCACACTTGCCAAATGTGTTAGGCAGCCAAGCTGAAAATGAATTCTCAGCGCAAGCATGTGCCAGCCTCCGAGGTCCAATGTCAAACAGGGGTTGTGGCCACTGTTTCCACTGGGATGAGGCGGTGTGAGCATGAGAGCTAGACCACCTCGAAGTATGAAACTTGTGAGGGCAGCAGCTATGCCAAAGCCGTTGCAAGAAATACTGGAGGAAGGTGGTTGGATCCCCTGAGCTTGCCAATAAGGGGAGGTAGTGGGAATGCTACCAATCTGCCATAGAAGACCCAGACGCCCCAATCTAGCTAATTACTCAAAGAAGGGGAGGGGATGGGATGGTTGTTGGGGGTTGTGCCACCTCCACTCACTTGGGTCCCACTAGACATGTACCAAGGGTCTATTCTCCCACTGAAGGAAGGCAGAAGAGAGGGTTCCAAACGATGGGTCAACGTTCTTGATCCTCGGTTTTTTCCTCCTCTTTTTTGGGGGGGGGGGCGGGTGTTGGGGTAAAGGCATTATGCCCACCCTTATAGTGTGTACAAGCCCATAAGTTATAGTACATAGTACACTTAGTACTTTTAATGTACTAAGTGCACTATGTGTACTAGTGCAATATACATGTGTGATAGGGGAGTCACACTCATCTCCATGAGTTGACTTATCCCCACAACTCTCTCTCTCTCCCCCTTCTTCTCTGTGTATGTCTCCCACATGAACTCTAACCCTAATTAACTCTCCCATTCAACTGGTATCAGAGCCTGAACTTCCAACAATGGTGGTGTCGAATTTGCTGTAGAGGAGAAGAAGGTGCAGGCGCTGATTTTTCTCTCCTGGCTTAGGTAGCAAAGCAAGGCGTGTGCTGTCTGTGTGAGCGTTGAACGCTGGGCTGTCTGTGTGAGCGTAAGGCTGTGTGAATGTGGGGAAGCTTGTAGCAGTGTTGGCCACTAGGCGAAGGCTTTCAAGCGTTGGGCGCTAGACGGCTGGCTCTCAAGCGTTGGGTGGCGCACCAGGAAGGGGGCGAATCAACAAGATCGCCGTCGATCATCATCTCGGAGGAGTAGCCGTGGGGCAGCGTCAACAGCCGTGAGACGCCGACTCGTGAGAGGAAGGCCCGTCGCGTGTAGTGCTATCCACTAGGCAGGCGGGCGTCAATACAACAGGCGAACACGCCTACAAGCGAGCTCCTAAAGACGCCAACTTCGGTGAGAGGGTAGTGGTCCGCGTGAGTAGGCGACGTGGAGAAAGACAACATACGCATCGAAGTGCGGGCGCCTCTGCAGTCAGCAGCTCTGCCCGTTGTTTTTCGTGCGCCTACCTCCAAGCTTGCATCTTAGGCGCCTACGGCAGCAGCCACGCTGCCCAACCAGGCAGCGCAGAGGGCTGCCCAGCCATCCGTACATCTGCAGCTACAGCAGCATCAACACGACCCCCTTCTTTCCTGCAATCAGAAATCGCCTGAGGAATCCTTCACCAGAACAGCAGCAGCATCATCAACCCCTTTTCCTGCAACAAAAAGAAAAATCAGAAATTACAAGGTATTTGCCTCAATTTTTTTTTGGGATTTGCAATTGAGCAGGTACAATCATTAATTGAGCAGGTACAAGTGCCGAATTGCTCAATTTTTGAGCAAAATTGGCAAAATTGGGTGACATTGGTCACAATCAGGATCAATTTGCAAGAAATTGGATGTCAAAATTTGGGGCTTTTGATGTAATTGTGCAATTAAGCATTCATACATGCTGTATGATGTGAGAAATTGCACATTCGGGCAAAATTGCAGCAAATTGCAGTGCAAATCAAGGGGCTTTTGTGCCGATTGGGTTGATTTGCATGCAGGCACTTGCAATTGATGCTTTGGGCAATGTGTTGATGCCTGTCAAGCACTCAATGTGCCTGTAAATCAAGGGGCTTTCATGTATTGGATTTATATGTGGCCAGGGGGAAGCATCGTGAAGACTCTGGATGCCTTCATGTGCGTCAATGTACCATGTATGATCAGAAATTAATCTTAAATCAAGGGGCTTTTCAAGATTTTATGCTTTTTGAGCTTGGCAAAGCAGCAGGCAAGACTTTTATGCCTTGAATCCTCAGAAATCAGCTTGCAGTCAAGGGGCTTTTGCCCAATTTTTGTTCGGGACTGTTGTATGCAGTGTTCGGGACTGTAAAAGTCTGATTTCCACTCATTTGGAGAGCATTTATTGCTACTGTACCTGCTGGTACAGATTTGGTACAGCTTTGTACAAGTTTTGGCATGGCTGCACATTGATTTGAGTGAGCAAAAGGTTCATTTTCAGCTGCTGTACTTGCCGGTACAGGTTTGGTACATCACAAGTGAGCACTTGGTACTGTTGTACAGTACTTTGGAAGGGCAACAGAGCACATTTAACGTGCTGTCCTAAATCTGCAGCAACCAGATTTTGGTGATTTCATCACATACAGTGGGAGTAGGGTTGCATTTGTGCTTCCGCAGTGGGAGATAAAGCTTGGGAGAACAACTGTGAGCACTTTGTGTGCTTTTGGTGCAGTGTTTGCACACTTGCAGGGAGTCAGGCATTGACAGGTTGCATATTGCTATGGCAACCACAGGTGAGAGCTCTTCATTGCTTCACATCAAGAAGCTTGAAGGCTCACATAACTATGATATTTGGCAAACCCAGTGCTATAATGTGTTGCTCCAGAAGAAGCAGCACAAGCCTATCAAAGAAAGGGGTGTAAAGCCCGCTTCTCTTACTGCTGAAGAGTGGGAAGATATGGATGAGCTGGCAAGATCTACTATCATGTTGTCTGTGTCAGACTCTTTACTTTTCAGCATTCGTGAAGAGAAGACAGCTTGGGGAATGTGGCAAAGATTGCAGGACTTGTATGCCCAGCAAAGTGCCTCAAGCAAAGTGTATTGGTTGAAGAAACTCATAGGTCTTCAGATGAAGGAAGGGGCGTCTATGGCAGCCCATCTAAATGAGTTTAATGGTATTGTCAGCCAAGTTATAAATCAAAAGTTGGCAATGGACGATGAGTTCAAAGCCACCTTTCTCTTATGCACTTTGCCAAAGAGTTGGGACACATTCAGGACAGCCACTAGCAATTCGATGCTATGCTGTCATATGCAGATGTTGAGGGTGCTCTCCTTCAAGAGGAGATGAACAGGAAGAACAACTCTGTTGGAAAGTCCAATGCAATGAATGCACGTGGGAGATCCCAGCAAAGGGGTAAAAGCCAAGAACGGGGAAGGAGCAAGTCCCGCTCCAAAAAGGACTTGGAATGCCATTATTGTGGCAAGAAGGGACACATCAAAAAGCAATGCTACAAATGGAAAAATGATCAAAAGGAAAAGGGAAAAGGCAAAGACAAAGACAAAGATGAAGCCAAAGATGTAAAGCCAAAGGGCAAAAGTGGAGTCAAGATTGAAGAAATCAATGTGTCACATGCAGGTGACAGTGAGGATGAGGTCCTATTCACGTCTTCACTTGATGCCCATTCACTTCTTACAGGAGATGGTCATGGTATGCACTCATGGATCATTGATTCAGGTGCCTCCTTTCATGTCACAGGTTGCAGAGACTTGTTTGTCAGGTATACTACTGGCAATGAAGGAGTAGTTTATTTGGGTGATAACCATGCATGCAAGATTCTTGGCAGAGGTGATGTGAGGCTTGTGTTTTCAGATGGCTCACAGCTTATGCTCCATGATGTCAGGCATGTGCCTGAGATCAAGAAGAACCTGCTTTCTACTGGACAGCTTGATGATGCTGATTATGTTACCACATTTGGTCGTGGAAAGTGGAAGATTAGTAAGGGCTCACTGGTTGTTGCCAGAGGCTCTAAGGTGGACACTCTTTATTTCATGCATGCAGATGTTTGTCACCATGCTAATGTAAATGCAACCGAGCTGCCGGATATCTCTATGTGGCATAGCCGGTTGGGACACATAAGTGTCAAAGGAATGGAGCAATTGTCTCGTTTGGGTTACTTGCCTTCTCTAAAGTTTTCAAGTTTTCAGTTTTGTGAGCATTGTATATATGGCAGGCAACTCCAGTGCCCCCACAAGAAAGCTCTTGGACAGAAAGATGCTCAGTTAGAGCTTGTGCATACAGATGTATGTGAGATGCCTCAGCTTTCTTTGGGAGGGGCAAAATATTTTGTGTCTTTTATAGATGATGCCACACGCAAGGTGTGGGTCTATCCTCTTCGTTTGAAGAGTGATACATTCTCAGTGTTTCAGAAATTTGTTGCTCTTGTTGAGAATCAAACTGGCAAAACACTGAAGGCTTTGCGTTCCGACAATGGTGGAGAGTATATGTCCAAACAGGTTCACGACTTTTGTGATGCTAAAGGCATCAAGAGGGAGCTCTCTACTCCTTATGATCCTCCACAAAACGGGACAGCAGAGAGGATGAACAGGACCATTCAGGAGAAGGTCCGTTCTATGTTGTCACATGCTGCGTTACCTGATGGTTTTTGGGCTGAAGCTGTTATGACAGCCGTTCATCTTATAAAAAGGTCACCTAACACGAGGCTTGGTGGGAAAGTGCCAGAGGAAGTATGGACAGGGAAGCCTCCGTCATACAAGCACTTGAGAGTGTTTGGTTGCGTTGCGTACGTGCACATACGCAGGGAAATGCGCACCAAACTTGATCCTAAGTCTCACAAATGCATATTCCTAGGATATGGTGACAGAGGTGAAATGGGGTATAGACTTTGGGATCCCGTGAATAGAAAGATTATACGTAGCAATGATGTCATTTTTGATGAAACATGCATGTATAAGGAGCCTGCAAGGCAACAGGAGCCTAGCAGAGTCATCTTTGATAATGATGGACATCATGGACAACAACCAAGGGCTGTAAATCAGCCATTACAGCAGCAAAACCAGCCCTTAAATGGTGCTGAAAATGGTCCAAATGGACAGCCAGAGATGGCAGAAAATATCCCTGATGGGAGAATTAGGGTTAGGTCATGTGGGAGACATACACAGAGAAGCAAGGGAGAGAGAGAGAGAGAAAGTTGTGGGGATAAGTCAACTCATGAGGCATGAGTGTGTGACTCCCCTATCACACATGTATATTGCACTAGTACACATAGTGCACTTAGTACATTAAATGTACTAATTGTACTATGTACTATAACTTATGGGCTTGTACACACTATAAGGGTGGGCATAACGCCTTTAACCCAACAACCTCCCACTTAAAGGCAAAGTGCCCTTAAATGAAGGAAAAGAAAAAATCAGCATGTACATGATAATATACAAGGCCATATCAAGGTTGAAACTGGCCTCATCCAATGCCCATCAAGTGTCTGCAATGAGCAAACCGCTCCGGAGGCAAACTCTTTGTCAACAGATCAGCCGGGTTGTCATCCGTGTGAATCTTAACAAGCTGAATTTGCTTGTTCTCTATCACCTCTCTGATGAAGTGATACTTCACATCCACATGCTTCGTCTTTGCATGAGAAACAGGGTTCTTTGCCAACTGGATGGCACTCTGACTGTCACAATGCAACAATGGAATATCCCCTGTATAACCCAAATCAACCACTAACCGAGATAGCCATAATGCCTCCTTGCAAGCCTCTGTGGGTGGCTGCAATATACTCGGCCTCTGTAGTAGATAAGGCTGTGCACTTCTGCATCCTGGATATCCATGACAAAGCACCTCCTGTGAATGTAAATACATAACCGGTAGTAGACTTCCGGTTATCTGGATGACCGGCATAATCCGAATCCGTGTAACCATGCACTAATGCATCCTATTTGCCAAAGCAAATGCACATATCCTGTGTGCCCTTCAGGTATCTCATGACACCTTTCACTGCTTCCCAATGCTTCTTGCCAGGGTTGGCCATGTATCTAGAAACCACTCCCACTGCAAATGCAATGTCCGGCCTAGTAGCAACCATGGCATACATGAGACTGCCACAAGCTGAAGCATACGGAATCTTGGCCATATCAGCCCTGTCACTATCCGACTGTGGGCTGTCCATAGCACTGAGTTTCACATATGGAGGCAAAGGAGTACTAGTCTTCTTCCCCCCGTCCATATTGAACCTCTGCAAGACTTTGCCAATGTATTCCTTCTGAGACAAATACGACACATGCTGATTTCTGTCCCGAAGTATCCGCATACCCAAGATGTGATTTGCATCACCCAAATCCTTCATATCAAAGGTTTGATGCAGCCTCTTCTTCAAGGCATTTATCTCTTTACGAGATTTCCCGGCAATCAACATATCATCAACATACAAAATGAGAATCAATAGACTGCCATCCAAAGCTTTCTTGGTGTACAAGCAGTGATCTATGTCACGTCTCCTGAAATCCTGAGATTTCATGAATGTATCAAATTTATGATACCATTCTCTTGGTGCCTGTTTGAGCCCATAAAGACTCTTTTTCAGCTTGCATACAAGCTTCTCCTTTCCACTCACTGCATAACCCTCTGGCTGCTGCATATATATCTCCTCATGGAGATCACCGTGAAGAAAAGCAGTCTTCACATCCATCTGAATCAAGTCCAGATCATCATGCGCAACCAAAGCCAACACAGCTCTAAGTGTGGTCATTTTGACCACTGGAGAGAAGATCTCCTCAAAGTCCACACCATATTCCTGCTTGAAGCCCTTAGCCACTAACCTGGCTTTGTATCTTGGCTTTGCATCTGATGCAACTTTGAGCCTGTATACCCACTTGCATGGCAAAACCTTCTTACCTGCAGGCAAATGCACCAACTTCCAAGTTCCATTTTTATGCAGAGAATCCATCTCTGACTTCATGGCACGCTCCCATAGAGCTTTGTCTGCCCTCTGTAAAGCCTCCTTATAACATGAGGGCTCCCCACAGTCAGTGAGCATCAAGTAGTCAACCCCTGGAACAAACCTGTCAGGGGCTCTGGAGGGTCTAGTGGACCTCCGTACCCAATGACCATCATTTGCAGGTTGCTGTCCAGCCTGCATATCACCCATTGGTGGCTCCTGTTCCATGCCATAAGGCTGAAAAATCATGCCCGGTATCTCCTCTAACTGTGGTATATCCAAAGGGATATCTTCTGCCATGTCTGGCTGTTCATTTGGACCATTTTCAGCACCATTTAAGGGCTGGTTTTCCTGCTGTAATGGCTGATTTACAGCCCTTTGTTGTTGTCCATGATGTCCATCATCATCAAAGATGACTCTGCCAGGCTCCTGTTGCCTTGCAGGCTCCTTATACATGCATGTTTCATCAAAAATGACATCATTGCTGCGTATAATCTTTCTATTCACGGGATCCCAAAGTCTATACCCCATTTCACCTCTGTCACCATATCCTAGGAATATGCATTTATGAGACTTAGGATCAAGTTTGGTGCGCATTTCCCTGCGTATGTGCACGTACGCAACGCAACCAAACACTCTCAAGTGCTTGTATGACGGAGGCTTCCCTGTCCATACTTCCTCTGGCACTTTCCCACCAAGCCTCGTGTTAGGTGACCTATTTATAAGGTGAACGGCTGTCATAACAGGTTCAGCCCAAAAACCATGAGGTAATGCAGCATGTGACAACATAGAACGGACCTTCTCCTGTATGGTCCTGTTCATCCTCTCTGCTGTCCCGTTTTGTGGAGGATCATAAGGAGTAGAGAGCTCCCTCTTGATGCCTTTAGCATCACAAAAGTCCTGAAACTGTTTGGACATATACTCTCCACCATTGTCGGAACGCAAAGCCTTCAGTGTTTTGCCAGTTTGATTCTCAACGAGAGCAACAAACTTCTGAAACACTGAGAATGTATCACTCTTCAAACGAAGAGGATAGACCCACACCTTGTGTGTGGCATCATCAATAAAAGAGACAATATTTTGCCCCTCCCAAAGAAAGCTGAGGCATCTCACATACATCTGTATGCACAAGCTCTAACTGAGCATCTTTCTGTCCAAGAGCTTTCTTGTGGGGGCACTGTAGTTGCCTACCATATATACAATGCTCACAAAACTGAAAACTTGAAAACTTTAGAGAAGGCAAGTAACCCAAACGAGACAATTGCTCCATTCCCTTGACACTCATGTGTCCCAACCGGCTATGCCACATAGAAATTTCCGGCAGCTCGGTTGCATTTACATTAGCATGGTGACAAACACCTGCATGCATGAAATAAAGAGTGTCCACCTTAGAGCCTCTGGCAACAACCAGTGAGCCCTTACTAATTTTCCACTTTCCACTACCAAATGTGGTAACATAATCAGCATCATCAAGCTGTCCAGTAGAAAGCAGATTCTTCTTGATCTCAGGCACATGCCTGACATCATGGAGCATAAGCTGTGAGCCATCTGAAAATACAAGCCTCACATCACCTCTGCCAAGAATCTTGCATGCATGGTTATCACCCAAATAAACCACTCCTTCATTGCCAGCAGTATACCTGACAAACAAGTCTCTGCAACCTGTGACATGAAAGGAGGCACCTGAATCAATGATCCATGAGTGCATACCATGACCACCTGTAAGAAGTGAATGGGCATCAAGTGAAGACGTAAAGAGGACCTCATCCTCACTGCCACCTGCATGTGACACATTGATTTCTTCAATCTTGACTCCACTTTTGCCCTTTGGCTTTACATCTTTGGCTTCATCTTTGTCTTTGTCTTTGCCTTTTCCCTTTTCCTTTTGATCATTTTTCCATTTGTAGCATTGCTTTTTAATGTGTCCCTTCTTGCCACAATAATGGCATTCCAAATCCTTTTTGGAGCGGGACTTGCTCCTTCCCCGTTCTTGGCTTTTACCCCTTTGTTGGGATCTCCCACGTGCATTCATTGCATTGGACTTTCCAACAGAGTTGTTCTTCCTGTTCATCTCTTCTTGAAGAAGAGCACCCTCAACATCTGCATATGACAGCATAGCATGCGAATTGCTAGTGGCTGTCCTGAATGTGTCCCAACTCTCTGGCAAAGTGCATAAGAGAAAAGTGGCTTTGAACTCATCGTCCATTGCCAACTTTTGATTAATGACCTGGCTGACAATACCATTAAACTCATTAAGATGGGCTGTCATAGATGCCCCTTCCTTCATCTGAAGACCTATGAGTTTCTTCAACCAATACACTTTGCTTGAGGCACTTTGTTGGGCATACAAGTCCTGCAATCTCTGCCACATTCCCCAAGCTGTCTTCTCTTCACGAATGCTGAAAAGTAATGAGTCTGACACAGACAACATGATAGTAGATCTTGCCAGCTCATCCATATCTTCCCACTCTTCAGCAGTGAGAGAAGCGGGCATTACACCCCTTTCTTTGATAGGCTTGTGCTGCTTTTTCTGGAGCAACACATTGTAGCACTGGGTTTGCCAAATATCATAGTTATGCGAGCCTTCAAGCTTCTTGATGTGAAGCAATGAAGAGCTCTCACCTGTGGTGGTTGCCATAGCAAAATGCAACCTGTCAATGCCTGACTCCCTGCAAAATATGTGCAAACACTGCACCAAAAGCACACAAAGTGCTCACTATTGTTCTCCCAAGCTTTATCTCCCACTGCGGAAGCACGAATGCAACTTTTTTTTCACTTTATGTGATGAAAACACCAAAATCTGGTTGCTGCAGATTTTGGACAGCACCTTAAATGTGCTCTTTTGCCCTTCCAAAGTACTGTACAGCAAGACCAAGTGCTCACCAATGATGTACCAAACCTGTACCGGCAAGTACAGCAGCTGAAATTGAACCTTTTGGTCACTCAAAACAGTGTACAGCCATGCCAAAACTTGCACAAAGCTGTGCCAAATCTGTACCAGCAGGTACAATAGCAATAAATGCTCTCCTGGCTGTCCAAATGAGTGAAAATCAGACTTTTACAGTCCTGTATACTGCATACAACAGTCCCGAACAGAAATTGGGCAAAAGCCCCTTGACTGCAAGCTGATTTTTGAGGATTCAAGGCATAAATGTCTTGCCTACTGCTTTGCCAAGCTCAACAAGCATACGAACTTGAAAAGCCCCTTGATTTAAGATCAATTTCTGATCATACATGGTACATTGACGCACATGAAGGCATCCAGAGTGTTCACGATGCTTTCCCCTGGCCACATATACATCAAATACATGAAACCCCCTTGATTTACAGGCACATTGAGTGCTTGTAAGGCATCAACACATTATCCACAGCATCAAATGCGATTGCCTGCATGCAAATCAACCAAATCGGCACAAAAGCCCCTTGATTTGCACTGCAATTTGCTGCAATTTTGCCCAAATGTGCGATTTTTCACATCATACAGCATGTATGAGTGCTTAATTGCACAATTACATCAAAAGCCCCAAATTTCGACATTCAATTTCCTGCAAATTGATCCTGATTGTGACCAATTTCCTGCAAATTGATCCTGATTGTGACCAATGTCACCCATTTTGCCAATTTTGCTCAAAATTGAGCAATTCGACACCTGTATCTGCTCAATTGTTCATTGTACTTGCTCAATTGCAAATCCTTAAAAAAAATTTGAGGCAAATACCTTGATTTCTGATTTTCTGTTGCAGGAAAGGGTTGATGAATTTGGTGCTGCTCTGCAGAAATTTGATGCTTTGGAATTGAGTAATGAATGTATCAGCCTCTTCACCTCTTCAAGGCCTGCGTTTGCCCTTCCCAGGGACTACCATCGTTTTGTGGAGCCAGGAGCGCCTGCAGACGTGACTGAAGGAACTCGGAGAGGAGAACTGCACAGAGAAGCACAAGGGGGAGAGAGAGAGAGAGAGTTGAGGGGATAAGTCAACTCATGAATAGCATGAGTGTGTGACTCCCCTATCACACATGTATATTGCACTAGTACACATAGTGCACTTAGTACATTAAATGTACTAAGTGTACTATGTACTATAACTTATGGGCTTGTACACACTATAAGGGTGGGCATAACGCCTTTACCCCAACAATCCCTATGGATATGCCATAGTTAGAGGAAATCCCGGGCATGATTTTTCAACCTTATGGCATGGAACAGGAGCCACCAATAGGTGATATGCAGGCTGGACAGCAACCTGCAAATGATGGTCATTGGGTACGGAGGTCCACAAGACCCTCCAGAGCCCCTGACAGGTTTGTTCCAGGGGTTGACTACTTGATGCTCACTAACTGTGGGGAGCCCTCATGTTATAAGGAGGCTTTACAGAGGGCAGACAAGGCTCTTTGGGAGCGTGCCATGAAGTCAGAGATGGATTCTCTGCACAAAAATGGAACATGGAAGTTGGTGCATTTGCCTGCAAGCAAGAAGGTTTTGCCATGCAAATGGGTTTACAGGCTCAAAGTTGCACCAGATGCAAAGCCAAGATACAAAGCCAGGTTAGTGGCTAAGGGCTTCAAGCAGGAATATGGTGTGGACTTTGATGAGATCTTCTCTCCAGTGGTCAAAATGACCACACTTAGAGCTGTGTTAGCTTTGGTTGCACATGATGATCTGGATTTGATTCAGATGGATGTGAAGACTGCATTTCTTCACGGTGATTTCTTCACGGTGATCTCCATGAGGAGATATATATGCAACAGCCAGAGGGTTATGCAGTGAGTGGAAAGGAGAAGCTTGTATGCAAGCTGAAAAACAGTCTTTATGGGCTCAAACAGGCACCAAGGGAATGGTATCATAAATTTGATACATTCATGAAATCCCAGAATTTCAGGAGAAGTGACATAGATCACTGCTTATACACCAAGAAAGCTTTGGATGGCAGTCTATTGATCCTCATCTTGTATGTTGATGATATGTTGATTGCCGGGAAATCTCGTAAAGAGATGGATGCCTTGAAAAAGAGGCTGCATCAAACCTTTGATATGAAGGATTTGGGTGATGCAAATCACATTTTGGGTATGCGGATACTTCGGGACAGAAATCAGCATGTGTTGTATTTGTCTCAGAAGGAATATATTGGCAAAGTTTTGCAGAGGTTCAATATGGACGGGGGGAAGAAGACTAGTACTCCTTTGCCTCCATATGTGAAACTCAGTGCTATGGACAGCCCACAGTCAGATAGTGGCAGGGCTGATATGGCCAAGATTCCGTATGCTTCAGCTTGTGGCAGTCTCATGTATGCCATGGTTGCTACTAGGCCGGACATTGCATTTGCAATGGGAGTGGTTTCTAGATACATGGCCAACCCTGGCAAGAAGCATTGGGAAGCAGTGAAAGGTGTCATGAGATACCTGAAGGGCACACAGGATATGTGCATTTGTTTTGGCAAACAGGATGCATTAGTGCATGGTTACACGGATTCGGATTATGCCGGTCATCCAGATAACCGGAAGTCTACTACCGGTTATGTGTTTACATTCACAGGAGGTGCTGTGTCATGGATATCCAGGATGCAGAAGTGCACAGCCTTATCTACTACAGAGGCCGAGTATATTGCAGCCACAGAGGCTTGCAAGGAGGCATTATGGCTATCTCGGTTAGTGGTTGATTTGGGTTATACAGGGGATATTCCATTGTTGCATTGTGACAGTCAGAGTGCCATCCAGTTGGCAAAGAACCCTGTCTTTCATGCAAAGACGAAGCATGTGGATGTGAAGTATCACTTCATCAGAGAGGTGATAGAGAACAAGCAAATTCAGCTTGTTAAGATTCATATGGATGACAACCCGGCTGATCTGTTGACAAAGAGTTTACCTCCGGAGTGGTTTGCTCATTGCAGACACTTGATGGGCATTGGATGAGGCCAGTTTCAGCCTTGATATGGCCTTGTATATTATCATGTACATGCTGATTTTTCTTTTCCTTCATTTAAGGGCACTTTGCCTTTAAGTGGGAGGTTGTTGGGGTAAAGGCATTATGCCCACCCTTATAGTGTGTACAAGCCCATAAGTTATAGTACATAGTACACTTAGTACTTTTAATGTACTAAGTGCACTATGTGTACTAGTGCAATATACATGTGTGATAGGGGAGTCACACACTCATCTCCATGAGTTGACTTATCCCCACAACTCTCTCTCTCTCTCTCCCTCCTTCTCTGTGTATGTCTCCCACATGAACTCTAACCCTAATTAACTATCCCATTCACTGAGGGCCGGGGGCGCTGAATCAATGCTAGAGGAGGGCATGCCAAGCCTAGAAGAGGCTAGCAACTAATCTGTCAATAAAGTAAGTGTTGAACTTGTTGGATTATATATCATCTCCAGAGGACCTACTACATCATTTTCATGCTTGTACTGGCCATTTATGAGGCCGTGCATGTGCATATTTATTTAGGAATTTTTTCCTCTTTTTTATGCCTTTATAGCATTTTTATGCTATTATGGAGCTGTGCACCTACTACAGCTAACCGACCAACTCTCCTGAGGAGCATATAAGGGTGGCTCCCCTTTCTCCTCATTTCATCTCATTTTTCAGCATTCTCTTGAGGTCATTAGCAGCTGCTTCTGCTTCTTATCATTGTACAGCACCTACGGGCTTCCCTCCTGCTCAGTTTTCAGCAATAAACATCAGTTTCCAGCATTTACAAGTCTTGTACCCAGCCTACACGTGTGTTCTTTTTTTTTACTTTCTTTCATGGTATTTAAGAAAAACGCAAACCTGTGAACAGAAGAGAGCTGCGTTTTCTGTTTTGGAGCAAAGGCTTTGACAATTTGCTGCGTTTTCAGCAGATTTCAGCATAGAAAGTGCCGTGTTTTCTTCTGGGAGCAGAGGCTTCCTCAAGATTACTGTGTTTTCTTCATCTGACGCTTGGGACTGTTGTATTTCTGAATTTTCAGCAAAGATTGCTGATTTTTATACTGATTGGATTGCTGAAGCCCTCTACTAGGTGCTTAGGACAGGGATCTACAGCTTGGAGAGATCTTCCTTCTTCCTCTCCTTTCAGTTTCCCACCCTCCCTCCCTTTCTTCTTACTGTGCACAGCTTGAGAGGAGGATTTATATACCTAGATGAATCCAAGAACATGCCCAAATTCACGTTTTCCCATATGTAAAGGTGGGTGCTGACCTAAAAACCCACTGTGCTGTGGTGCACCATCACCTTGGTTTTACCAAGAATAACAGACAATCTATTGTCCTGTGCAAACGTGTGCAATGCATCCAAATGACGCTGCATCCCCTCTGGAAAATCTCAGATCAACACAATATCATCAGCATACAATAACAGCGGAATCCATGTCCCTGCTAGCTATGCTCCTCTGTCACCCTCCCGCTCTACATAGTCCGAAACCTCATCCACATACATCCCAAATAAAGTGGGAGAAAGGGGGCACCCCTGTTTCACCCCAATAGTGGAGTGAACCATCTCAGATATACCTTTAGTACATACCTGCCCCACAACTGTCCTGTATAGAGCCATGATTCCCCAAATCAGCTCTGTGGGCACTCCCATCTCCTCTCAGTCTGGCTCTCGGTACTGTGTCAAAAGCTTTGTGGAAATCCACAAAGCAACAATAAATCCTCCTGCCATATGATCTGCCCTCCTCAATAATACCCCTGAGTGTCAAGACATGCCCAAGAGTGGAGAAACCTCTCCTGAACCCTGTCTGCCCTGATGCATGTATGCCCTCTCTCTCTCTGCCCATCTACTCAACTCCTGCTCAAGAATAGATGCATATAATCTAGCCAATGTGTGACCAATCACGATGGTACGATAAAACCCAGGAAGCATGGGATCTCCTCACTTGAAGATGGACACAATCGTGGACATATTCCAAGTCTCAGGAAAACCCTCACACATGGCTCGGTTAAACATCATAGCAATAAGCTCTGCAAGCATATCTGGCATGCATAAAGTGCTCTGCTACCAAACCATCATGATCATATTCTCTCCCAGTCCTCATCCTGTCAATAGCTTTCCTTACCATCTCAGCAGTAAAGAAAGCACATGTCTCTGGGCATGGCTCCGTAGGTCTGGCAGGGGTGGCTGTCTTGGTGCTGTGTACAGGGATGCTACATACTCACCCCAAATCTCTGTGGAGGTAATGGCTGGTGATGGTGAACGCTCATGGAATAGTCTCCATGCCTCGCCTGAGTCCTGACTCATAAATAACTGATACGAATCCCTCTCTAGCTGAGCAAGATAAGCCCTCTTCTTCCGTCGCACTAGGCGCCGGAAGGTAATCCGTGACTGTCTGTGAGTGGTAACACCCATGAGCACCTCTCTCTGTAATCTGATCCTCATCTCTCTGCACTCCTCATCATACCAGCTGTTCTGGGGAATGTTCCCAGATCGTCTCTGTGTAGGCTGACTATGGGGATATGCCTCTAAATGCAGCACGAAGCGTCTCTATCAATATCTCAGTAAGCTCATCTAATGGCCGTCCCGGCTCCTCGGCACATAAGCGTCTGTATATCTCATCCGTGTACACGGTGTCAGTCTCCCTCGTAAAGGTATAACGAGTGTGTGTGGAGACCTGTCCCAATGGAGCTGTGCTGAACTGAAATGTGAGTGACGGACAAGATAGCATGATCCACTGCTACTCCAACCGGCCTAGTGCCTACCATAAAATCCTGAAAAGAGGGAATGAGACTGGGCTGAGCCATAACATAGTCCACTGTACTAGCACCATGCCGATGTGGAAAGCAAGTGAAACCGCCCGCTGCCGGGAATCTTTGTAGGCCATTCAGGATGGCCAATCCATGTGTAGTCCCCATGTCTATCAAATACCGCCCATACTCAGTGTGTTCCTCATCCTGTAAGAGTCTAGATAGGCCCATGTCCCTAACATCAAGCTCCCTCAACATCTCCTCTGAGGTATCATAAAATACTGTCTGGTTATGGGCGGTCCTGGCATTGAAGTCCCCGAGGAGAATGATGTCACCATCCCTGGAGAACTCCCAAATGTCATCATCCAAAATAGAAAAGGGAAACTGCCCACTAGGTGATGCATACACTGATGTACTAGGAGCAAAATAGCATATAGCAATGTAGAGATATCTGCCCGTCTCTGCCCTTAGTCTAACCCACATGTACCTAGCCTGCTCATCTCTGCGGACTATATGTATCAGTGGGTGTAGCTCCTCTCTAAACAATACTGCCACTCCTCCTCAGCCCCGTCCTCTATGCTCTAAACGAGTCTCCTGACTAAAAGCTGTCTCCCATCGGTATCCACTAACATATGGCATGGACTGTCCAGGAGCCTGATGCGTCTCACAGTAGCAGATGATGTCCCTCCCAGTGAAACTATCCTCAAAAGCCCCTACATCAAGGCGTAGAGATCCATTACAATTCCAAGTAGCAACTTTGAGTGTAGTCCCATAGGTCTCGCGCCGTCATGAAGAGCACCTCTCCATATTCACCACTCTACCATCTCTATAGAAGGCCACTTTCCCTTTCTCTCGGGCATAACTTCTTTCATGTGGGCAAGTTGCGAGAGTGTGAGGTCATCTCCAAGAAATATTCCCGTCTTCTTGAGTGTAGGACGTCTCTTCAAGAAGTCCTTCTTCGCTTCCATGAAGGAGAAACGAATGATAAGTGCTCTCTCCTTAGAAGATTCGCCACTACCTTCTCTCTTCTTTCCCACTCTCCATGCCTTTGTGTGCGTGGCTTCAATACCCATCATAGAGAAGAGCTCCTTGGTTTCCCCTTCCGCATCATCACGGTCTTTTAGACCGGACACTCGTACATGTAAGGCCCGGGTCTTCCTCCTTAGCTCCTCTTCAAGGGTCATGTTGATGATGGTGGGAGTGGGGATGGGTGGCGATTCTTTACCTTTCGGCGACCTCGATCCATTTCTCCGCCTCGTCCATCTTCTTTTGTGTCTTTGTGATCACCTCCACCCATGAAGATGTCTTCTCTTTATGTTGCTCCTCCTCCTCTCGAATGATCCTCATTTGTTCCTTGATGGTATTCAGCTCTCCAATACAGGAGGGCTGAAATTTTCCATCCTCAAGCTTGCTTTTTGAAGTGGCTTCCAACTCCTTTTTGAGGGCTGAGATTTCAGCCGCTTGACTTTTAGCATGCAATTTGGCCTCCACTAGTTCCTCCTTTAAGGCTGAAGTCTTAGCCTCTTGCTTGGATGTTTTCTCTTCGAGCTCTTGGATTTTGTCAAATCCCTTCTCGAGTTTGGAGAGGCGGTTTATGATTGCGGTAACGGAAGAGTCGACCATCTTCTTGTTTTCTTTGATAATTGTGCCGAGCTTGTCCTCCACCTTCACGAGCTCCTCTTTAAACCCGGTCTTGGCCGTGACTTTTTGCAAATCTTCCCACAGCCAATGGATTGGAAATTAATCCATGATTACCAGCGCGAAACAGCAGCAGCAGGGATAGAGGAGGGGGGGAGGGGGGGGGGGAGGGGTTTCAAGCCATGTAGGGGAAAGAGAGAAGAGAGAAGAGATTCAGCAGAGAGACCGTTATGTTTCTGCCTTGGGGGCCTGAGGAAGGGTGCGTGGAAAGAGGGAGGCGGAGGAACGGGCCAGCCCAGGCGGGTGAACAGCGAAGAGGGTGGGAAGAGGGAGGCGGAGGAACGGGCCAGCCCAGGCGGGCGAACAGCGAAGAGAGAGAGAAAGAAAGAAAGAAAGAAAGATATATATTAACGTCTACGAGAGGCCAAAGTCAGCGAAGAGAGAGAGAGAGGAAGGCGATAGCAGACGGCGAGCAAGTGAGAGAGAGAGAGAGAGAGAGAGAGAGAGAGAGAGGGGGGGGGGGGGGGGGCGACAGCAGGCGGCGAGCAAGGGAGAGCAACGGGCGAGCAAGGGAGAGCAGGGGAGAGCGAACACGTGGCGAGTAGGGTGCAAAGAGGGAGGCGGAGGAACGGGCCAACCCAGGCGGGCGAACAGCGAAGAGAGAAAGAAAGAAAGAAAGAAAGATTTTATTAACGTCTTCCAAAAGACCGAACTCGGCCGATGAGACAAATCGGAGTACCTGTATGGGGTATCCTCTGTCATCCCAACAAAATGAAAAAGTACTGAATAAAAAAGCTGAATCTGGGTGTGCAGGGGATGGAGCTCTATTACTAGGAGAATGCAAAGCTATATGCATGGAGTATACAATCATGATATGCAACCTAGCTAGCTCCATCCTGTACCATACTGGCGGTATAAAATGGTATACATCAGTGAAGGGGGTGTCCACAGCTCCCTGAAGAACATGCCTGGGTGTGCTCTGAAGCGAGCCAGTCGCTCCGCACCCTCTCTGTGAAACTGAGCTCTGATCTCTGTCATCTCTCTCTGGTATAGGCGTGGTGTCCGAAAGCCAGGTGTCCTCTGTCTCCTGCGGGCTCTAACTGTCTCTGCTCTCTGGAGAGTAATTCCCTACCGTGTAGGGGCTGGGAGGGGTATGGATCTCTGAAAAAATGTAGTAATCTGTGTCTGTCGTCCCCCCTCTGGAGCTGTCTCAGCCTGTAATAATGTCTCTCTGTGGCGCTGTATGTCTAGAATGTATCTCCCCAGTATGCGCTGGTCTGCTGTCTCAAAGATCTGGCGTAGGGAATGTGGCTCTCTGAATAAAATGGGATATCTCTCTCTGATGGCTGTATATGCTCTGCATCTGCATACATAATGCTCCTCACTCTCCACCTCCTCTCTGCACAATCTGCATACCCTCTCCTCTCGGGGGATCCGTGCTGCTCTGCCAGTCTCAATCTCCAATCGGTGTGATGAAACTCTGAGCTGACCAATAGCCACTCGGGAGCCGTGTGGTAAAAAGCCCTCCATGTATCTAGGCCTCTCTATAAATCCATCATCAGTGATACTCATGAAGTGATCTCTGTAGTATAGCATCTTCGGTGGAAGAGGCTGTGTAGGCGATATCCATGTCTCTCGTGTATAGAGCTGCCATAGATCCTGTCTCAATACTCTGTTCCTCTCACTATGAGAGAGACGGATATGTGGTGCATCCCTGTCATACTGGAATGGTGGTAGATGATCCATGTCTAGGCCATGCTGTGAGAACCAATGTGTGACCTGTGCATACCATGATCCTCTGTCTCCTACCTCAGCCAACTGTCTAGATGCCTGAAAAGCTCTGTATGATAATCTGTCCTGTGGCATCTCTCTGAATCTGTCTAGCAGGCATATAGTCTGAAATATGGCCTCTACCATCATAGGAGGCGTAGCAAACTCTGCTCGGATAATGTCATGAGGTACTGACGGTTTGCTGCGTATCATGCGTGCCATCATGAGGGCCTGTGGTCTCTCTATCTGTGTCCACCAATGGGTAGCAAGGCCTGGCGCCCATACTGCTGCTGCATACATCAATGCCGGTGAGAGAGAGAGAGAGAAATGAAATGAAATGAAATGTTATATTAACGTCTTCAAAAGGCCATAATGACCTATGAGACCAAAAGTTACATCATGTTGGATCTGATACAATGTCTGGATAAAAAAAACCCAGAAAATGAAAAAATAAAGATGATACTACTGGCACCTAAAAAATGAAACTGGAACTGGAAGGTACACTATGGAGGTACCTCCATCTCATAATATGTGCCGCATCGGACACTGGTGGATCTCCTCAATATCCTGTGTGGTCAGCACCCTGACTGGGTGTCTCGCATGCCTCGCAAGAATAATCCGAATCTGCCGCTGCAACATCCGTCTATGCTGGGATGCCCTCCTCCGTGGTCGTGGGCGTCTGGACCACCCAAGCTCAATCGCACGATCAATCAGTGTACCTCTGGTGTGGGCGGTATCCATGTCCTGCTGCTGCTGTGGTCCATCTGGCGCAGTGATGGCCGGACTAAAGAAGTCTGTAATGTGCCTCTGAGTCTGGCTCTCTGTGCGCCTAAGCAGGCTATCTCTATGTCTCCGCAGCTCAAGCAAGAACAATCCCAAACACCTCTGGTCCTGGTACCCCATGAAAGAGAGAGAGAGAGAGAGAGAGAGAGAGAGAGAGAGAGAGAGAAATGAAATGAAATGATATATTAACGTCTTCAGAAGGCCAAAATGACCTATGAGACCAAAAAGGTTACAACAATTGGTGGATCTGATACAATGTTAGTGTAAGAAAAGCTAAAAACAACTAAACAACTAACTGAAACTGAAACAACTATGAGGAAAAGTACGGTACTAGGAGCTCCTAATGGATAACATCTGGGAGGAAAACTCCAGCAACAAAGGTAAGCATCATACACATCACTATCCAAAGATGTCTCTCATCGGTCGATGGCAGATATCCTCAATCTCCTCCATGGTGAGTACTCTGACTCGACGTCTCCCATGCCGTGTGCTAGTATGGTCCTGATCCTCTGTTGTAGTCTCCGCCCGTGTCGAGATGGGCCTCTCATCTTGGGGCGCCTGGACCTCCCCAGCTCTATAGCCCGATCAATCAATGTACCTCTGGTGCGGCTATACTCTGGGGCTAGATGCAATGCCTGCTGGCCTGACTGCTCAATCTCTGGTCGAAAGAAGTCTGTAATCTGCCTCTGTAGGTGTCCCTCCCTCTCTGATCCCCTCCCTCTCAAGAGACCCTCTCTATGTCTACGAAGCTCCAGCAAGTATAATCCGAGGCATCTCTAATCCTGGTATCTCATGACTCTGGAAAGTAGTCCAAAACCCTCTCTGAACAGGCAGTAAAAACGGCCTCAAATCTCATAATATACTGGACAGTGACATATGTAATGTAACTCTGTCTCTAGCTCCATCTGCCACAATTGAAAAATCCTAGCCTCAGCTGGTACTCCTCTGAATCTGCCAGTCTCAATCTCTAGCTGGTGTGAGGATGTGTGCATCTGACCAATAGCACATCGTACCCCATGAGAAAGATGAGTAAAAATGTAGCTAGGTCTAATCACAAACCCATCCTACGTGAGCTGGAGAAGATGATCTCTATAGAAAGCCATCTTCGTACCAAGCTCGTGTGTCGGCTGTATCCATGTCCTCCTAGTGTCCAGCTGAATCAAGTCCTACCTGATAAGTCTGGTAATCTCTGCCCGTGTGAGAGAGAGGGAGGGTGCATCCAGGGAGTACTGAAATGGAGGTAGCCTGTCCATACTAAAGCCATGAAGCTGGAACCAAGCTGTCATCTGTGCATACCAACATGATCCATCTCCCTGTGATGCCAACTATCGTGAAGACTCCAGGGCTAAGCGAGCATATCTGTCTCTAGGGAGAGCCCAAGTGCTATGTATAAAGGAGACTGATCGAGTGAGTGCCTCTACTACCAATGGGGGGGCAGCCATCTCTGCACGGATAATATCATGTGGTACGGAGGCCTTGGCCCTAATCATCCGGGAAATCATAGAAACCAAGGGCCTCTCCATACGTCTCCATCCATCAGTGCTACCAACTCAGCTGTGGTGATCCACTGAGCGTCCCCATATCTCCACTCCATACAGCATGGCTGAAGTGACCAAAGTGTCAAAGAGCCAGAGCTTTGTTCGAGGTTCCTGAAACTGAACCTGCGAACACATCCTCTCTAGTCTCCCCAATGCTGCATAAGCTCTGGTCAATCTGGTCTCCGCTGCTCTCCTCAAGGAAAATAGTGGGCCACTAAAAACCACACCAAGGTAAGTATATGCATCTGTATACTCCACTGTCTCCTGACCATATGTAAAGGTGGGTACTGACCTCCTAACCCACTGTGCTGTGGTGTTAAACACCATCACCTTGGTTTTACCAAGGTTAACAGACAATCCACTGTCCTGTGCAAACGTGTGCAATGCATCCAAATGACGCTGCATCCCCTCTCGAGAATCTGAGATCAGCACAATATCATCAGCATACAATAACAGCGGAATCCATGTCCCTGCTAGCTGTGCTCCTCTATCACCCTCCCGCTCTACGTAGTCTGAAACCTCATCCACGTACTTCCCAAGTAAGGTGGGAGAAAGGGGGCAGCCCTGTTTCACCCCAATAGTGGAGTGAACCATCTCAGATATACCCTGAGTAGTACCTACCTGCCTCATAACTGTCCTGTATAAAGCCATGATTCCCCAAATCAGCTCTGTGGGCACTCCCATCTCCTGTAGTCTGCGCATCAGTCTGGCTCTCGGTACTGTGTCAAAAGCTTTGCGGAAATCCACAAAGCAACAATAAATCCTCCTGCCATATAATCTACCCTCCTCAATAATACCCCTGAGTGTCAAGACATGCCCAAGAGTGGAGAAACCTCTCCTGAACCCTGCCTGCCCTGATGCACGTATACCCTCTCTCTCTGCCCATCTACTCAACTCCTGCTCAAGAATAGATGCATATAATCTAGCCAATGTGTGACCAATCATGATGGTACGATAATTCCCAGGAAGCATGGGATCCCCTGACTTGAAGATAGGCAAAATCGTGGACATATTCCAAGTCTCAGGAAAACCCTCACACATGGCTCGGTTAAACATCATAGCAATAAGCTCTGCAAGCATATCTCTGGCATGCATAAAGTGCTCTGCTACCAAACCATCATGATCATATTCTCTCCCAGTCCTCATCCTGTCAATAGCTTTCCTTACCATCTCAGCAGTAAAGAAAGCACATGTCTCTGGGCATGGCTCCGATGGGTCTGGCAGGGGCGGCTGTCCTGCTGCTGTGTACAGGGATGCTGCATACTCACCCCAAATCTCTGTGGAGGTAATGGCTGGTGATGGTGAATGCTCATGGAATAGTCTCCATGCCTCGCCTGAGTCGTGACTCATAAATAACTGATACAAATCCCTCTCTAACTGAGCAAGATAAGCCCTCTTCTTCCGTCGCACTAGGTGCCGGAAGGTAATCCGTGACTGTCTGTGAGTGGTAACACCCATGAGCACCTCTCTCTGTAATCTGATCCTCATCTCTCTGCACTCCTCATCATACCAGCTGTTCTGGGGCATGTTCCCAGATCGTCTCTGTGTAGGCTGACTACGGGGATATGCCTCTGATGCTGCAGCATGAAGTGTCTCTATCAATATCTGAGTGAGCTCATCTAATGGCCATCTCGGCTCCTCGGCACATAAGCGTCCGTATATCTCATCCGTGTACACGGTGTCAGTCTCCCTCGTAAAGGTATAACGAGTGTGTGTGGAGACTTGTCCCAATGGAGCAGTGCTGAACTGAAATGTGAGAGTGAAGGACAAGATAGCATGATCCACTGCTATTCCAACCGGCCTAGTGCCTACCATGAAATCCTGAAAAGAGGGAATGAGACAAGGCTGAGCCATAACATAGTCCAGTGTACTAGCACCATGACGATGTGGAAAGCTAGTGAAACCGCCCGATGTCGGAATCTCTGTAGGCCATTCAGGATGGCCAATCCATGTGCAGTCCCCATGTCTATCAAATACCGCCCATACACTGTATGTTCCTCATCCTGTGAGAGTCTAGATAGGCCCATATCCCTAACATCAAGCTCCCTTAACATCTCCTCTGAGGTATCATAAAATACTGTCTGGTTATGGGCGGTCCTGGCATTGAAGTCCCCGAGGAGAATGATGTCACCATCCCTGGAGAACTCCCAAATGTCATCATCCAAAATAGAAAAGGGAGACTGCCCGCTAGGTGATGCATACACTGATGTACTAGGAGCAAAATAGCATATAGCAATGTAGAGATATCTGCCCGTCTCTACCCTCGGTCTAACCCACATGTACCTAGCCTGCTCATCTCTGCGGACTATATGTATCAGTGGCTGTAGCTCCTCTCTAAACAATACTGCCACTACTCCTGAGCCCCGTCCTCTGTGCTCTGAACGAGTCTCCTGTCTACAAGCTGTCTCCCATCGGTATCCACTAACATATGGCATGGACTGTCCAGGAGCCTGATGCATCTCACAGTAGCAGATGATGTCCCTCCCAGTGAAACTATCCTCAAAAGCCCCTACATCAAGGCGTAGAGATCCATTACAATTCCAAGTAGCAACTTTGAGTGTAGTCCCATAGGTCTCGCGCCGTCATGAAGAGCGCCTCTCCATATTCACCACTCTACCATTTCTATAGAAGGCCACTTTCCCTTTCTCTCGGGCATAACTTCTTTCATGTGGGCAAGTTGCGAGAGTGTGAGGTCATCTCCAAGAAATATTCCCGTCTTCTTGAGTGTAGGACGTCTCTTCAAGAAGTCCTTCGCTTCCATGGAGGGGAAACGAATGATAAGTGCTCTCTCCTTAGAAGATTCGCCACTACCTTCTCTCTTCTTTCCCACTCTCCATGCCTTTGTGTGTGTGGCTTCAATGCCCATCATAGAGAAGAGCTCCTTGGTTTCCCCTTCCGCATCATCACGGTCTCTTAGACCGGACACTCGTACATGTAAGGCCGGGTCTTCCTCCTTTGCTCCTCTTCAAGGGTCATGTTGATGATTGTGGGAGTGGGGATGGGTGGCGATTCTTTACCTTTCCCTTTCTTGGCGACCTCGATCCATTTCTCCGCCTCGTCCATCTTCTTTTGTGTCTTTGTGATCACCTCCACCCATGAAGATGTCTTCTCTTTATGTTGCTCCTCCTCTCGAATGATCCTCATTTGTTCCTTGATGGTATTCAGCTCTTCAATAAAGGAGGGCTGAAATTTTCCATCCTCAAGCTTGCCTTTTGAAGTGGCTTCCAACTCCTTTTTGAGGGCTGAGATTTCAGCCGCTTGACTTTTAGCATGCAATTTGGCCTCCACTAGTTCCTCCTTTAAGGCTGAAATCTCAGCCTCTTGTTTGGATGTTCTTTCTTCGAGCTGTTGGATTTTGTCAAATCCCTTCTCGAGTTTGGAGAGGCGGTTTATGATTGCGGTAACGGAAGAGTCGACCATCTTCTTGTTTTCTTTGATAATTGTGCCGAGCTTGTCCTCCACCTTCACGAGCTCCTCTTTAACTCCGGTCTTGGCCATGACTTTTTGCAAAACTTCCCACAGCCAATGGACTGGAAATTAATCCATGACAACAGCAGCAGCAGGGAGGGGGGAGGGGGGGGGGGGTTCAAGCCATGTAGGGGAAAGAGAAATAGAGGAGAGATTCAGCAAAGAGAGAGAGAGAGAGAGAGAGAGAGAGAGAGGGAGGCGACAGCAGGCGGCGAGCAGGGGAGAGCAGCGGCGAGCAGGGGAGGGCAGGGGCGAGCGAACAGGCGGCGAGGGGGTGCCGAACTTGACCTATGAGACAAATCAATGTACAACTGTCAATGTCTTCTGGATGTCCAAAAAGAAAAGGACAAAATGAACAAGAAATAAACTATGAAAGTACTGAGCTAGTGGGGGGGTGTGATGGATGGAGCACTACCGCTAGAGGCTTAGTATGAAACCTATATGCGCACGGTATACAAGAATGCAATGCAGATCTGTCTAGCTCCAACCAGTACCATAATGGGGGTGTAATATGTGATACACAAGCGATGGCGAGGCAAAAATACCTCGGAGCATGATCTCCGGGAGGGAGAGAGAGAGAGAGACAGAGAGAGAGACTTGCGGGAGAGAGAGAGAGTTGAGCGAGTGCAGGAGGGAGAAAGAGAGAGGTTGGCCTGTGCGGGGGAGAGAGAGAGAGAGAGAGACTCTTACGATGAGCAAGCACGACCAGGCTACCAACACGACCAGAGAAGCAGCGAAGCCCAACACGACCAACCCACGAGCGCCCGCCGCCGCTGAACAGAGAGAGAGCCGCACGCATGTATGAAACAGAAGAAAAAAAACGTGATGTCAACGTGCGTTCGCCCTTCATTTTTTAACCTATATTAATCAAACTCCCACATTCACTAACGTTTCCAAACGTTAGTGAACGTTTCAATCGATGTAAATGTTTGGATCCTATCCAAACTGCGTTTGGATGCCAAGGACAACACCAAAGATAAAGGCAAAGTTTCAGAGGAGAGATCTGCCAAAGTTGCATACATGGCACTCACAGATTCATCCACTTCTTCACAGGATTCACTCCTCGTGATCACAGATATGACTTCTCCTAAAGAGATTAGTGACACACCTAAAGCGGTGGAATAGGTTGGTGATAGTGGTGCTTCTGCACATATGACCAATCACGCCCATATCTTGGAGGACTACCAAACTCTCTCTTCTTCAGTTCGCATCGGCGACAACTCTTCACTTCCTGTCACTGGTGTTGGTAATGTTTCTTTGGGTTCCTCTGCCACCTTACATGATGTTCTACATGTACCACGGATTTCCAAAAATCTGTATTCAGTATACAAAGCTTCTCAAAAGGGACTTGGTGTGTACTTTGATGATGAGGTCATCAAAGTAATCGACAAGAAGACTCTCTCGGTTGTTGCTAATGGAGTCACAGATGGGGTCTCTACAAGATCACCAATTTTTCTTCCCAGATCCCTCACACTGATTCTCATATTCATCAGCTTTTCTCCCCCTTGATGGCTTTGGTTTCTGAGAGACAGATACTTCTCTGTGGAATTTTCACTTCAGTCATGTACCCATTGCTGCCTTACAGAAGTTCCATTCTAAGCAGGTTGTCAACAGACTCCCTCAGCCCATGGTGCCCTCAGCTTTTTGGTCAACAAAGTTTGACTTCTGCTTTTTCTTGCTTTTTGACCCAAACGAGTGGTTTTTCCAATTCCATGTGTCCATCATCCTATCTCTGTGTCCAGGCATGAGTTCTATCATGTGAAAAGAGCATGGAGGACCAAATGGTTACAATGATACACCCTTGGTGGATTCCACAGAGTATTGTCAAATTGTTGGCTCATTGCTTTACCTTGCCAACACCCATCCAGACATCTCCTATGCTATGAGTGTCCTCAACTAGTTCTCATCAGCCGTGCGAAGGTCTCATTGGCAGGCAACTTTGAGAGTTCTTCGTTATCTTCGAGGTACTTCAGATTATAGCATCACCTACTCCAGTGGTGCTGATTTGGTTGGCTTCACAGATTCTGATTGGGCAGGTTGCATTGATACTCGAAGGTCTACATCTGGATATTGCTTCATGCTTGGTTCTAGATTGGTTTCTTGGAAGTCTCAAAAGCAGAGGACTGTTTCTACTTCTTCCACCGAGACTTCGTATAAATCCTACATTCTGTCCTCCACTGAGGCACTTTGGATTCATCAAATACACACTTCCCCAGTTACCATCTTCTCAGATTCTCATAGTGTTATTGCTCTAGCTCAAAATCCTGTGATATGGGGACGATCCAAGCATATTGATGTCATGGCCCTGTGAAAATGGAGCAGGACAAGTGTGGGCATGGTGGTTGCAGAGTCAGAATATTTTATGATTCACATGGGGGGTGCCCGGACAGTGTTTAAGATGTGTGGACATCCCTAGGTGTGAAGGGGGGAACTAGAAACATTAAACTTTAATGTTTAATAAAGTTTGCCCCTAGGCCTTAGTGGCCCTAGGAACTTATTAAAGTTTGGGGCCCTAGGGATTAATTTGGGGGAGGAGTGTTTCTCTCTCCTCTCTCTCTCTCTTCCCTTTTTGGGGAATCGTGTAGCAAAAGAGGAGCTTCTTTCATGCGCATGTTATCCTAGCGTGGAAAAGCACAGGAAGAAGGAGGCGGCTGTTTTGCTGTGGATTGTTGCTGTTTTTCTGAGGGAATCAGCCGTACAGCACTGTACGGCCAGAACTGTGCAAGTTCTTTCTCTCTTTCTCTTCTGTTGCTGGCTGCGCACAGAAACTGCTGCTGGAAACTCTGCGCACAGGCCAGTACAGGCTGTACCAGCAAGTACACAGGCCGTACAGCCCTGTACGACAGCCGTACAGTGTACGGACAGGGCTGACGCACGCTTTTCTGGGTTCTGAAGCTGCAGGCGGCGCTTGTCAGGTGGCTGGACAGACCTGAATACTCTGATTCAGGTTGGTACAGAAGTGGACAGCAGGCTGTTTATGCAAGTACAACTCCTGGCACGTATCCCGAGGCGGTACAGACGGGTACAGTGCTGGTTTTCAGATCCGTATTTTCAAGGACAGCATAGGAGTGAGCATCAGGAGGAGGATACAGGCAAGTGCAAGCACACGTGTGAAGCAGGGTTGTGGATTCAAGTGCCTGCAAGCACAGATTGGTGCTGTTGCTTCCTCCAGTGTTGTTTCACGAGCTGAATTTGGTAAGCTCTGTTTCTGTTCATCTATTTCTCTTTCTACTGCTTGATGTCTGTTGCAGATATGTGTTATCTGGCTCCTTGTGAGAGGAGGGGTATGGCAGATTGACAAGGGATTAAGACAGAGATTGGACAGCACATGTATGTTTGAGCTGAGAAGATGTATCATGCTCTTGAGTTATGCCAGATGTATGCCCATGGCTGGCCTGCTTTGTGATCTTGGCTGATCAGAGGGAGCTTGAGGACACAGATCTGTGTGCATAGATCCTCTGTGCTGAGAAGGATTTGTGGGCCGTCAGATTGGACTTACAGGTGTAAACTCTTGGCTGGTCTTTGTGTTGTACTCAGCCATACATATTATTTTTAATTGAATAAAGAAATACCGCGAGGGGCGCCAAGCTTTGGGGCCAACAGGTGTCGCTGTGTTTTCAGATTTGGGCACTCTAGCTCCAATCTGTGTTTTGTTTCTCATCTAGACTACAAGTGGACGGGTGATTGCTCCTACCGCACTCTGGTTTTTCTATCAGAGGCCGGTTTCAAGGTTCCGTCCCCGGGACCAATCATCAACTTTCTGAAGGGGGTGAGCTCGTGGTTGCTTTGAAGAAAGCCATCGCTGAAAATTCAGCAATCATGTCTGATACAGAGGAAGAGTACTTCTATCATGAAGAAGAAGAGCAAGAGTCTTCTCCTGAAAGAGATGTATCTGAGGATATTTTTGCAGGAGAACAGGCTGCAGATGTTGAGCCTTATGAGGATGTAACACAGTCAGAAGATGTGCATGGTAAAGAGGATGATGATGCTCGGTTCAAAGACCGCTTGGCTAGTGTTATGGATACTTTTATGCAGCTCACACAGAGTGAGAGATTTGCTGAATTTTTGAGATCTCGCACAGAGCCCCGCACAGAGCCCCAGAAAAAGAAGAAGAAGGTTCGTTCAAAGAATCTTTCTCAGGGTCATAGTGGTACCACTCCACAGGATCCATCTCCTGCCCAATTTCCGAACATGCAGCATGCTTTTGGTGCTAACCCACAGAGTTCCTTCTATGGACAGCCACCTATTCCTCAGCAGAACATGCATCCAGGTTATTTTGGCGGTGGTTCGGTGTTCCAATCCATGACTGGGGGTTATCCTCAGGAAGGCATGGGTATGTATGGGCCTTTTGGAGCCAATTTTCAGCCTGGCATGCAAGGGAATATGTATGGTGGTATGCAGTCCGGTATGCAAGGAAATGTGTTTGGAAGCATGCAACCTGGGATGCAAGGCAATATGTTTGGTGGCATGCAGCCAGGTATGCAGCATGGAATGTTTGGAAACATGGCTGGGATGTATGGTATGCCTGGTGTTGGAATGGGAAATGTTGACCCAATGATGGGTATGAATGTTGGGGGCAGCAATCTTACGAAACCACTTCCATATGATAATCTAACGCCTATGGGAAAGGCGAAGGATTACAAGGAAGGGGGAGCTGCAGTGAAGTTTGAAACTTTCAGTGGGGCCAAGGATAAATTGAAGGCACTTACCTTTTTACAGCACTTACCTTTTTACAGCAATTTGATGCTGCTTTTTCTGGTGGGAATTACACAGAGTCCTCAAAGGTGAGGAAAGCTGCCACTTTTCTCAAGGGCAATGCTTTGCAGTGGTGGTCTACTCTTCTTTTGCAGGGCATAGCACCCACCACATGGGTCCAATTCAAACAGGTTTTCTCTTCCGTATGGCTCACATCTACATTTGAGGTGGATGTTATGACCGCATGGCACAAGCTGGATGCTTCAAAGTGTGATAGTTTGGAGGATTATAACAAGAAGTTTTGGGAAGCTCTACTCCCAGTGACTTCTTATCGTGCCGTGCCATTATCTGAGCAGGTTGAGAAATATTGTTGTGGGCTGCCCAAGGAGGTACGAGATTACTGTATAAAGACAAGAGTAACGAACATGTCACAGATGATTGAAAATGCTATGACAGCTAATGCGTTACTCACAGGTGGTTCATCTGGATTTAAAGGCATTAAGAAATTGGGCAAGAAAGCTGAAAAATTTGGGCATGCTTCTCGTGATGCTAAAGGGTCTTCAGAGACAAAGTATACGAAGTTGCCAATGCCCAAAAGGACTTCTGAGGAAAGACAGGCTTTGAGAGATGCTCAAAAGTGTTTTTACTGTACTGAGGAGGGGCATATGTCATTCAATTGTCCCAAGAGAAAGTCCCAAAAGGACCCTGACAATAAAGGAGAGCCCAAGCCAAAGAAACAAAAGCCTTCTGCAGGCTTAGTTCCTGATCTTGTGGGGGAACAGCCAGGTGGTGAAGCTTCAGAGTTGTGCAGGTCATGGGGCAAAGTGAGAGATCAGAATGCTTTGATCTTCTTTGACACAGGTGCTAGAGCCAACTTCATTTCACCAAATTTGGCTGGCCGATTGGGGATTCGCGCAGAGGAGATGGGGCCGTTACATGAGGCTAATATGGCTTGTCCAGGGTATGCAGAACCCGTTACTCCTATCATTGGGAAGCTTCGGCTTCATTTGCAGGGTTATGTGGACAGCGAAGAGTTCTTCATCATGCCTTTGGATGGCTGTGATGTTTTGTTGGGGATGCCATGGTGCCACAGGGTACATGCGGTGGTGGATACTTACAATAGGAAAATTACTCTGACTCATAGAGGGAAAGAGCATGTATTGGATGTAAAACTCAAAGGGGAATCTGTTCCTATTGTATCCGCTTCGGCGATTTCATCAGTAATGAAAAAGCATCTTTCCGCGTACTTGATTTATGTAAAGGATGCACAGGATGATGAGTCTAAGTCTAATTTGTCAATGTTAGATAAAGACAGGGCTGATTTCTTAAGTGGGTTTCAAGACTGTTTTTCCGAGTCATTGCCAGGAGAATTACCTCCTGAGAGGCCAGAAGATCATGCCATAGATCTGATTCCCGGTAGTACTCCACCGAATAGACCGCCGTACCGTGTTAGTGCAGCCCAACAGGAAGAGATTATGAGTCAGGTGCAGGAGCTATTGAATAAGGGGTTGATTCAGCCTAGCTCATCACCCTTTTGCTCACCTGTGCTCTTAGTGCAGAAGAAGGATGGTTCTTGGCGCATGTGTATAGATTACAGGGCGCTGAATAAGAATACCATCAAGAATCGATTCCCCATACCGAGGATCGATGACATCTTGGACCGCTTACAGGGCTCCACAGTTTTTAGTCGTATTGACTTGAAAAGCGGGTATCATCAGATACGCATTAGACCCGAGGATGTGCATAAGACAGCATTCCGAACCACATTTGGGTTGTATGAGTTCTTGGTTATGCCCTTTGGTTTAACGAATGCGCCTGCCACATTTAACAGAATGATGGACAGGATTTTCAGGCCTCATAGAGAGTTTGTGGGTACATTCTTTGATGATATGATTGTGCATTCACGAACTGAGGAAGAGCATAGAAGGCATTTGGCCATTGTGTTTGCAGAACTCAGAAACCATAGATTGGTGGTTAATGGCAAGAAGAGTGAGTTTTTCTTGCAGGAGATACATTTCTTGGGGCATATTGTGTCTGGTCATGGAGTCCGTATGGATCCAGCAAAGGTGGAAGCAATACTTAATTGGCCAGCTTTGAGGACCGTGCATGATGTACGCAGTTTTCTAGGATTGTGTTCCTATTACAGGCGTTACATACGGCACTTTGCTGAAATTGCTTCGCCTCTTCATGCTTTGACGAAGAAAGCAACTCCGTTTAGATGGGCTGATCGGGAAATTACAGCATTCAAAAAGCTCAAAGAAAAGCTTACTTCGGACCCAGTATTGGTGTTACCGGACCTCCGAAAGGCTTTTGTTGTCCAGTGTGATGCATGTGGAAGTAGCATTGGTGCAGTTCTCATGCAAGAGGGACATGTGATAGCCTATGAGAGTAGAGTTTTGCAAGATGCCGAGAAGCATTTACAGGTGTATGAGAAAGAGATGTTGGCTGTAATTCACGCTCTTTCTACATGGAAACACTACTTGCTTGGGGCTGATTTCACTGTGCAGACAGATCATCAGACCTTGCGATATTTCCTCACGCAGACTAAGCTTTCAGAGAAGCATATGCGTTGGGCAAACTTTTTGTCAATGTTTCACTTCCAGATTGTGCATGTGGAAGGCAAAAAGAATGTAGTGGCAGATGCTTTGTCACGCAAGCCACAGGTCTCTGCAGTTTCACTTGCTTACCATCATGAGCTTGATGAAATGAAAGAGCAGTATGCCCATGATGAGGACTTTGAAAGGTTGTATGATCAGATGTCTGAGGGTCAGCGGCATGAGCATTACACTCTCAGAGATGGGTTTTTATTGATGCATGGCAGACTGTGTGTTACCAGGCCATTGCGACTCAAGGTTATGATTGAAAGTCATGCTCCACCGTATGCAGGTCATAGAGGTATTGATGCCACGGTAAAAGCAGTGGAGACTTTCTTTTATTGGCCAACCTTGAAAAGAGATGTTGATGCCTTTGTGAGGCAATGCATCGTATGTCAGAAGGTAAAGTTTGACCGTCAGAAGACACCAGGGTTATTACAACCTTTACCTATTCCGGATAGACCTTGGGAGAGCATTGCCATGGATTTTGTCTTTGATCTTCCACGGACACAAACGGGAAATGATGGCATCTGGACTATCATATGCAGGTTCAGTAAGCAGGCTCATTTCATTCCCGTGAGGAAGACAATTAAAGTGGATCATATGGTGAAGTTGTTCATGGCGAACATCTTCAAGTATCATGGCTTGCCTACGTCTATCATTAGTGACCGTGATCCACGGATGACGAGTTTGTTTTGGAGAGGGTTGTTTGACAACATGGGTACAACTCTCAAGTTTTCATCGTCATTTCATCCACAGACAGATGGTCAGTCAGAAGAGGCTAACTCTACAGTGTTGGATCTTCTCAAGTGTTATGTGTCAGAGCACAAGCAACAATGGGAAAAGTATCTTCCTCTAGTGGAGTTTGCATATAACAACACTGTACATAGCTCGACAGGCAAGGCGCCTTTTGAGATTGTAGAAGGAGGGAAGAAGGTACCACCCATTTTGCATACAAAGGATAAGATCTTTGAGGCTGATCAGTATGTGGAGAGCTTGGATGAAGCTTATCGAAGAGTTAAGTTGGCCCTCCAGAAAACTCAGCAGAAGCAAAAGAAAGCCGCAGACCGTCACAGACGTGATTTACAGTTTGCATTGGGTGATTGGGTTCTTTTGCGCTTTGAAAAGACTAGACTCAAGAAGATGAAGGGTAAAGAGCGCTTATTCCCTAAGTTGAGTATGCGATATTATGGGCCTTTTCAGGTTTTGGAAAAGATTGGTGAGGTAACCTATCGTTTGAAGTTACCAGATCACTGGAGGATTCACAATGCTTTTCACGTGAGTCTTCTTAGACCTTTCCGTGGGGATGTGCCTGAGGATGTATCAGATGAGGCTCAGCCGGAAGTTGAGGAACTTGATGAGGTTCTGATTCCAGAGCAGATACTGGCACATAAAGAAAGGAAGGTACGAGGTAAAGTTTCCCGTCGCTATCTTGTGAAGTTCAAGAACTATTCACCGATGGATGCGAAGTGGATGGAGGAAGGTGACTTAACAGATTCACCTCAGGTTTTGCAGCTTTATCTCGATGCCTTTGAGTTAGAGCCGACTCTTATTGTGGCTCATTCAGGTTCAGCAGAGCATGGGTTTGGAGCATTACCTGATGCTCAAGAGGGAGGTAGCACCTCCCCTCCCTTGATACAGACAGGCTCAGATGACATCTAGAGGTCGCTTGGTGCAGATTTTATCTCACCCGAAGGTACTGAGGCTGACAGTACATCTGTTTATGGGACTTCTATGATATATGTGTACTAGTCACATGAGATTTTTGTGGATATGTATGGTTCACAGTGGTATACAACTTGGACTATTACTATGCCATTGGTTTGCAGTGAATGTTGATACATGTGTATGGCTCAGAGAGATTGGGACGCTGATCTTGCCATATTGTATATTTCACTTTGGATATTTTGATGCATCACCAGAATGCAATCGAGGACGCTTGCCATCTTTCAAGAGGGGGGTATGTCATGGCCCTGTGAAAATGGAGCAGGACAAGTGTGGGCATGGTGGTTGCAGAGTCAGAATATTTTATGATTCACATGGGGGGTGCCCGGACAGTGTTTAAGATGTGTGGACATCCCTAGGTGTGAAGGGGGGAACTAGAAACATTAAACTTTAATGTTTAATAAAGTTTGCCCCTAGGCCTTAGTGGCCCTAGGAACTTATTAAAGTTTGGGGCCCTAGGGATTAATTTGGGGGAGGAGTGTTTCTCTCTCCTCTCTCTCTCTCTCTTCCCTTTTTGGGGAATCGTGTAGCAAAAGAGGAGCTTCTTTCATGCGCATGTTATCCTAGCGTGGAAAAGCACAGGAAGAAGGAGGCGGCTGTTTTGCTGTGGATTGTTGCTGTTTTTTTGAGGGAATCAGCCGTACAGCACTGTACGGCCAGAACTGTGCAAGTTCTTTCTCTCTTTCTCCTCTGTTGCTAGCTGCGCACAGAAACTGCTGCTGGAAACTCTGCGCACAGGCCAGTACAGGCTGTACCAGCAAGTACACAGGCCGTACAGCCCTGTACGACAGCCGTACAGTGTACGGACAGGGCTGACGCACGCTTTTCTGGGTTCTGAAGCTGCAGGCGGCGCTTGTCAGGTGGCTGGACAGACCTGAATACTCTGATTCAGGTTGGTACAGAAGTGGACAGCAGGCTGTTTATGCAAGTACAACTCCTGGCACGTATCCCGAGGCGGTACAGACGGGTACAGTGCTGGTTTTCAGATCTGTATTTTCAAGGACAGCATAGGAGTGAGCATCAGGAGGAGGATACAGGCAAGTGCAAGCACACGTGTGAAGCAGGGTTGTGGATTCAAGTGCCTGCAAGCACAGATTGGTGCTGTTGCTTCCTCCAGTGTTGTTTCACGAGCTGAATTTGGTAAGCTCTGTTTCTGTTCATCTATTTCTCTTTCTACTGCTTGATGTCTGTTGCAGATATGTGTTATCTGGCTCCTTGTGAGAGGAGGGGTATGGCAGATTGACAAGGGATTAAGACAGAGATTGGACAGCACATGTATGTTTGAGCTGAGAAGATGTATCATGCTCTTGAGTTATGCCAGATGTATGCCCATGGCTGGCCTGCTTTGTGATCTTGGCTGATCAGAGGGAGCTTGAGGACACAGATCTGTGTGCATAGATCCTCTGTGCTGAGAAGGATTTGTGGGCCGTCATATTGGACTTACAGGTGTAAACTCTTGGCTGGTCTTTGTGTTGTACTCAGCCATACATATTATTTTTAATTGAATAAAGAAATACCGCGAGGGGCGCCAAGCTTTGGGGCCAACAGGTGTCGCTGTGTTTTCAGATTTGGGCACTCTAGCTCCAATCTGTGTTTTGTTTCTCATCTAGACTACAAGTGGACGGGTGATTGATCCTACCGCACTCTGGTTTTTCTATCAGAGGCCGGTTTCAATTGAAGTGCATTATCATTTTGTACGCGACTAGATCGAGTTGTACGCGACTGGATCCAAGCATATTGAAGTGCATTATCATTTTGTACGCGACTGGATCGAGTTGGGACATCTTCGGCCGGCCTACGGTTATACCAAGGACAATGTGGCTAATCTCTCGCTTGATGCCATCCACACTGGGCACTTGGCCGTTTGCTGTACCATGACCTGCTGCCAGCCGACATGTTGCTGCTGCCAGTCGACAGGCCATCAGTATCTTTCCCATGTGTTTGCTGATGGTGATATTGATGACGACGACGATCTAATGCTGATGAAGATGCTGTAGATGCTTAGGGATTAGGAATGTTCATGCCAAAGATTAAGCCATGGCATGGGCGTGCAAGTGACACACTCTCGCACCCTTTCTCTTCCTCTCCGTAGGAGGTGCTCCCACCCCCCCCCTTTGGGGAAAGACAAAGGATTCTAGGGGCTTCGCCTTTCCATCCGCACTCTAAAGGAGCTCCTTGATTCCGAGTTTGCCAATGACACCATTGCATACTAAGAGGGTTTGGTGGGTAACCTCTGCCGATTTGCAGCAGTTTTGGCCTTGTCTCAAGAGCTCAGATCAACTGGCACAAGTTGTGTGGTTTTTGGGTTAGCAAAGCACCCAACCCAACTTGGAGGTGCGTTGATGGTTTTCAGTGAATTCTCCTTGGCACCTCAGTACGTTACCATGGTGGTAAGGTGCAACTTGACATTAAGTCAGAGCAGTAGATCGGCCCCCTCATTGTGAGCATTCAGAGGAAACTTCTCTATTGGAGCACCGCCCATCTCTCTCATTGGCTAGGCCATAGTGGCCAACTAGGTCCTCCTCGCGACCATGTGCTACATCACCTCCTAGGGCCTTACATTGCTCCTACATTAGCTAGGTGCAGTGGGTGAACCAGAACTTTCTTTTGTCGGGAAGAGATGGTAGGCCCACAAGGGCCAAGGTGGCTTGGCGAGTACCATCGGAGCAGAGCGGCCTTGACCTCATAGACTCTGTGGTATAGAACAGAGCCCTTCCACGCAAGTTGATAGTTCACGTCCTAATATAAGTCATGTAGAAGGGCCACGGTCACCCCTATGGGGCTAACTATAGGCCTAAGTCATGTACAAGCAGTCATGTAACCTGTTTGTACCATATGAATAAAGAAAACCCTGACACCCAATCTCTCTCTTCTTCTCTCTCCTCTATCTTAATCATCTTAATTCAGCATCAAAGTTCTTAATTAGGCTTAGGGCTGTGGATCAGTACAACAAAGGCTTCTGGGCATGCAACAGAGTGGGCAACCCTACCGCACAGAGCGCAAAATGGCAAAGCGATCTCCTCTCCCTCCCTGTATGAAGACATGGGTGTGGGCGTCGGAGTATAAGGCAAAGACGCCTCGAAGCCAAGCTGGCGAGAAGCCTAGGCGGATCATAGTCCCCTCCAAGGAAGGCCCAATCCACTGTCATAAGCCTTCTCAAAATCAACAAGGAGCACTGCGAAGTCCTCTCCCCTCCCAAAAAAGTGAAGATGTTGTCCAAGATGCTCCTATCCTGGATAAAGCCTATTTGTGTCAAGTGGATCAAATCGGAGAAGGGTAACATGGGAGCTTGCAGAAGTGTGTTTTATGATGGATTGATTGTGATTATTAGGACCAGAGATACAGGCACAGCAATACGAGATACAAACAGACACTAACTCATGAGGGGAAAGAGGAAACAGGAGAGCACAATGGGTGTCTGACACTCCTCACATCTTTCTTCCAAAGCATGAGATAATGCAGAGCTAGAGAGAAGATGACGAGGAGGAGACGCAAGTGCACCAGATCACGGCACACATAGAAAGATTCCAGCTACAGGGAGTGTCCATAATGACTCCAAACCATAGTTGCATGAGAAACGGAAACAGAAATGGTAACAAAAACTTATGCTGATGATGTATATGCGATGGAAACGGCTTGAGACTAGGAAACGGAAACAGCGAGTCTTTAACATTACATAGTATACATGAAAGGTGATTTTTTTTAATGAGAATTTCTTTTGTATAACAAGATAAAAAGGTTACATCAAAATCCCATGCTCAAGGCAAACTTTACAATCCCAGCCTTCCAATAACAGTGCAGGGATCACCAACAACGAATGGAGTGCCAATCTGGCACAAGCATAAGTCCACACTTTCTGTCATGAATTTTAAGACTAAGGTTGATGTTTATGTACTTCGATCAGGCCGTGGCCTTGTTTTTTGTGAACGCTACCTCAATCCTTGTAACCATGTATAAGAGTTTATGTGAAACTATTTCAGGAAAGTAAGATGTCAATACCTGAAATAGAATCCAGTGCCAGTAAATCAAAGTCCGAAACTACTCCAGTCTGCAACAGTTGGTCACAATGTGAGAAAATAATTGCAAAATTCTTTGAATAACACAAGTGCATACTAATGCCTATATCACTCTGCAAAGCATCTTTTTCCTTTGATTCTGATCAGGAGGTCTGGTCTAGCTTAGGAAACCACAAGGCAAGAGATAGAAGCTTCAACAAAATTTAAGGACACCCTAACTGAAGCCCCAAGGGACAGCTGGTGATCTAGCATAGGCTAGACGTGCCATGACACACAAGTGGCTAGAGTTAAAGATGACAGCAATTGAGACCAGGAGCAAGGGAAATCAGGTGGCTAAACCCCTCGAATCTAGCCGCTATTAAAAGAAAACACCACAATGCCGTGTGACCCCTAAGGTCTAGCCGTCATTACAACAGCAGCCCCATGATGGTAACATAACAATGTTTTTCTTCAGCCTGCTGACCTTCAAAGATGGACAGTAGGCCTCAATTGCCATGCTCATAAACTCTGATCACTCTTGAGTGATGACATGTCTACCCTAGCTCCTTGGGCCAGTCGCCTTTTGGGAAATTGCCATAACTAACTTGACTAGCTACACATGCAAGTTGCTTGCTGAATTTGAGCCTTCAAATGTATTTTAGTTTTGAGTGCCACTTTGGAACCATTAGTCACCAATCTCCATCCATTATGGCTACTCCATTTAGGACTTTCTAGTGTCCAAAGAAATTTAAGCTACCCATGTTCAAAAATTCTTTTAGCTAGCCAATTTCAAAAAGCTCTAGAAACCAAATATAGGTCTATGTCACTCACTGATTACACAAGACAGAACGCCACATGCACCCATTCACTCCCTGAATGACCATGACAAACATTGTACCTAGAATAGTTTTCCTGAGGCTTAGATGAGCTGCCCACAGCGAGCAGTGGAACGCTGATGACAAGGCAAAAGGATAGCCCACATGTTTACGAAGGATTGGCAACCATGTGAGCACTGCATACAAACACCTAGTGCTAGGGAATCATAAAACCAACTCCCTTAAAATCTTTTTTTCTTTTGAAAGAGCAGCCTCTGCCTCAGCCTCAGCATACAGTATTGTATTCAGAAAGCTCAGCCCAGCACAATCAAGCTTGTGAAGCAATCAGAGATTTCATCACCTCACCAGTTTCCCACCCTCGTCGACAACAGGCAAGCCTGTGATTCGGTTTTGCACCAACAACTCGAGAGCTGTTGTAAAAAGCATAGACCAGTGAGTACACCTTATACATGAAGTAAATATATCAGGATTTGGCCGTTGATCCTGAAAATCACATAATTAAAAGTATTCTGCACCATTGGCACCTAATTATGGATTAACAGAGAATAAAGATTACCCTCATCCACCGTTGTCGATGTCTTGACAACAAAAAGCTCGTCCCTCCTTGTCATAAAGTCGCCCACCGTGTAAAAATCTTGCTTTGCCTGCAAAATAATTATAATTCAGAACAGAAATTGAAGATAGTGCAAACATGCAGCAACTTGTTACTTAGACATACATGATAATCACACTATACAAACAAATACTTTACATTTCATATTGGAGCAAGCACTACCAAGCTCTAACCATTTAGCAACTCTCAGCTCACTGCACACCAAGTAACTGTCACATGCATTATCAATGAATATGTCATGTCTACTTGGAACCATTGGCAGTTAGTTAGGGTTAGAGTGTAACAGATGCAGATGGTTTGTCAGCCCTATTCCATGGGTGACAAAAAGGATATGAATACATTAGGTACACACTATGATGGAATTAGGGTTACGGTTTACAAAGGTGCAGGTAGCTAAGGGGGATGAGAGCTATCCATGGTATTTAATGAGAGAAGGAGAGAGAGAGAGAGATGAAATGAAATGAAATGATATATTAACGTCTTCAAAAGGCCAAAATGACCTATGAGACCAAAAAGGTTACAACGATTGGTGGATCTGATACAATGTCTGTGTAAGAAAAGCTAAAACAACTAAACAACTAAGTGAAACTGAAACAACAACTATGAGGAAAAGTAGGTACTAGGAGCTCCTAATGGATAACATCTGGGAAGGAAAACTCCAGCAACAAAGGTAAGCATCATATACATCACTATCCAAAGATGTCTCTCATCGGTCGATGGCGGATATCCTCAATGTCCTCCATGGTGAGTACTCTGACTGGACGTCTCCCATGCCGTGCTAGCATGGTCCTGATCCTCTGTTGTAGTCTCCGCCGATGTCGAGATGGGCCTCTCATCTTGGGGCGCCTGGACCGCCCCAGCTCTATAGCCCGATCAATCAGTGTACCTCTGGTGCGGCTATACTCTAGGGCTAGCTACAATGCCTGCTGGCCTGACTGCTCAATCTCTAGTCGAAAGAAGTCATAAATCTGCCTCTGTAGGTGTCTCTTTCTCTCTGATCCCCTCCCTCTCAAGAGACCCTCTCTATGTCTACGTAGCTCCAGCAAGTATAATCCAAGGCATCTCTAATCCTGGTATCTCGCGACTCTGGAAAGTGGTCCGAAACCCTCTCTGAACAGGCAGTGAAAACGGCCTCAAATCTCATAATATACTGGACAGTGACATATGTAATGCAACTCTGTCTCTGGCTCTATCTGGCACAACTGACAAATCCTGGCCTCAACTGGTACTCCTCTGAATCTGCCAGTCTCAATCTCTAGCTGGTGTGAGGATGTGCGCATCTGACCAATAGCACACCGTACCCCATGAGGAAGATGAGTATCCATGTAGCTGGGTCTTATCACAAACCCATCCTCCGTGAGCTGGAGAAGATGATCTCTATAGAAAGCCATCTTCGTACCAAGCTCGTGTGTCGGCTGTATCCATGTCCTCCTAGTGTCCAGCTGAGTGAAGTCTTGCCTGATAAGTCTGGTAATCTCTGCCCGTGTTAGAAAGAGGGAGGGTGCATCCAGGGAGTACTGAAATGGAGGTAGCCTGTCCATAGTAAATACTAAAGCCATGCAGTTCGAACCAAGCTGTCATCTGTGCATACGAACATGATCCGTCTCCCTATGATGCCAACTGTCGTGAAGACTCCAGGGCTAAGCGAGCATATCTGTCTCTAGGGAGAGCACAAGTGCTATGTATAAAGGAGACTGATTGAGTGAGTGCCTCTACTACCAATAGGGGGGCAGCCATCTCTGCACCGATAATATCATGTGGTACGGAGGCCTTGGCCCTAATCATCCAGGAAATCATAGAAACCAAGGACCTCTCCATACATCTCCATCCATCAGTGCTACCAGCTCGGCTGTGGTGATCCACTGAGGGTCCCCATATCTCCACTCCATACAGCATGGCTGAAGTGACCAAAGTGTCAAAGAGCCGGAGCTTTGTTCGAGGTTCCTGAAACTGAACCTACGAACACATCCTCTCTAGTCTCCCCAATGCTGCATAAGCCCTGGTCAATCTAGTCTCCGCTCCTCTCCTCAAGGAAAATAGTGGGCCACTAAAAACCACACCAAGGTAAGTATATGCATCTGTATATTCCACTGTCTCTTGACCATATGTAAAGGTGGGTACTGACCTCCTAACCCACTGTGCTGTGGTGTTAAACACCATCACCTTGGTTTTACCAAGGTTAACAGACAATCCACTGTCCTGTGCAAACGTGTGCAATGCATCAAAATGACGCTGCATCCCCTCTGGAGAATCTGAGATCAGCACAATATCATCAGCATACAATAACAGCGGAATCCATGTCCCTGCTAGCTGTGCTCCTCTGTCACCCTCCCGCTCTACATAGTCCGAAACCTCATCCACATACATCCCAAATAAGGTGGGAGAAAGGGGACAGCCCTGTTTCACCCCAATAGTGGAGTGAACCATCTCAGATATACCCTGAGTAGTACATACTTGCCCCACAATTGTCCTATATAAAGCCATGATTCCCCAAATCAGCTCTGTGGGCACTCCCATCTCCTGTAGTCTGCGCATCAGTCTGGCTCTCGGTACTGTGTCAAAAGCTTTGTGGAAATCCACAAAGCAACAATAAATCCTCCTGCCATATAATCTGCCCTCCTCAATAATAGCTCTGAGTGTCAAGATATGGTCAAGAGTGGAGAAACCTCTCCTGAACCCTGCCTGCCCTGATGCACGTATGCCCTCTCTCTCTCTGCCATCTACTCAACTCCTGCTCAAGAATAGATGCATATAATCTAGCCAATGTGTGACTAATCATGATGGTACGATAATTCCCAGGAAGCATGGGATCCCCTGCCTTGAAGATAGGCACAATCGTGGACATATTCCAAGTCTCAGGAAAAACCTCACACATGGCTCGGTTAAACATCATAGCAATAAGCTCTGCAAGCATATCTTTGGCATGAATAAAGTGCTCTGCTACCAAACCATCATGATCATATGCTCTCCCAGTCCTCATCCTGTCAATAGCTTTCCTTACCATCTCAGATAGGTAAAGAAAGCACGTGTCTCTGGGCATGGCTCCGATGGGTCTGGCAGGGGCAACTGTCCTGGTGCTGTGTACAGGGATGCTGCATACTCACCCCAAATCTCTGTGGAGGTAATGGCTGGTGATGGTGAATGCTCATGGAACACTCTCCATGCCTCGCCTGAGTCCTGACTCATAAATAACTGATACAAATCCCTCTCTAACTGAGCAAGATAAGCCCTCTTCTTTCGTCACACTAGGCACCGGATGTCACCAGCCTGGACATTTCCCAGTCTGAAAGGGATCTGGTGGACTCAAGGATGTTTAAATATTTGGAAAGTACAAGCTTTGGGAATGGGGGATTATCCTAGAATACAAAGGACCACACTCCTAAAATTTAGGAGAGTTGCTATTTTTGGCCCGACCCCGATGGAAATTCTGTTCGCGTCATTACATCTGGAATTGAGCAGATACCAAAAGTTGGCAAAGTGCCTATAACAGAATGTCTACCAATTGGGATATTTTTAGAAATAAAGTTTATGGAAGGACCCATCTCTTAGATTGGGACATGTGGCAAGGAGGTGGACCAAAGTGAGACAAGTGGCCTGACACTTGTTAGAAAGTGGATCAAAGTGAGACAAGTGGCCTCACACTTGTCACTTCAGCTATTGTGTGGCTCTCCACTTGTCATTGTAGCCTTCTCTTGCCATTTTAGCTCATGGGAGGCCCAAATCTATAAATTGGAGCCCTCTCTCTTCATTAATAGAGGCTCTCTTGCTCCACACTAGCCTCTACCACCGTTACAGGTTGCCCTAATGATGGCTACTCTCTTTCTCTCTCTCTTGAAGGCTGCCCATGAAGAATACCGACTGTTGGGGACTGTTTTGGAGGCTTCCATCGCGAAGAAATACTGAAGGCAAGGGTATTTAATCATTTATTATGATTTCTAGCCATTGTACTTGTTGTACCAGCATTTGTACTTGCTGTACCAGCCCTTGTACTGGCTCTACCAGCTTCTGTACTTGCTGTACCACCCATTGTACCGACTGTACCAGCTTCTGTACTTGCTGTACCTGCTGTACCAGCCACCGTACCTGCTGTACCAGCCACTATACCGGCTGTACTAGCCATTGTACCTGCTGTACCGGCTGAATGGAGAGTTGTACTTGCTGTACCCTTCCTATTGCATGAAGACCCGTGGTTTTTGGGGAAGAATCAGTACCCACACGGAGGTATATGGATTATATTGTTGGCTCGGCATTTCTACATCCTATGTTCCGGCTTGGTAGCCTTGTGTTGGGCTGTGTTATGGCATTTGTATAGGGATAATCCGGCATCTCCCGTGGGGAGAGTAAGGCCCTCAAAGCTTGTACATGATAATATTCTCCTTGGGTAATAAAATACTCCAAGGGGGGGGGTCGGCCCATTCCGGCCTCTATGTGGTGTCACACGTGCAAGCTCCATTTTCAGCATTTGTGGATGTTTTGTCCAGCTTTATGTTTTATGCAAAATGATGATGGATATGTGTTAAGGCTGTGGCCATGTTTAAGTGTTTTAACATGCATTAATGGTATTAACAAGTGTGTCAAAGGCCCTAGTCCCCCGGGCACCCGCCGCGAGTTTCATTGGCATCAGAGCATAGGCTTTCTTGGAAGCAGAGGTTTCTTTCTATCAATAAGGAAGAGAAAGATCTCAAGTGGGGACCACACTTACCATCATTGCTATTAAGCATGGCCAGCCACTTCAGAGCCTATGAAGCAAGAGCATGAGCAATAGACAGCTTAGTCTAAGAATTTATGAATTCACAAAATTTATCTTGGAAGTATGGAGTTGGCTTTATGTGCACACGTTTAGCACTCTTTCCATATGGATATTGTGGATTATATTATCAAGCTTACAGGCAAGCTATATGGAGATATATCTCGGGATATCTTAAGGACATGGTGAGGAGATATTTCTTTTGGCTTCATGACCAACCTGGCAAAGAAAAGCTAAGTATACTTTGAGTTTGCAAAGTTAGTGCTTTTGCTATCAAGTGTTTTTGATATTCACTAACCCTTGTATAGCTATGCAAGGAGAAAGGTGTTGTTGTTTGCCTTGAGATGGTTTCACGGAAACATTGTTTATGGCTCCCTTTAATGAGATGAATTCTTTTAATGGCTCCCTTTGACTGGGATGGATTATTCTTTTTGGCTCCCTTTATTTGGGATGCATTGGACTTATGAAACTCATGGTTCACATACCTTGTGTAGTGTTCTCTTGTCCTACGTGCTCTCTTGAAGATTGTTTCTACCATGTGTGGGTGGAACAATAGAGAGCAGATGGAAGGGAACATGGGCACTTGAGAGGGTAGTGTGAGTTGGTGGCCGAAATGCCTATAAACTATGTGTAGCAGAAATGCGTATGGAACACCAGGTTATCTATGCCTGCGAGTGATTGTTTTCAGGACTCCTTGTTTAGCCGCTCTGTGTAGTATTTCTTTCTCCTAAGTGCTCTTCAAGATGTTGCTACCTTGCTTGGTAGAACATAGAGCCAATGGTAGAGAATATGGGCACTGAAGTCGGGCCGGGCATCAAGGCAGCTCCTTGGTGATCTACATCGACATACCATTGTTTTCTAAATGCTGATATTCATATGCATTGGCATGGAGAATTTGGCAATGGATGCCTGAATTTCTCCAATAGTAATACAATTTACTCAAGGGAGGGGTCGGCCGTTCCGGCTCATTGTGTGTCTCTTGTAAGCCCACCTCTCATCCAAGGTCTGTGGCCAGAGTACCAACACGGAGTGCAAGTGGTAAAGTGGACATGATACTTGGTTGGCAGAGGACTTATGTCTATGCCAAGGGTCATGTGGACCGATGCCTTATTGGCAGGAGACTTATTTTGTCTCGCCCATTTACTTGGGACATGGATTATGATATCTGGACTTATGGGACTGATTTGTCTCGCCCATCTACTTGGGTCATGATTATGATATCTGGACTTATGGGACTGTTTTTGTCTCGCCCATTTATTTTGGGACATGATTTTGATATTGGTATTATGGAGACTTATTTAGTCTCGCCCATTTCTTTGGGACATGGATTCTTCAGTTATATTGGATTTTTGAGACTGTCTCGTCTCGCCCAATCGATGGGACATGATTATATCTTGAATATATGGCTTGAAGCTTAAAGTTGCGGACAACTTTTAAGAAGTTGGGGAGGATGTCACCAGCCTGGACATTTCCCAGTCTGAAAGGGATCTGGTGGACTCAAGGATGTTTAAATATTTGGAAAGTACAAGCTTTGGGAATGGGGGATTATCCTAGAATACAAAGGACCACACTCCTAAAATTTAGGAGAGTTGCTATTTTTGGCCCGACTCCGATGGAAATTCTGTTCGCGTCATTACATCTGGAATTGAGCAGATACCAAAAGTTGGCAAAGTGCCTATAAAAACAGAATGTCTACCAATTGGGATATTTTTAGAAATAAAGTTTATGGAAGGACCCATCTCTTAGATTGGGACATGTGGCAAGGAGGTGGACCAAAGTGAGACAAGTGGCCTGACACTTGTTAGAAAGTGGATCAAAGTGAGACAAGTGGCCTCACACTTGTCACTTCAGCTATTGTGTGGCTCTCCACTTGTCATTGTAGCCTTCTCTTGCCATTTTAGCTCATGGGAGGCCCAAATCTATAAATTGGAGCCCTCTCTCTTCATTAATAGAGGCTCTCTTGCTCCACACTAGCCTCTACCACCGTTACAGGTTGCCCTAATGATGGTACTCTCTTTCTCTCTCTCTTGAAGGCTGCCCATGAAGAATACCGACTGTTGGGGACTGTTTTGGAGGCTTCCATCGCGAAGAAATACTGAAGGCAAGGGTATTTAATCATTTATTATGATTTCTAGCCATTGTACTTGTTGTACCAGCATTTGTACTTGTTGTACCAGCCCTTGTACTGGCTGTACCAGCTTCTGTACTTGCTGTACCACCCATTGTACCGACTGTACCAGCTTCTGTACTTGCTGTACCTACTGTACCAACCACCGTACCGGCTGTACCAACCATTGTACCTGCTGTACCAACCACTGTACCGGCTGTACTAGCCATTGTACCTGCTGTACCGGCTGAATGGAGAGTTGTACTTGCTGTACCCTTCCTATTGCATGAAGACCCGTGGTTTTTGGGGAAGAATCAATACCCACACGGAGGTATATGGATTATATTTTTGGCTCGGCATTTCTACATCCTATGTTCCGGCTTGGTAGCCTTGTGTTGGGCTGTGTTATGGCATTTGTATAGGGATAATACGGCATCTCCCGTGGGGAGAGAGGGCCCTCAAAGCTTGTACATGATAATATTCTCCTTGGGTAATAAAATACTCCAAGGGGGGGGGTCGGCCCATTCCGGCCTCTATGTGGTGTCACACGTGCAAGCTCCATTTTCAGCATTTGTGGATGTTTTGTCCAGCTTTATGTTTTATGCAAAGTGATGATGGATATGTGTTAAGGCTGTGGCCATGTTTAAGTGTTTTAACATGCATTAATGGTATTAACAAGTGTGTCAAAGGCCCTAGTCCCCCGGGCACCCGCCGCAAGTTTCACCGGAAGGTAATCCGTGACGACTGTCTGTGAGTGGTAACACCCATGAGCACCTCTCTCTGTAATCTCATCCTCATCTCTCTGCACTCCTCATCATACCAGCTGTTCTGGGACATGTTCCCAGATCGTCTCCGTGTAGGCTGACTATAAGGCTCATGATGCAAACCCAAAGCCACCTATTTATAGGTTGGACAAGAGCTGGTCAGCCAGTATAAAAACAGTGGGCTGGCCGACTATGCAAAAAATACTAGAATAATGTCTAAAAAATAGACAAAAATAGCAAAAAAATATCTAAAATAAAATGAATGCATGGCCTCATAAATCTAGCCAGATACAACATGAAATATGCACATATAAGCCCAATCTGGAGATGATAATGCCAAAAAATAGAAGGGGATGATGACAGTCATCTAAGAAACAGATTGGAATCCCATCAAGTTTAGCATAGGGGGATGTCATGTGCAAGACATGCACTGGATTGATCTCAAGGCCAATCCTAAGGAGAGCAACCAGACAAAAACAAATCAGAACCACGAAATAGGAGCATGAGTTGTTGTTTGGCAGGAAATTGTCTCATGGACAATGTGGTGTTGCTGTCGGCCAGCAAAAGAATGCATAAAACCTGTCGACTGAAGCACATGAAGGATTTATTGTCCTACACCTAGCCGACCAGCAATCGGCCAATCCATTGGGGACTTTTCCAGCCTGCAGACAGATGTATGTAACTATTTGGCCCTCCTAGCGCTTTTTACATGATGCCCGGACTCATGGACAAGTTGATGGATACATGGGAACAACGTTCCTAAAATTGGCATTGGACAAAGCACCATTCTTGGTCAAAAAGCAAAAAGTCAAACTATGTTGACCAAAAGCTGAGAGCACCGTTGGAAAGTGGACATCGAACTGGATCAAAAAGCTAAAAGCCGCTTTTTCAAACAACAGCTCCAAGGCCAAAAAGAAAAGCACAAATCAAGAACCTCAGCTATTATTAATAATATTTAATAAAGAAAAAGCAAAAGCAAGAAGATAAAACAAAAGCAAAGCTTGGGAAAAGCAAGCACCCCTATCAAGTATATAAGAAGCTTGTACTCTCTTGGAAAGATCATAAAAATTTTGGAGAGCCATCTAGGAAGGCTTGACCATCATCTTCTTCATCAAAATCTCCCTCTCCACCCTCAGCCTCTACCCTGTCTGCAGAGCCACCTCTGCCAGCTGAACCACCAGCACCACCGCCACCCATAGCTGCCTGCCGCCACCCAGAGCCCTCCGCCCCGCCACCTATTCGCCACCCTGTTTGCTCCTCCACCGTTGCCTATTGGCTACCGCCTGCCACCTCCATCAACACCACCTTTCAACCGCCTTCTTTGGAGGGTTGCCACCCTTTGAAGAAGCGTCACCTCCTCTCTTTCAATGAAAGAAGCTTGGATATGGGAAGCTTGGACACGGAGAGCTTGAACATGGAATTTGGGCATGGAACTTGAACATATAGCTTGGGCATGAAACTTGGACATAAACATGGAACTTGGACATAAACATGGAACTTGGGCATGAAGCTTGGACATAAACATGGAACTTGCACATATAGCTTGGGCATGACGCTTGGACATGAACATGGAACTTGTTGGACTTGGACTTGGATCCAGACTTGGATTTGGATCTGGACTTAGACTTGGATTTGGATCTAGACTTTAGACTTGGATTTATTGGATTTGGATTTGGATTTGGATATAGGATCTGGTACTAGCCCGGTAAGAGATACTTGTGGGTCATTCCCGTGGTGTGCTCGGCATCAGAGATCTCGTGCCTCGACATCGACCTCGACTTGGATATCCTACATCAGCATATTTGTTTGTTTTGTGTTCATTGATTGTATTGGTCTTGGCTAGCATGCCTGTGGATTGTTCCTTAATAAATTCTTGAAAGGGGGTGGGGCTTGTTCCGCGCTCAGCGTGGTGTATTGTGCAAGATCCCTATTCCCTTCTCTCTCCCCCCTCTCTCTATATCTGCTCGGCCAAGAAAAAGCTTCCGCGCATGTGACATTGGTATCACAGCTTCAAGTTCAGCAATGCTAAGCACTGATGGTGTCCCAGATGAAGGTGCACAATCCAAGGAGAGTAACACAAGACAAGGAAGAAGTTCCTAGGAGGTTGGTTGGTATTGTTCCACGACCCAAGGGGAATGGCAGCCCTGTGAGTCGGATGCCACTTGGGGCATACTAAGAAAGGATTTCAAGAAAACGCTTCCAAGGGATGATGATCATCCAAGGGGTGGAGTGAGGATGCCAGACTCCACTCACGAAAAGAAGACCAAAGACAGTGTTCAGGGACAGGGCATGAAGGGCCAGGGGACAAGTGGAACAGATGCATAGATCTTCACCGGACTGTGGAGTGGAATTAAGGAACAACAAGGTTTTCAGTGAAAAGGTTGCCGGGAAGGGAAGGATGATGTAACCAAACCAAGCCTGAAACACTTCAAGTACACACACAAAGTATCACAACAAAAAGCCACAAAAAGGTGGACAACACACTGAGCCCAAATGGCCGGCCCCCCTAGGTCACTTCTTTATTAATCAAAAGCTGATACAAGAAACCCAAGGTGAGGGTGCTTTCAGCACCAGATATCCACGTTTCCTGTGAGGCTTTCCACCAAGCTTGTATGGAACAGAGTATAAGACCTCTTCACAAGCCAAAATAGACTCAATCTTCAACCGTCAGTTCAGTCCAGATCAATTCCGTAAATCAGTCCATAACAGCTCCAAGACAGCCCCAGCCACATTGCCAAAAATCAGTCCCAGAAACAGCCCTAAATCTGCCCCGCAATAGTCCACTGTTGTACAGCCAGTCCTGAGAGGTAAGAGAGACACAAGCTGCTGCTGGTCTGAACTGTATGTGAGGAGAGAGGTGCAGATGAGTGGGTCGCCCATGTCCGGCCAAGCCTCAAGCTAGAGAGAGAAGGTACGGCAGCTGCTACGGGCCTGTTTTCATGCAAGAGAGAAAAAGAGAAACTCTATAGCCAGCCTGTCCAGATCACCAAAGAGAGCAGCCCGCCAAGTATATGTTGTAACACGCGGAAGCTCTGAGAGTCTTCTTTCAGCCCTAAACACTCCTGGAAACCATCTGATGCAAAACGCAGATATAGAGAGAGAGTTGAGAGGGAGAGAGATGTGCTGGAAATTCAGTATATTGATATCGTACAAAAAGGTATCTCTACTACAGCCATAGGCTGCCTTGTACAAAAGGTGATAACACCCAAAATTCTGTCACCCTATGGGACTCCTAGTGACCCAAACCCCTAGAGGGTTGAATGCCTTAAAGAGGAGCTTCTTATTCCTTTTATAGTAGTCTTGGACATTTTGGTCTACTGGCCGACTGCTGGTCGGCCAGTCCTATGTGCTTTTAAGTGCTTTAAATGCCCCTTTTTCAGCGCTGCCTGACTGGAGGACCTTTCCTTTGATTATTAGGTGTCAATCGCCGCCTTGTCCTCTGGAGTGCCTGCAGTCGACTACTCTCCTGAGCAACAGCCGCCGCCTCTGGATCAGATTCAGCTGACAACCTCCTGCAGCCGACTGCCTTATCCTTGCCATGCTCCAATACCACCAAACAGCACTCCTTGCTCCACTTCTGGTTCTTCAAAGTCTTTATCTGGCTGCCTTTTCTGGATCAGCGTCTGAAGATTGTCCATGGCATTGACCATGCACATGACATATGTGCTCCAAAGGATGCACTTCAGCTTATCCTCCCTTTTCTGGGGTAGGCCAGCTCTAAAAGGGTGGCCCATGCTTTTTCCCGTCCAAAAGTGACTGTCCATGCTAAGAATGTTCAAACTTATGCTTTTCTTAGCCAAAAATGGTATAAATAATAAAAGTCGGTCATCATTAATATCCATGCTATAAAAAATTAAAATATCTCCCAGAGGTGGGCGCCTAGCTTTTGTTGCCCTTGTAAGCCCAAAAAGCTTGCCCACATGTTCATTTACGATGCCCATGTACCCATTTAATGTTAACTAAAGTCCATAAAATCCCTTGTTAAGTGCCCAAGCCTCAAATACCAATGTGCACACCTGACACCTTCTTCAAGGAAAGAAATGCTTTTATTCTTTGGCATCTCCCATCTTCAGTGGAAAATCCCCGTTCTCACCTTGGTTTCCTTACATGTGGGCTTCCCCCAAAACACTGGTGAGAGATGGGTAAAAAGCCAAATGGTGACAGATGGCAGTTATGGGAGACCATATGTGGAGACAAAGGATGATGACATTCATCCAAGGCCAAAAGTTGGAATCCCGTCATCACGTTTAGCGACACCAAAATGGATCCCCATGGATTAGGACCAAGTCGGCTAGGTGAGTAGCATTCTGGGGTAGTCGGATGCTTTAATGGACTTTATGTCCATTGAAGCTGGCCGACAGTTGGCCAGCATGAGTGAGTGTCCAAAAGGCTCATATAAGGCTCAGCCAAGAAATCTTTTGATTCATCTCTCCTCACTCTAGAAATAGGACCCTTGAGGTCTATATTAGGATTGGGGCATGCCTATGGCTGCCAGAAACATGTACCCTTTTTTTACTATATGAATATATTGAAAATACAGATCTCTCTCTCTCTCTTTTCTCCATCTCTTCTTTGCGTTTTGCATCAAGCTCTTTCTATGAAAGGTGTTTAGGGCTGAAAGAAGACACATAGCTTCCGCACATGTGAGAACTTAGAAGCTGTTGTTCCTATAACATATATGGCTGTGGAAACAAGACAAAACAAAACCTTCTCAACAGGTCCCCGAAGAATATAAACCATCCTTCAATCTTCCAACTCCTCATGGAATTGGAAACTTGAAATCACCGAGACAAATATTTGCTAGTTATAACATAATGCCCATCCTTTCCAGGATTTGGTCAATCCTTGTATCTAGGGGATATCATACCTATCTCTCGGAGACTCCTAACTATCAAGCACCAACCTTCAGAACCTAATCCCACCCTCTCCCACTACCCATCGAACTGAGGGTGATTAGAAAAACACAAGTCCGTCCTGTGGATGACCTGCTGTAGGAACATCATGACAATCATAAGGGATCTCTCCCCTAATCTCAACACAATCTCGCACACAGACTCTTATCATCCTGGAACAACAACCGGTTCCGAAAATAGTATTGACTACCTTCCACTCTATCAAGCGGAATGATCCCTGAGTCCTGATCTAAATCAAAGGAGCTCCTCGCCCGGACCTACTGCCATACCAAATGAAATGCCCATCGGCCCAACATAGCCCTCTCAGGGAATCATTTGAGTCGGCCCAAAGTCTAGGTTTGGTACTGTGGAGCCTTCTCTGACTTAAACTTTCATTTACGCCTGGAAGCCTGCTCAAGGGTTTCTGTGCTTAAGGTTTCTAAGAGACATTCTTCTGAGTCTAGCTAGCCAGTCTCCTCATAAATCCTAGCATACCGAATAGCATCCTCCAGTGTTTTGCTATGATTATTCCTCTCATGGAGCTTATAATCTCAGACTAATCCTCGGATAAAAAACCCACACAAAATCGTAACATCCATATGACCTACTTTCATGAACAAAGTAATGAAAGGGTTGATGGAGAGATACCTGATCAATCACAAGAAGTCCTCACCCTACTACCCACAGTGCAACGGCTAGGCGAAATCAACCAACAAGGTTCTGACCAAGATTTTAAAGAAAATTGTAAATGCTAACAAAAATGATTGGGACCAAAAGCTAGATGCGGTCCTATGGGCATTCCGCACATCCTACAAAGTTCCAACTGGGCAAACACCATTCAAGCTCGTCTATGGGTTGGAAGCAGTTATGCCCATGGAATTCATGGTACCTAGTCTGAGAGTGGCCATTCAAGAGAAGTTGCCAATGGAAGAATCCTGGGAGATTATAATGTAGGAACTCTTAGCCTTAGAGGAAGAAAGGCAAATCAGCTCTCTAAAGGCGGAGATAATGCAGTGAAGAAGAAGAAAGGCTTGGACTGATAGGCATCTCAAGCATAAGATTTATGAGAAAGGAGATCTTGTATTGGTCTACAATTCCAAGTTGTGACCTCACCTCGGAAAATTCAAAATCCGATACTACAACTCCCTCAAGCTTTGTACGTATGTGTCAAAAAGCAAATTCTTCATGTCCAAGTCTGCAAACTTTGCTACTATATCAAATTCATCCTCCATGCTGAGCCATTCCCCTTTCACAAGTCTCGACCTCCTGTAGACAAATCGCAAGAACTCTTCTCGAAACTATCTCTTGAAATCTGCCCAAGTACTAGGTTTGTTTTGCAGCTCCCGCCACCAAATCAAGGCCTTCTCCTTAAGGATACTTCTAGCCATCTGGATCTTTCGGAATCTAGAAAAGGATGAACTCAAAGTGAACATTCCATCGATTCAACCTGAAGTCAACAGCCTTCTGAGTCCACTCCTTCTTCTCCCCCCCAAACACATCCAGGATGAAAGAAGGTGTTGCTGAAGCCTGACACTGATGTTGGAGTAGTACTAACAATCTCTTTCTGAGAGAAATACCTCCCATATATCAACCCTAAGACACAGGCGAAAACAAGATTAGTACAAACCAAAAAGAAAGGGTGCAGGCAAGCTCACCACCCAACCGTAGGCTCGCTACGACAAGGGCTAAGGTTTCACTCCCACATATCCATGCCAATCAGCCCTAGCGTCCCATACCACCAATGCCTGCCCATAAGGGCCCTCAGCAAGACTACCCATGATCCGCTATGTCCATGGTAGGAGTAAGCCTCTTGGTCTTGGTCCACACCATACTGAATCAATAATAACCCAAGACTCACTTATATAGTGTTTATTGCTACTATAAATAACATACTAGTTATATATAGCCAATAACCTTGGATTTATTAATATTGAACATTCAAGCTTGCTTTCCCTAATCCCAAGGCTCCTCTAACCATGTTGGATTAGTTCCTAACCTTGAAGGTACATATCAGATGCCCAACGCCTTGCTATTTATAGGCTCATGACATTCCCCTACACCTACCCGACTGCTGTCGGCTGGCAGAGAACAAGCCAAATCTTCATTTAATGCTGCCAACTTCCTTGTATGGTGGTGTAATATGACTTGACCGACCAGTCCTTTGACCATGTGGGCTTCTTCCTTGCCTATTAGAGCCTGCTAGTGCCCTTGAGTATCCTAAACTTGCTGCCAAATCTGGGATCAGCCATGAGATTAGCCATGTCCACGTGTGTGCATGTGATATTAAACACCTCACTTGTCAAACCAACAATGGGTAGCATTTCAAAACAAGCTATTCCCCACCATCAAAGGTGGAGTGTGCAAAATACTTAAATGGGTGTATCCTCTCTCTTTCTACCTTCAGACCCTCCATTCACCAATGCACTATGCGAGAGACAACATTACGGGGTACCTAGCCGAGTAAAGATTGCCCATCTCGGATGCAAAGATTGCCCACCTCATATACCAATGGAAGATGCCCACTCATATGAACACTGCCCAACTCATATAGCGATAGAAAGTTCACTTATTTTTCCCCTTTGAGTAGATCCTCCTGTTGTCACAAAATATACCTGCCCAAGCCTGAAGGTGTAACAACTTGTGGCCACAAAGCACCCACATACCAATGGGCCTGAGAGCCTCCTCCTGGAGTTACAAGCCCACACACTTGGCTGCTAAAAAGTTCAGGTTATTTCCAAACTTGAACAAAAATCAAGTGAAATCTTGACACCATGAGAGTCTACCGCCCAACTCTCCTTCA